>NW_020884903.1:3824931-4145574 GCF_003945725.1 Corapipo altera
CGGGGGCGGCCCGGGGCGGGGGGCGCGGGCCCCGCGGAGCCGCCCGGCCCCGGCCCCGCAAGATCCAGGTAGATCCGTCCGGCTTTTACCTTTCTCCTTCGGCTTCCCTGCGCGTAGGGCTTGGTAGCGGGGCTGTTTCCTGGTCTCGCAGAAAGAGGCAGTGCTGAGTTAGGAAGACAAAAATAGACCTTTACAGAGAAATATAGGGATTGTGTGCGCTGTGGGGAGGGAGAGCGGAGAGCGGCACCCGGCTGGTTTCCAGGAGGAGCCCTTTTCTCTCCCTCTCGTTGCATGTTAGGGATTTTTGCACAGATTTCTCCCCCCACCCCCTCCCCGCCGGGGCAGGGACACCTCTGCCGCCTGCTCGCCGCATCTCTGGTGGGGAGCGAACCAGCGAACTCCGCTGCGATCGGAAAGCGGCCAGAGACCATTTTATGTGAGCGAGCCGGGGGGGGGAAGAAGAGGAGAGAGACCGTCGCAGGGACACACACGGATATAAAGACTTGTCTTCTGCCTCCCTCCCCCCCCGCCCCTCTCCCCCTTGTAAATACTAAATCTGTGAAGGCAGCGATTTGACATCCACCCTAAGCGGCGGCTATGGGGTGTTTGGGCAACAGCAAAACGGAGGATCAGCGTATCGATGAGAAAGCGCAGCGAGAAGCCAACAAAAAAATAGAGAAGCAGTTGCAGAAAGAGAGGCTGGCTTATAAAGCGACACACCGCTTGCTGCTCCTGGGTAAGAAGGAAGGGGCAGAGGTGGGGGACGGGGAGAGGAGGGCGAGGAGGGGGCATCTGCCCCAGCCCACCGGGGCGGCAGGGCGAGCGGAGAGGGGAGATGCGGAGAGGGGAGATGCGGCGTGCGCCTTAGGTATGAAAAACGTAGGCTGTTGTATTGAGCAGTGAGCGAGGCGTCCACAGATCGAGCTCAGCGCCTGAGCCACATGGATGCACACATAGAGAAATGCTGCCGAGGTGGGAGATGCTGTCGCGTCCAAAAAAAGCCACAAAAAACCACTCCAACCCCCCCCAGCCTGAACCGTGTATCACAATGTTCTCCCTTCTTTCTCTTTTAGGGGCTGGTGAGTCAGGAAAAAGCACTATTGTGAAACAAATGCGAATCCTACATGTCAATGGATTTAATTCAGAGTAAGAATTATTGACACTTTGTGACTTATTTTTCCTTAAATGTTGGAAACAGGTTAACACACAGTAGGCTAGGAAATCTCTCATCCCCTGTGTTTTGGTGGCTTGACACTGCGTTTTGAGGGAGGGAGGCGAGTGAGAATAAGGAAATTGTTGCTATTGTATGTTTGCATTTTCTCCTTCTGGCCCCTTTACTGTATTTTACACTGTTGCTACTGCAGCGCTTGACAGGCCCCTGTGTAGCAACAACATGGCGACTACTTTTTACATAGAAGCAAATAACCAAATATTGCATCTGTCTGTAATATAAAAATACATGTCAAGTCATATTCAGGATGACAGTGTGTGCTGTTTTTCCGGTGTTGGGGTTAGTGTAAAACTGAAACTAATTTTGCATATTTGTTAGAAATCATCCTGTTTTGTGAGGCTACATCATTTTCTCTCTGAAGAAGTCTTTGCCAGAAATCATTATTAATCCACAGCATTAATTTTAGATATCTGTTTGCCTTCAACTACGTGTTGTTAATTTCAAGCATGTTTACAGCATGTTGTAGAAATGACAGAATGACTTCCAGTTCCATCAGGGGAGGCTTTGCAGATGTGTCCATGATTGTCTGTTTTTAAAAAATGTATCAGGGATGAATGTGCATTGCTCTTCATATTGTGCAAGAAAAGGGATAAGGGGAAAATGTATTTTTATTGCCTTTTTTTTTCTGTTAGTATGTTTTAATGATTGAAGAGCAGATAAACAAGCGATCAGTGAAAAAAATTAAATGCAACTGACTGAACTGCTTTGGAAGAAAAAATCAAAGTGTTAATATTTCTGTTTTAATGCAGAGAAAAGAAACAGAAAATACTGGATATTCGGAAAAATGTTAAAGATGCGATTGTGGTAAGAACACACTTTATACTGTTCTTAAATGCTTGGTTTTGCTGGAAATGAGAAGGATTGTGCTCTCCAAGATTGTGATGAGAGAAATCCCATTTTGCTGATCAGATTGGATTATCTTCTATTGATCCTGTATCCTGCGTTTATCCAGATTAATGTGTTTGTTTTTTTGTTTTATCCAATTCTAGACTATAGTTTCAGCAATGAGCACTTTAATACCCCCAGTTCCATTGGCCAACCCAGAAAACCAATTTCGAATGGACTACATCAAGAGTATAGCTCCTCTTTCTGACTTTGACTATACACAGGTAAGAATACAAACCACTCATTTATTCTACTTCAAGGGGGAACATGTTGCTTCACTTTGATTTACCGAAACATTGGGGTTTTTTACTTTTTGGAAGATGGTCATGGGAAGACCTTATGCCAGCATCACCTCTGGTTAACTTTCTTACAAGACTGTGGTGGTTGCACCTGTTTTAGTGGTGCAGGGTTTTATTGTTATGGATTTATTTGCTGCTGTTTGGAAATGCTGCTGTTTCTGCATTTAGTTCTCTGCAAATTTTCTGATGCAATCATACATATTGACACATCAAATAAGACTTTGTTGAAAGCTGATTTCCTACATGGAATTAGATGCAGGATGTTAGCCTGAGGAGTCACTGTCTACCTACAGAAAAGGATATAAAAGGAAATAAAAGGCACAAGTAGCCTCAGTGTTGTTTCCCAGATTTACTGCATTTCAGAATGGAAGTTCTCATAAGCAGTGGTCAAGTAAGGTGGTGGTTTGCTTCCTCGTGTACTGTAGTTGGCATGAGCAGTGATTTGCTCGTATGTAAACGTTGCCTTCTTTTGATATGGAATCATTTGAAAATTAAGGATTTCTGTATGGAAGCTACTCTTTTGTAGACAAATGAGAGATACTTTTCAGGTTAACTTGCATAAGTATCTTATGTTAAATTATTATTATCTTTTTATGTTATTATTTATAGGAACATGCATAGAATGATTCATGTTTTATGCTTTATATGAAAGCAAGTGCACAGACACTCTGAATTTTATTTTTGCAGTAGCACAATTTTTAATTTGCCTTAAAATGATACTGAAAGCAATTTGTTATGGATACAGTAAGGACTTAAAAAAATCTTCATTCATTGGCTAAATGATTGTGAGTTGTACATGCTATCAATATTACCAGAGAAGGCATTTACAAGAGAGTGTCTTTAGGTTATTATAGCTTCAGGGTGGAAGGGGGAGAAGGGAAAGAGTCGTTTCTTTATTATATGACTCATATTCTCTGATGTGTGATTTTGCCTCTGGTAAACCTACCACTTTGAAGGTTCAAGATAAAGAAAAATTATCAGACATCTTGTACAGCTAGAATTTAACACAGAATGCAGATGTTAAGAAAACGACTGCAAGGTACACCCACATATTGCATAATTGCTCAATTGGTGGATGCAAGTTAGTGAAAATGAGAAACTCTTTTTAGAAATGGAATGTGAGCTTGACATGAAGTATTTGTCTTAGGCAGGTATTAAAGTTCTGAGGCATTTGTTGCTCATTTTATGTGGATTTTTTTTTTGCTTTAATTTTGACCCTTAGATGTTTGAGTAAAATCAATGGTGGCATATATGCTTTGCAGTTCTCTATAGTACATCTGTTATTTTGAGTTTCTGGGATAAAAGAGAGCTAAACTGGACTTTCCATAGGGCTGGAGATATTTTTTATTTTTATTGTTTGCAAATTTTCTCCTTTTTCACAGAAGCTGACTATATCTGGTCAAATTTGACTCACTGTTTGATATTTTTTTACAGAGGAAAATTTAACCTTCTTGGAGGGGGAAAGAATAGGACCCAGTGGACTTTGAAACAATCAATAATTCATTTGAAATCTTGATTCAAAGTCCATTTTGGTTTATAGTAAAAATATTAATGTGTTTTTTAATTAAGTAGGTTTTCTGAAAATACCATCATATTATTTGAAATAGTGTCAATTACTACTCCTAATTAAAAAAATTAAGAAGTTGTAGCAAGTTCAAAAAAAGAAATCTGGTGCTGGTTTAGAAGTAAATATATTTCTGTGTCACTTTTATATTTTCCCTCTTGCTTTCTTATCAGCTCAATTCATAGGTTTAATATTTGTAAAATGTAAAGTATGCCTTTTTTAGATTCTTTGGTTTGGCTTGCTTTTTTTAAATTTTTCTATGTTTAGTATGTTATTTATCTCCAGGAAGATTTGTGAGCAAGACAGATTGAAAAAAAAAAAGTGCTATTGTGCTTCAGGGCTTGATTCTACTCCAGTTTAAGTCAATGATAAAGTAAAATTAGGTTTCCAGCTGAAATAACTTTTGACCCATTTAGTATTTTTGGGTAAGGAGAAATATAAAAATAAATACTTGGGTAGTAATCAGTTAGGCATCCTTTGCTAAGCATTACTGATTCCATAATTAATAGCTGAGGTATGGAATAAGGCCTTCTGAGCTCAAAAACCAACACAGTATTTAACAGTAGACATTCAAGGTCTAATCATCCTTACTTAAAAACAGTTGTAAAGGAAGAAATGGCGACTTAGGCAACTCTGGGGTAAATTTTGACACATTCTGAAATGTGACAAAGGTTACCCTTCTTTCTTTGAATGAGGGCAGAGGCAGTTTTAGGGTTTTTAACAATATTGATGGTGATGAGCTGTTAAAGACACTTAGTGTTGCAATATGAATTACGGATGTGTTATTATTGGATGATATTAGCCATGTAATATATGTCATAAAAGTCAACGTGTGTTAGCTGAAGATACATTTCAGATACATTGCATGCCAAATGTGGGAAAATGACTGCACCTTATCATGAGTCTTGAAAGAGAGGCAATGCAAAAACTTCACTGATGGCACAATAGAACCAACATTCATGGGGTGCTAATTTAAATATATTTGTGACATACAGATGTGCTTGGACAGACATTCTTAAACTGCATACAAATCAACTAATATACATTTACGTGCTAATTAAAATAGGTGGGTATGAAAATACTGATTTTCTATGGATGAAATCATACTCTTAACTGCAATTTATGGCTGAAATTCTGAGAATTTTGAGTAAAGATGGGGGTTTCACATTTAGACTCTGATAGTTATTTAGGGTTTCTGGTTGTCCGTTTTCTTCATTCCTTAACTTGCTACAAAATGTAAGCAGAACACTTTATTTAGTAGTGATACAAATTTTAAGACAAATAGTTTTCTCTTTACAGCCTTCTGACATTACTTTAAGAGTCTGCAGAGTGCCCCCTACAATAGTTTTACTTACTTTCTAAAAATTATTCTTTAGTTTGGTTTAGTTATGCTACCTTGAAGATTCATTTATTTGATATAAAACAAAACTTTCTTGATTTCTCTTATAGTTTTTATGTTGTCTTTCTTTACTTTTATGAAAGACTGTACAATTTTTACAAAATATTCCCTGGGTGACTGATGGGGTCCAGTTCTATAAATCATAAGGGCTAGAGTTTTTACAAAGTTAATAAATATAAATAAGTCAAATGTTCGCTGTATTTTCTTCCTTTATGTTATGAAAGGAATCAAGTTAAATTTTATCTGACTAGTTTAGGCATTATTAGCTCCATAGTCCAGTGTAGAAACAGCAGAAGGGCTTTAACACTGAAACTGAAACATGTGCTCTATCAAAAAGGATTTTTTTTATTATTTTTGGCAAAGTGTTGATTGATATTTGCTAAAGTTAACAGGAATTGAACTGCTCCAATCTTAATCCTTTATTGATGGGGATTTGTTTTGTCCTTTGTGAATCAGAGGGAACATATTAAGGCCATATTATGCTGGCTGTGGAAAAACATGGTGTATTATGTAAGGGTGTGTTTACTCAAGTTCATTTGTTTCTATTGAAGTATTTGAATTTTGTGGGCACCACAAAGCTGCTCAGTATATAATTCCTTTACCCTTTGTCTTCTCCAAAAATGTAGCCCAATTAAGTTGCTTTGCACAACTTGTGTCTTGGATCAAGCTCATCTGATGAGTTGTGTGTAGGAAAAAAGCAGGGAATCGTTACCTGCCACTGGGCTGTACAGCCAAGTGTTTGGCATATGAACCAGTTACCGGTGAATGTGAATCACCTGCTTAAGAGAGAACATACAAACACTTCACCCGGGTCTTAGGGAATGGGGAGAGTTTTCACAAGATTGGTTTTCCTTTGCAGAGAATGTTTTAGAGAGGCAAAACTTGAACCTTCATAAAATAGTAAACTGTGTGGATATAGCCCCTTGTGCGGATTTTGGTATGTGAGTTTCAAATATAATTTTTACAGCTGTTTTATTAGTCAGGCAAGCTCTTTAATTTAGCTCTTAAGAATGAAATGTTGATGTGGGCATTGACAGTACTTTAGATTAATCAGGTCTGTGTTTTGCTTTACATGTTGAGATATTACAGTTTGAGTTCGATTTGAGGACTTTAATTTTCCTTCACGCTTTCTTCTTAAAAATTAGGACTTTGTATTCATAATATAACGACACAAGAAAGAAACAAAAATACTTTTGGTCAGAATTTGAAGTTACATGTATTTTTTTTCAAATTTTTTATGAGAGCTGGTATTCAAATTCAAACTCTTGTTGATGCCTGGTGATCTCTGGTTTTCACAGTGTGTGTCTCAGTGTTTGAAGGAACTGCAAATCTTGATCAAGTGAAGTGTATTGTTGGGCTGTAGAAAATCTTTATCCTGGATAAATAATTAAATAAAATATTAAAAACACGATAAGTATGGTTCATATATGGTTAAACTTGCTTGGGTTGTGAAGTTAATCCTGTGACTTTAGTATCCAATTTGTCTGCAGATTGTTTTAAGTGTCCCTTTAATATGTACTTGATGTATCCCAAAGGAGTTACAAAATAGCATCATCTCACATTTTTTGGTTTTCAAATAACTCACAATATTTCCATCTTTCTTGTGAGTGTGAAAATATAAAATGTTTAACATGAAAATGCCATAAAATAAAAGAGAGAATACAGTGAGCATTGCAACTCAAATGGCTTCGCTTGATTTTTCTTTCTATGTATATTTTTACTCTAAGGCTTTGTTTACCATTTTGGGCAGAATGAACACAAGTTTTTATAACTACCTCTGACAGCAATACTTAACATTACTACGGCATGAGTCAATATTAACTTTTTAAAATCAATTAGACTTTTAAAAATTAAGTAAGTAATTTGCGGGGTTTTGTAATCTAAGATGCACACTGGTAGTTTTTCATATTTACACAAACACATCTTTTCCTCTTTAAACAAACACAAAGTATCACCAGGTAATTATTAAGTTGTGTAGGTCCAACAACATTATTTCTACCCTGAATTAGTAACACCTGAAGAACTAATGAAAAAGGCTGTCAGAGAAGGACAGCTGAAAACACGTTCACTATTGTAGTTGTTGGCAGCTCCTTAGTCTTCGTAAAAAGGTTAAAGTTGTCAAGAGAACTGATCCTGAAAAGTAGTGGATGTTATGAAGAAGTAGCAATCAGGAAACAGCTGAAATTTTTGTTGTGGTAGCTGTGATGGCAGTTGTTTTCCTGCTGTACGCTGTTAATTAGCAGCAGATACTGAAGTTGCGCTTTTTTCATGTTAAGAGCAGACTCTGCTGATTCCCAGGAATCCTTTTCCTTCTGTATGAAATACCTGTTTGCATACAGATGTAGTGTAAGCATGTCTGCATTTCATTAAATCAGCAAACTGAGTCCCTAGTGTTCTGATTAGTTGATGTTGAAGTAAAAGTTACAAGCATTTCATACGTGAGATCAAAAAAATACATCAGTTTTACATGTTATTTTGTTCTTCTCTGTAAGCATTAAGTTTGCTGTTGATAGATCAGTCAATCCTGTAGAGCTTTCAGAAATAATCAGTCATTATTTTAACTGTGTTCAAAAATATAAAAAACAGAACTGGGATCATAGTACAAGCAAGTATAGGACAATTTGGGGGGAAAAAAAGGAGAAAAAAAAAAAAGAAAAGCAAACCAACAAACCTTAACACCTTTCAGCTTCTCAAATTTATAATATATACTGGAACTGTAAAATTACAAAATTGTACCATGACTGTCTTTAATTCCTTTATTTGAATTCATTAATAAATACTCTGACTTCAGTGAAAACACATGGAGCTTTAAACTGGAGTGTTTTCTGTAAAGTACAGCTCTTCTGTGAGGCTCAGGATTTCTTGCTTAAAATACACCATTTGTGTTTGGGGTGGTGCTTGCTTTAGACGAAAGAATTCCTTATGATCAAGCATAAAGTCAAGCAAGGTTTTTGCTCTAGTAGAACACTGCTCTGTTTAATAAAAGTGTAACAACATATTTCCTTCTCCCCTTGTTCTAAACTCACTGAACCACAACAGTTTATACCAATGATAAGTAAATAATTAAATTTGTATCCCAGGAAAGGAGCTCAGGGATCTACTTAGGCCCCCAACAATTAACAGTAGAAATACAGAGATTAGGAGCCATAGGAAATCCTGTACATGATCACAAATCATCTGAAGTTAATAAATAGAAGTTGTATTCAGAAAAAAAAAATTAAAATAAGAAGATATTAAATTCTGCATTTTTTTTCTAGGCCTTCCTATCTCAATATTTTTAAGAACAGATTCAACTTTGAAATATATGGGAAAAGTTCACCATTTTCACATGTAATTCGCCTTTTATAGAGGGTTGGTTTTTTTCACAGCTTACAGTGCAAAATAATGAATTACATCCCAAAAATACAGTTACTTGAGAAAGTCTTATGAACAATGCTGCTTATGAATTAAGTGCAGTGTTACATTAAATATTACATCATCACAGTAACACCAAATTAAATGTTTGCTATCTTATATTGTGAATCTGGTTTCTCAGATAGTGGGGTGATATTCGCACTTCATCCAGCCTGCCTTTATTATCATCACACAACACAGAGACTTTCACCGTGAAACCGGGAGGATATTATCATTTATTATTATTACTACTAACTAAAACTTAAATTATTTCTGTGGTCTCCAAAACTATTGAGATTTTCTGATATTACTTTCAAGTTTTGTACCTATGAATACAAATTAATTTGAGGGTTTTTGACAGTCAGTCCAGCATCCAGTCAGCTACTGCAAATTATTAATACTAAATATCACATTCTTCCTTTTTTTGCTACAGTTTTAGCTGAAAACTTTACATACTTCTATTGCATTTTACAAGGATAAAAATATTTTTACATCTAAATTTGGATATTGATTTGATGGCAACGGGAAGACTAATAACTTGAATTATCATTTTAAGTAGGAGTGACTGATTTTCCTCACAGAACCAAAAATGTATTAGAGAATCATTTATGAGCTTTAGAATATTTCTTTTTAAATGCGGTACTTTTCAGCGTACACCCTAATTTTGAATTTAAGAAAGGGACAAGCAATAGTTGAAAGGCTGTACTATCCTCATCTTTGTACTGGCCACAGGTCTGTGAAGGGCACTGATTTGTTTTAAACTGTGGTTGTTGGGGGGCTGCTGCTTTGAATTCCTTCACAACCGTGGCTGCTGCTAGGGTATCTTCTGGAAGTGATTCTGCAATGTGGAGGTGGCAGCAGTCCTTCATTGTCCCAGGTGGCAGTAAGGTTTGGAAAGACAGCTGAAGGAATAGCATTGGTGCTTGACAGAGGTGTAGTAGCCTGGCCAGAATCACAAACTCTTTCTTCGGGGAAGAAACAGAAAAGAAAGTCTTGTAATTTTTACCACTTAGATTGAGTTGCGTTGAAATCTCTGGAGAAGATTTAATTACAAAGTAGTGGATAATTTATTAAGATTTGACATGCACTTTAAAATGTTTGCAAGAAATTCACTTGTTTGTTCCCTTATGTGTAAATCAAACTGAATTATAATGAAAGTCAATGTAAATGCATGCAAAAGGTAACCCCATTCTTCATGAAGACACACTATCCCTTTAGTCCAAGGATGATGACATTTCAGACTTTTACAAGTGGCAGTTTTCAGAAGAAAGGTATTTAAATTTTTAATTAATTGCTATTATTTATAAAGTACATTAAAACAGAATTTCCATCACAACCAAAGAAAAGGTAAACATATCAGAGTATGTTTCATGGTTGTCCTTATCATCAGTTAATCTTTTTTAATCTCCTAAGATAAGGGTAGGAGGTTGATTTGCTGCTTTTGCCATTTTTGAGTACTCTGTAAAAGCGACGTATTTACTAGTTAGGGAGAATCTTTTTTTTCTTTTTTTAACTTCAGTGGCCACGATAAAAATGTGCAGATCGGGGATAAATCATCACATGTGTGCGTCTTGTCACTGAAGCCAGCGGAGACTATGGAACAGAGGATATCACCTACTCAGATACTATGAGTGTCATTATTTAGAGTTTCAAATAAGTGAGTGTTCATCTGCACAGCAGCGAAGCGCTGCATCCCCTCTCTTCAGCACCTGATGAGATCACAGCTTCCGTTTCTGAAGCAGTGTTGAGCGTTGCCAGATTAGACCTTCGCTTGTTTTTTTCATCGCCTCCATAACTTGTACTTATTGTCAACAGTGGATTATCTTTTTTAATGTCAACATAGTCTGCACCAACAGGCAGGATGTTCGGTTTGCAGAAGGTAGCAACCTGAGCTGAGGAATAGAGAGCAAGCTAAACAATATGAACAGAAGACTCTATGTATACCTTTCATACAATGAAGTAAATAGGTTGAAACCAAAAAGTATCATGAATAATCTTTTTCCCCTGAGTATCTAAGAAGCTCTTTACAATAAATGTAAATAGGACTCTCAAGCAGATAAAAGGCAAGAACAATGCAGTTAACTGCTAAAAGTTTCCATAAAATGTTTATGGTTTTGTTCTGTCACCTATGTCACATAATTTGTTTTTCTGTAGTTAAAGAGATTCAACTCAAGTTTTAGGACCTTCTCTTTAAAAGGAGTCAGGAGGAGAATGTAATTTGTAAAACACAGTTTCAAGTTTATATTGCCTTTTACTTTGGAAGCTCTTGCAATAATTTCTTGGAACAGAGCTACCTCTGGTTGTAAGCATGCCAACTATCACTTGAAGCATGCAGATTATGGTTTCTTGCTTTAAATCAGTAGATTAATTTTGGTTGGTTTAAAGTGTACTCTTGTAATTAATCTACTAGTATTTGTTTTAAAAACCTATGCTGGATGTTTTGAAAGGATACTTATCCTTAGGCAAGAAGAATATTGGAATTTTTTCTGTTATGTCAACGTTAGAGATGAACTTTGCCTTTTAAATCTTTTAAAAGTAAACGTTTTCTGACACTTCTGCCAATTCATTCCATTTGAATTTTCTTAGTGCTGTCAGTAGGACTTAAACATATTTTAATGCAAATAATTATCCCACTGTTTTGAACTGTGAAATTGTTTAGCAAGATAAAATAGGCTAAAGATATGCAAGCCCTCTTATCTCTCTTAATTCGGTGAACGCTTTTTGATCACGTCCACCCTCACTTCCATAGGATGTTAAGTGACAGAGCTGTGCAGATCGTTCTTTTCTTAACATACACCCACATACTTTCTTTCATAGGAGCTAAATAATATCAAATTTAAGAACTGTCAAGTAGGAAAACAAGAAAAGGCAAAGAATGGTTAACTAAAACAGGGGAAAGTATGTCCTCGCTACCCTCTGTGCAGACAACTAACTGCCCCTTGCCTGCAGACCTACAGCTGACCACAAATAGCAGCAGGACCTCATTGCCAGTCAGCTCCAGAGTGCCTTTGGTGCAGGCTGTGTGCCTTGAGGAGTTCTCAACTCCAGGCAAAGAAAAAAAGGTCGGAGGAGAAATGTGAATGAAAAAACTATGCAATGAATGCACAGTCACTTCTGTGTTGTCACTGGCTAGAGGAAGAGGTCGGGTCTCACCACTTACTGCTGAAACCATGTCATTAATTATCAGGTTTCCAGCGGGGATCACAGAAGAGTGAAGCTTCATGGCAGGATTTGTAGCTTTAAACATTTGACTGAGAATATTCCTTCAGGCAGACAGGTGTCCTCTACCTTATCTTTCCATCTCAGGATGTCAGTGTTGCCTTTTCATTTTGGGAAGAGAAGACTCACTTATTTAGGACAGCATTGAACAGTAGAGCTTTTCCTTTTCCACCTCTAAATTTAGCATTTTTAATCACTGTTGTTATATGCTCCATTTCTCCCTAGATTTTAAGAACAGCAAACTTAACATGCTAACCAACAGCAGAGTGTATATTATGGACCAAAAGTCTAATTAGTCAGAGAATACATAAAGGAGAAATCATAATTAAAAAATAATTGTATGGCCTAAAAATCATGTCAGTAGAGTAAGATGGCTCTTGACATTTCTGAGAGCCAACCACTCAAACAGCAGAAGATTTTCACTGGATTTTGAAGAAATAAGGGATTAAATTTCATCCTTGGCCTTCAGTTCTACAGAACAGGGTTTGATTCTTCTCACTGATGAATGAAAGCCTGGCAAGAACTATAAAATTCCGTAAATACAGAAGTCACCCAAAGCAGCTATATTCCCTAGGGTCTAATCTTGCAAAGACTTAAACAGATGGATATATGTGGACCTAAATGCACAGCTAGTACTACCAGCACAGCATTTATGCAGCTGAGCTTCCGGTTATGCAGTGATAATAATATAAAAATCACAAATACTTTCAATTGAAAAACAAAACAAGCGAATCATTTTTCCCTGTTAATTTTATATTTGGGAGGTTGTTGAGCACTTTTATGGATTTTCTTGGGGGTGGGTAAAGTTGTGTAGGTTAAAGATTGGCACAGAACTTGAAATAAGCAAAATCTTTTTCAGATAAGTGACAGTTCTGTGGATGCTATTAAGCTGTGAACAGTAGGTCTTTTCAATCACCGTGATTCATTTTCATATTGTGCTTTTTTTTAATAATAATATCTTTAAAAGGCTTGCTGAACAGTAGGCTGCACCAGCGTAACTTTCTGTGCAGAACGAAAGGTTTCATGTACAGTCTTAGATAATTTACCTTAAATTGATTTGCACAGCCTAATAAAACCATAAGAAAACTGTACCAGCTCAGATCATGGGTTCATTTAGCATCAAATCTCATCTCTGACCATGACTGATTGTGAAACAGGAAAAAGAGTTTAAGAAGGGGACAAGCACATGGTAGTATTTCCCACATTGATTGTCCTAGTCTCTACAGTTTTATGACTGAGGTATTTTTTGACTGGGAGTGGTATTTCTGTATTTAATAATTTTCGTGGATTTTTCTTCCAGGAATTTCCCTCCCCCCCACTCCCGCCCCCAACCTGTGTGAGCTTTAATTTATGGCGGTGAGTTCTGCAGTTTAAGTATGTATTGTATGAGGAAGTGCCACTTGATTGATTTGGAGAGTTTTGTTTGTTTTGTTGGGTTTTTTCCTCCAAGCTTGCTGCCCACTGACCTTCCCTATTTTCTCTATTAGAAATATTTCATCTTTTCTACATTACACTCTCATTGCATATCATATCCCTTCAGATATTTGTCTTTGTGCTAAAGAGTCTACTTAGCTTAATACAGGTCTTTGCTCAGTATTGTTGCTCTTCCATGTATCTTCTAGTTTTACTAGACCCTGTTTGCAATGACAAACCAGAACTACAAACAGTATTCAAGGTGTTATGTTTTCTTTTTTATTATCTAGTGTTTTTTATTGGGGGGGGGGGGTGTTTTTGTTTTATGGGTTTTTTTGGTTTTTTTGACAGAGTTGATATCTTTATAGAATTATAGTAGATTATTTTATAATTCCAGGAGAACTTGAACACATTTGCAGGTAAGAGGAATATGTGTGAAGGTCTCTGTACCAACACTAGCAGAGCCCAAAGGGTACTATTAATGATAATTATCCTTATTCTTCTCTGGTATTTTCAGACCTGTCATACATTTTGACTAGTCTGTTCAAAAAATCCATTGCATTCAATTTTTTATTCTTTCATGTGTAATGACATGTCTTCTCATTTGCTATGCTGCCGTGTATGACTTATGAAGAAGCATTTTTAAAATTATCTACCATGACTAATATTTTCTTCTGTGCAGAAGAACACACTTTATTTTTGTTCTTAAAATGGAAAATAAATTGGTCTTCGGCCTGATTTTGGAGAGGCAATGTTTACAGTACCACAAAGGACATTTGTGCTTTCAAATCTGCTCATAGTTCCTTAATCGTTCATTACAGTTTGCCTGATTTAGCAGAAAAGAAGACCATTGTTTGGAACCCTTCTCATTAGAGAAATAAAATGTTTAAAAATACCGAAATGCCACCTTTTTTTTTTTTTCTTTGCAGTTCCTAGTGCTGTGTGTCACTAAGAGAAAATGGTCTGAACTTTTTGATCTCCCTTGGGGAAACGCTGCAACTAGCAGAATTTTGTTATTTTTATGTCAATTTAGGTCTGACATGATTCAGCACTTGTGGTTTGTGGGAAAAAGCATTGTAGATTGTGATTAAAGGAACAAAAATAGTAAGGAGTGGCTACTAGAGAAGGCATCTTTTTACTGTTAAAATATTTTTTGATTCACTTTTTTTCATTTTTAAAGCTCTACCTCTGTTCATCGTATTTTCTCTCTCAGTTGTACTAGTACATAGTTCAATTCAATATAGAAAATAGCTCAATTCTGTTCCACCTTTGAAGGTTATTTAGAAGTACAAGAAATCAAGAAGAAGTTGCTATAGGATCTTGGTAATCTGTACCTTTAAGTCTGTCAAACTTGGTTGTCTCCAGCAGGCCAACCAGTCGTCCCTTTCTGGCAACCTCTCAGGAATAAACAGAAAATCTCTAGGGAAGGGAATGGAAGAGGATACAGGATGCAAAAAAACTGCTTGTAGTGCAGGAAAAATTCTTTGTTGTAGTAATGGACCACAAACAATGAGTTAACTCATTCTGGGATGCATTAACAAGGCTGTTGTACAAAAAAACCCATGAAGTAATTATGCCATACTCTTTGGCAATTTTGAGTCTTCAGCTGGGGTATTGTGTCTAATTTTGGGAACTGAACTTAAAAAAAAGTACACAAATGGAGTCCAGAGGAGAGCATCAAGAGTAAGAGGAGACAAAGAAAACTGGGTATGTTTATTCTTGGAAAGAGAACACTCCAAGTTGAAGGGGAAAGGGAGCCAAATACAATTTTTAGTATTTAAAGAGCTGTAATTACATATTCTTGTGTCCGTCTTTTCAAGGGGAGGAAATGAAATTTAGAAGAGGAGAAAATTCCTCTCTTCTGTGATGTATGGTAGCCCCCATGTTTGGGATATTCTACAACAGTGAATTTAATGATCACAGTCTCACAAATACACTGAGATAGGACTGCCCAGTTTCAGGCATTTAAGGCTGTATTTTCAGTGACATGAATCACCTCATGCTCAAGAAGTTAAAAATTTCTGAAAATCTGGAAAACTTTGGAAGATACAAGGTCGTGTCAGTTGGTCTTTTGCATGCCACTTTCCTTTCAGTTCACAGAGATCCTCTGGACATGTTGGTTGAAAGCCCCTGGGACTCCTTTTCTAAAACTAAAGCTTCTATAATCACATGTTGAATTAATCTAGAGACTTCATTAGTTATCTACCTGATTTTTCATGGCCACGTTGTGTAAACAGAGAGTGATTATTTCTCTTAAATAGTGTATGTTCTTCCAGGGTGCTATCAGACAGTGTAGCAGACTGTAATGTAACATATTCAAAACTGTCGTGTGCTTCCACGTGTTGATTGTTTTAAATCTAATTCCTGGCAAGGTGCAAAAGATTTAGTACTTCTCGTGGAGAGTTACGCACAGCTCTTAATTAGCCAGGGCCTAACATTTTCTTCCCTAAAATCAGAAAAAAAATGGCTGCAGGAAGAAGTGATGCAGTCAGGAGTATCATCTCTAAAGGCTCCAAGGAGCAAAGAGCATACCTTCATATATTTTCCGTTAAAAACAGCAAGCAAGAGTTTTTGTTTTCATACATGTGTGCACTGGTGTGCATATATGCATTTAAGGATTAGACTGTTCCTATTACCCTACAAGGTTCTAATCTGATCAAGAACTAGGACATCTGGTGGCTAATGGTGCGGTGAAAAATCAAGTTCAGAGGCTGGTAGCTGTAGGCCCTCGAGCATGTGGAAATGAAAATAGAGTTTGGAGAATAGAACAAGTTTTATCTCAAGTCTGTTGCACCATTGAGAAAGTTCTCCAGGTGAAGGGTGGCAGGTGAGTAGCTTTTAAATGTTGGTGACAGCTCCCAAGTATGGAAACATGGAAGGACACGTGGCTTCTGTGGCAAGATCCACCCTTGGTAGTCTACAGGCTTTTGGGAGATGTGTGTTGTGCATTTATCTTTATAAGATGGCTTTGAGAGTTAAGACAAAGCTGGTGATTTTGCTGGTGAGAGGTTTAAAGAGCTACAGACACATATCATAGGAAATCAGGTTTCATTAGTTATCGTGCATGTGATAGCAAATTCTGTAGAAAGGAGAAACAATTTCCATTTCATATTCCCGTTAGTAGTAGCTCCTACGTTCCTAATGAAGTGGGTTTAAGGGGAAAAAATGCTGACACGCATCTTGCAATGTTGTTGACCTGAAGGATTATCACATTGAAAGGCATATCTTTCTTTTTGGTGGTTCAGTGATTGTTAGGAGTGGTGTGATTATTATATTACAAGTATAGCCAGATGTCATGCTAATACCATTCCTGATCCATGCTTACATGGTAGATGTAAGGTATAAATTTTAGGGGTTTGAATCCTTGGGGAAATACAGAGATAAAAAGTATGCAGTAAATCAAAGTTTTCTTTTTCTTTTTCCCTTTATGAAATATGAACAATAAGACATCCTTGAAAATGACATAATTAGGTGGTGGGGAAACATATTGGTTTGCTTGGGAAATTTAAAATAAAATGTTTGTTAACCAACTTATGAAGGGCTGCTCTGTGGAATGTGAGGATGTAGTAGGGAGAAAACTCTGACAGTCAACCTGATTTTGGGAGGAATTCCAGGCATTCAGTTCTAGCGAGAGTACAGTTTGCACTAAACACTCTTTGTTTGCTGTACTTAAGAACTGGCTGAGTTGTGTCAGCGCGTACTCTTTCTGGGCAGGTTTTTCCAGTGTGGAAAGGATGGGTTCTTTTTGAGATCTGATGTTTCAAAACTGGAGGGCATATCACTGGCCAAGTGGCTTTGGGTTTCATTTACTTTTTTGAAATGTGCTCATGTGATACCCTTTTTGTGTGTCTACATCAATTATTTTTCTCCCAAGGTTTTATATTTTAAGCAAGTCATCAGTCTTTGAATCATGTCGCTGCTCTAAGAGTGTATGCTGAGGAGTGCTTACTGTTTAGTTTCATATGCATTTGTTCCAGCAATGCTGCCAGGCTAAGCCATCGTGCTCCTTCCTCCAACCCTCCCCCATCACTATCCACTCCGCTTTCCCGCTTTTATGCCTGCACTGTGCCCTCAGCTGTGTCCTGGTAAAGCTGTTTGTTTGGCCTGACCAAATGAGGTGGAGGGAGAGGTTATTTTTAGTGCAGATCATTTCCGTGGTTTTAACTGAGGGCGGGTGACACAAAATGGGGAAGAAGAAAGCAGAGATGGGAACAAGCAGTAGGATGTAATGGGAAGGTGATGGCTATCTAAACAAGCAGGCTTACTTCCTCCACCTCTGTATCTATGGTCAGAGATTACAGTCAGACCAAAAGCCACTGGAAATCTGTGTATCAGAAGAAACCCAGTGCAGCGTGTTGGTTTTGCTTCTTGTGATGTGAAGACTGACATTTCTTGCAGCAGTTAGGTGGCAGAAGAACAGGTCTGTCTTGCTCACCCTTGCCCTTTTGGATAAGTAAACACAGCTACATTCACTGCAGTTATTTCTAAACTTAACTTTGTGGACTGGAGCTTTAAGGCTTAGTCTGATGCCTTTCAAAAGCAATCCATTCACATGAACTTGAGTATACAAAAGACTTACATAGCTGTTTGAGTCTTATGTCACAAGAACTCTTTTCTCTTGGCTTTGTTGCGTAACTGCAAACCACTTCTGCTCTATTACTCTATTATTTTTACTGAAAATAGGATAGACAGATATGCAAAAATCCAGTGAGTAGTCAGTTGGCCACAAAAGACGTGGCTGGGGATGGTACCTGTAGGTATATACACTTAAATTCTGTTTATATATTGCCATGGTATTGGATCAGTCAGTGTAATAGTGTTCCTGTGGATGTGAGGTAAAAATGGAGCATTGTTCCAACGCATGCCATGTCAGCGACAGTATGTGGAACTGAAGCTATTTTATAAAGTTTGCATGGCTGTTGGAGGAGATGGGATGAGTTCAGAGTTCACAAAACACAAATCAGCTGAGGGCTCCTGAGTATGTAGAAGCCCTGTTTGGCTCAGGTTCTTGAGAAGTCCTGGAAGACTGTTCACGGAGAAGTGTTGTTATGCATCCTTGTCCTGACCTTGCCCATCTCTTTTTGGGCATCCATTATTGGAAAAGGATAGTGGGCTGGAAAGACCTCTGGTGTAACCCTGCAGAAGCCTTCTTAATTTAAGGTTTTAATAAGTCATTTCCAGAAGAGATTACTTTCCAATATATCCTATATCAGCACTATGCTGATTCATTTTTAAATAGATCAACTAAAAGAACAAATGAATCATAGCTGTTGTTCAGGTGAAAGCTTTACCTTATATGCCATTGAGATTCCCCTATTAACCCTTATTTAATTTTTTCCAGTTGCACTGTAGCAAGTGTGAGAGAGCATATTGCCTCTCTTGCCAGGAATGCATGATGGTTTTCTTTCTGTAAGTTAGGAGAGGCTTCTACAAAAAGAGAATCATCTACTCATTTCTACCAGCCTGTCCTTGTAAAAGCAGTTGTCTGATAACATGAGAGAGCCTGTGGCTATCCAGAGGGGAAACTGCTCTCAGTAGGAGTTACTGAAAGAATAAGTCCATTTTACACATACTTAGCAGTGAAGCTCCTGAAGTTGCACAACCTCTGAGGTGCTATGAGAGAGGCACGCTTGCGTCTAATGCATACATTCAAAAAGCCTGAGGGTCAATTCAGAATTTAGTTAAGCTAAATTGTGTTGTTTAGGAGATGAATCAAGAGCAAATATGATACGATCTAATGTTTTGTCTTCATAAAGTCCAGTGAAGCTTTTCAGTTGAACTTTTCAACTCCTGCTAAAAATGTTAAATATGACCTCTAATATCTGCGCCTGTATTAGCTCAAGCATTAAATTATTTCACCTCTTTTCTCATGGATGAAAAAAGAGGAAGAAATACACCCTCCTTTGCATTTCCACCTGGATTTATGTAACCTGAAAAAATGGAAAGAGAATATGTCAGTTTTTGCAAAAATACACCATTTTAGCTGAGTACTTGAATAAGAAGTACTGTGTGGAGGCAAGCTGAATGCTCCTCTGCATCTGATAGTATTTGTAAGTTGTTTTAAATTGTATTACTGCCATCCTTTACCTTAGTTTCCATGTTCAGTTCTCCACAATCTGAATGCTCTGTTATCACAAGGAAAACATCCAAGTCATGTTTTGTGATCATGTAAAGAGACACATGGAAAGAAAGTTAACTTTTCTATTATGTGAAGTAAAATATTGGCATGAGCATGTTCATCACCAGGTTTGTTAAAAAAAAAATCAACTCTCTTTAGACCAGAATAAAATTACCCTCCATTTGTGTCTAAACACAAATTATCTAAAATATAAATATACAAAAATATGTTCAAAACTGGTACAATGATATATCAATAGGAGCTAATACTGTTACTTTATTTTTCAAAGTAAGTACCAAAAAAAAAAGAAAGAAAAAAAGAACTTGCATTTAACTCAAAAACTGATTTAATTTAAGCAGGTTTTGTTACAATGTTAATTTTTTTAAGATCAGAATAAGTTTCCAAGGTTTACAAAGTGACAGATAGAAAAGGTGATTGAAAGCTAGCCAACTAGAACTGAAAAATAACAGAATAACTAGATTTTATTCTCATTTACATGAATGGATGTCAAAAATATGTTAAGAACAAACAGAGTAAAACTTGTAATTGATTCATTAGGACCATTTTATTCTGATTTACCGAGATCTTTTTACTGTGTGTGCACGACTAAAGTGTTTACTATAAGGATAGTATTTGACTAGTACAGCAGAAGTATAATAACACCTCAGTACTGGACCAGTTTTTGAGATGTTGTTTATTATACTGCTTATTTTATTTATAGGGTAATTATATTGTCTTTCTTAAGTAGTCTGAAAGAAGTGGCAAAATATTCAGTATCGATATCTGTTTAACCACAGGAATTATGTAGGGTGTTTTTTTCATGGATGCACATAATCAACACTGTATACTTGAATAATTTATCAGAATATGTCCTTCTTTATTAGTGCTTTTCACAGTGTCAGAAAAACTTTCCTGCTCTGCTTTCCCAAATCTCCATGAGCATGCTAGATGCTCTCTTCTCCCGTCTAGGGACATCTGCCCTGGGATGGTTGAGGTGAAGGAAAAAGCAGGCTGAAGAAGGCACCTCAGTGTCTCCCCTGGTTTCCTCTTCCTTCTTGTCCTCATCCTTGACTTGTCCTTTCCTTCCCTAGTGGGACCTGGGCAGGAGACAACCCCAAAGATGTCTCCTCAGCAGAAGGCCTCTCAGGAGTGGCTTGACTGCTCCTGCTTTTTACCACCTGGGGAGACATCACAAGAGGCCGAGTTATATTTCTACCTGACACAAGCTCTCTGGCATGAAAAATGAACTTTTGCCCTACATGTGTGTGATGCTGTCCTGTTGAATTGTTTTCTGGCTAAAGTACATATTTCTCAGTGTGGAACAGTTTTAGGTAATCAAAAAACACTTTGATAAAGGGAAGTATGTTGATAATACAAACTGTATATCAGGTGGTATGCTTAACATCTCTATTTTAAAGCTTATTGAACAAAGTAAGAATAAATAACTACTGATGTTTACAAAAACCCTCTTATACAGATTATGTGAAAGCAAACATCTTAGAGAACACAGTCACTAAAAACCAGGAGATTTTTATTAATTCTTTAAACCATTTAAATATAGCTTTAAAATCATATGCGCACTCTGGGCTACTAAGCTTTTACTGTCTTCCTTTAAGGTTGAGATTTAATTAAAGGTCAGTGTCACACACATTTGCACAATGCATAGTAAAACCCTGGAATGAAATGAACCTCACTTGAACATTTGATTAGACAAGATAATGTATTTCCCCCTGGAGTAGTTTGTTATTCCAAACAAGCTCTTTAGGGAAGGAAGTTCACATCAGTTGGTAACTGTTCCTGTGGATACCAAAGAACTTTGTACAGTACACGCTACAGTAGATTGCACTGCAGGTCATTTAGGAGCTGGAAGCATGTCCTGTGTCTAAAAGTATCAAAATCTATTTTACAAAAAAAAAAAAAAACCACCTTAAAAGCAGACAAACATCAGACAGTGATAGTAGAAAAAAAATAGCACCCACATTTACAGTCATGCTTTTATCTAGTCAGAAATCACACTTTTCTAGTAGATGAATTTTAGAAATGCTGTTTTACACCTTATGTGTCAAAAAGAAAACAATAAAAAAAGTTTGCTGTGAACTGACACCCTTAGATGTAATATGGAACTGAATAACTTCTGGCTTTAACTTTCTTGTAAACATAGTTGTAGACTTCAAAATTTTTAGCTATTCTGGTCTGTAGATGAGACATCTTTTTTGTTTTAATCATTGCTCTATTTAACCCTTTTAGTCTTCATTTACTATGTATCTTGAAAATTTTAGTGGTGGAATCAAGCTGTGTTCATTAGGACTCAACTAAATTTTAACTTCTGACTATTTCTGATCATCCATACAAATTGACTTTAGATGGTCAGCATGAAATTAATGTTCTATTCTGGACTCTTGAACACTCTCTAAAACAAAGACTTTTTTTTTGTGGGATGGCAACATTCCATCCAGTTAATAAATGCTACCGTGAAAGCAGCTTTCAAACATTTTACAATATAGTAGTTAGTCTAGTATATCTCTGGTGGGTACTTCAGTTTTGAAATCCAATTTAAATCTAATTTTGACTCTATCTTGGACTGCCATGTTGTTTGTGTCTTTGATTACAGAAGTTTCAGTTAAATCAGCAGCCCAAAGTGTTTGTGTGTTCTGAGGTTGCTGAGACTGCTAACAAAGCTTGTACTAAGTGGTTTGTATCTTTAATTTGTTGCGTGGAATCATGATGGTAATGGTCATCATAGAAGTTTCTTAGATTTGAGGGAAAAGTTCTGCAAGTTTTACATAGTGTACATTATATAATATCATTATAAAAGATAATATTAAAGAACCACCCTATATAGATGTATATGAATATTATACAAATGAGCTAACATAGTTTTATATTGACATTCTTGAGACACAGCATTTGAACTTGAGTCAGTAGATAGCCCCTAAATGGAAAAAGGCATATTCTGGCAGTCATCTCTGATCTCTTGTGTAATTCCAGTAAGTAACTTAAATCTCATTTCCTTCATTCTGCCTTTCTTCCTAGCTAAAGCAGAGTGGGGTATGTGCTTGGCATAATCTGCTTTTGATCTTCACCGGAAGCTCTAAGTGTTGTTTTCAGTCCCGTACAGTGTAATTTCTTCCCTAAGTAGTGGAGGTAATAAGTTCTGGTTGCCTGTGAATGCACTGTAGACAACCAGCCTACTTCTCCAGTGATGATAAATAGCCCATTTCTACTTTAGGTCTTCTGTTGCTTGATTTTCTTCAGAGTAGTCCCAGTCCCCTTCTAGCTGGGCAAGAGGCAGTGCATGTCAGGGCACCTTTTGGTGAGTAAGTGCTGACTGGCTGGACAGACCATGTGTATTGGTCAGCAGCTAATTCAGCAAAACCTGCTAACTTGTTGAGATCATACTAAAAACTTCCCTTCAGTAAGGATGTGTCGAAACAACTCCTTCCTCCAACCAACAATGATCATGTTAGAGTCCTTCTTTGAGTCCTCTACCTTTTTGTGGCATTTGGTTGGTACTGGCCAATATGTTGCAGTTAGGTAGAAGGCCTGATTGATTGTCAGACAGATGATATCACAGCCTAAGTTTCCATTACTTAGGAAACCAAGCTGAGGAGACCGCATACCTTGGCAGTAGGGCTGAAACAGTTTACCAAGTTAGGCTACAACTGAAAATTAGATGTAACATGTACATTTTATGCTTATGGTCACGTTTTATAACAGATAACCTTTGTCCTTTGATACAGTATATGGTTTAGGAACTGTGGAATGCTGCATAATATTTTTCCTTCTCAAGGAAAATGGAAGATGTGCTGCTTATAAAAAGTTTAAATAAATGAGTTCTTACAAAAGATGGGTGGAATGATGGACCCGGGTGCACGACGTCGAGTGCTATGTTGCCCCAGTGCGTTGCTACGTGAGTCTGTCTTTGCTGGATGTACAGTGTCTTCTGAATAGTGTTCTGCATAAAAGTGGATCCTGTGTCATCTTTGTTAATGTATCTTTTTGCTCTTTTCAACAACTTGTAAAATATTTATATCGACTAGTTATGCTTTCATTTCAGCCCTTTCGTTTTTTTCCTATGGACTTTTCTGCCAGCCTGCTTCAGTCAAGCATAACATGCCTTGATTTCTGTCCTTCTAGCTGTACAAAGAGTGCAAGACTGATTTTCAGAAGTATATGCACATTCAAATTGTACATGACTAATTTGACTAACATGACTAACGAATAGTTTTTAACTACAAAAGTAGTTTATAACTATATTTTAGATCAGGAAGTTAATTTCCCAAAGCATGCAGTGGAAGAAGGTGTTTTACATCCTGTAATTTAACAAAAGACTTTGTCTTATAGCTGCAGTATCATCAACATAAAGAATATGATTTGCAGGAGCACAGCATAGTGTTTGGGGCTGAAGTATATCATCACCAGTGCCAGCGAGATTTAGTGACTGCCTCATTTCTAAGGTCTCACCAGTACTAAACCACCTTTAGAATACAGTCACTACAGAAAAGAACAACTTTTAAAATAGAAAAATTACAGCATTCTTAACTAGTTTTAAGAATTCATTAATTCCTACGTTTTAATTTGGTATCCCTTTTAAACATATATTGAAAAGTGAAAGGATGTAGAACGTGTAGCAACTTACATTATATTTCCAGGTTTATGATTTGAACTGCGTGTCATTAAGTCCACAGTAAGATAATTCCTGCCATATACATCCGCACGAAAAATGTTCAGTTGAAGTGTGTGTTGCTAGTTAGAAATGTTTGGTGGTGTTTTTTCTTGTGATTCATAAAATGATTGTTAGAGAGAAAGAGGGATAGCTGTTATGAAAAGTTGTTACTACAAAATACAGAAATCGAGATCTAATGGTGTGTTAAAACAAAAATAACCCTCAGTAGCTGTTCTAAATTAAGCAGAGCTTAACAGCTAAACAGATATGCTTCAAGTTATTATTTGAAAAATTATTCAGCTGAGGTGCAGTTCAGCCATTCATGTCTTTTAGTTGGAAGGCTGTGACAAAGCCCTCCAGTGACAAAACTGCCAGTGACTTTAGCAGCATCAAGAGCCAATCAATATACGCCAACATACCCAAGCTCTATTCTCATCCAATAAAAGATACACTGTCATAGGTCTGTTTCATATAGTGTGAATTCATCATTGTCCTGGGCTGGCCAAAATAATTGTGGGTGGTACAGAATACAGGGTTACATAGCCATCATTTTCACGCTATGCTGTTAAAAGTAAGGGAAAGTTATTGTTGCTGGAGGGCAATTTACAGAAAGAGAGTTCCTGACGGTAGGAACACTTTAAAACTTCCATCCTGCATGGAACTGATGGTTTGATATTTTTAGTATATTGAACAGTGTTTTAAAACTTGTTTTGATGCCTGAGATACTACATTAGTAACTTCTTCTTTTTCATTTTGTAGTATTAGATTGCTCTTTTGCATGTGAAAGTAAATAGCTAGTTCACAAATACAAGTGTAATATGATATCGCTGAGTTTCAGTGAATTACAACAGAACTCTGCTTTTCCTTACAGCAGATAAGACACGAGCAGCATTGTGCTTTTCAGATTACTGAGCACTTACTGAATTTAGAGATGAGATTATTCAGTTCATAGCTAGATAGTTTGAAGGTATGCTTTCTTCAAACACCACAGCTCTTCATTAAAAGTTGCAATTTTCAATTATTTCAATTATTATTTCAAACATTTCAATTTTCAAATCATAGTCCTAAGTTTCTTATGGGCAAACTTTATTCTGAAAATGTTGAGTGTAGCTAGAAAAGTGAAAATATTGATTGGAAATGTGATAAAATCTGACAATAACAGTTGAGAGTAGTTATTCAGTACTGGAATTAATTTAATCAAAATCCCATTAATATTTGGAATCATTTACTTTTTCAAGGTAGACAGTGAAATTTCAATGGAACTAAGAGATGGAAAAAGGAAAAGTATGGGGGTTTTATATGTTTTATCCTTTAAACTGTATCAACAGTAGGTGGTAGTGATTTGTAGCATTATTTTTTTACACTACAGAATTATTTCACAAAATGTGGAGATGGATTTATGCGTCCACAAAACTCCATTGCCCTAGTCTTAGATTAACAGAGTTGAAAATAGATGCATTGAAAGATTGTCATCTTCCTTAATATGATCTTGCAGTAATGTATATAAAATACATTAGGATAAATAGACTTTAATATGTGAATTTTAAAAGCGCTTTAGAAAAAGAACACAAGTAAGCAGGTGTTTAATTTTTTTTTTGTATGTCTCTAGTAACCTCTTAATGACGTTCCTCCTGGCTCATACAGTCTTTTTTTCAGTCCACTGAGTGAATAATAAAGTACTTTCCCCCTTCCTGTTCCCCTGTCAGCAGGTTTGGTTGAACTGTAACGCTTCCTAAATCATTCATAAGGGTATCCTGCCATGCTTTATTAATCTGCGTGTAAGATTGCAGGGATGCAAAACGTTGTAAAATACGTAGTATCGTGCAGGCTCAGGCAGTCGTATGATTCCATTTTATAAGTTCATATTATTCTCCCATTGAAATGCTTTCCAAGCAGTATTCCTTTTTTTTTTTTCTTTTGGAAGTCAAGTGCTGACTTTCCAGGACTCAGTTTAGTTGCTACAGCCTCTGGCTATTTTTATTCCACTTCCTAAGAAATGTGGATGTCGACAAAAGCCTTTTTCCAATCCACACATTGTCTGGAAAATCTTACATACTACATAAAAGTTAATCTACTTACCTGAAGACCCAACTTCTTCCTGAAATGTCTTGGTTCTCTTCCAGCATCAGCAAAGAAGGGTTGTAGTTTGGAGCTATCATATACAGGAGCATTGTTGAAAAAATAACTCAGTGTTTAAATTTAAACTTCATTGTTATGTGTTTAGTTATTGACCCGTGTATCTGTGAAGAGAAGTGCATTTCTTCCTTCCTCTCTCTCTTCCTCTCCCTCTCCACAAAGGGAGGTCCGGTCCTCCTGTTACCTTTCTTCCTTTGTCCTACTCTCCCATGAAAAACAGAGCTCCTCCACTTCATTATCATTTTCCTGAGCAGCTCAGCTCCAGTGCACTCGGTCACAAGATTCACTTTCCACTTTTGCCAGCATCCCTGCAGACTTCTTTGTCCTAGATAGCACTTCCCCAGTGAGACACCAGATGACTTAAGGAGATTAGACAAGGGTGACCAGTTCTGTGGGAAGAAAGTGGGAGGTGTCTGGGCTCTGTTTGCATGGGAATCCTCCTGGTAAGCAAAAACTTTCTCCTTCCACTATGTTATCACCTATGGAAGAATCCAACAAAACTCTTTCAATGGGGATAGCAGGTTTTTGCTTGCAGTAGAAGTTTTCTTCTTGACTTGAGTTAGGGTCCAGATTAGTAGTAGTTTTTAGTCATCTGGAGATTTTCTCAATGAGCTACTGTTCCGTGGTGTATTCTTTTTGTTATTTCCCCATAGGGGTAATTTTGCATTATTCCTGTGGTAAAGTGTCAGCGGAGTTTGGAGAAAAGAACACAAATCTAGCAATATATCTAGGAAGGCCTACCTACTGCTATCAGTTTGAAAGTCTGTGGGCTTCTGAACAGAGTAGATTGATGCTGAAGGGAATCAGCCTGTCTTGTGGGCATTGATCTAGTTACTCAGTTGCCCCATCCCGTACAGATGATTAGCTTTAAGGTTCAGGAAAATGGTAACAAGTTCAGAACTCGAGAATATTTCAGTTTATCCTTATGTCAGTTCAGTTATGGTAGTGAGCATTAGGCTGGGTGTGGGGAATGTCCAATAAGATGTATAGATCTTTCTCTCACCTGAATAATGTGCATTTTCTTGTGAAGGAAAAAGAAAACCAAAACTCTCTTTTAGAAATGTCACAGTTAAGAAAACTGTCCAGCTTGTTTCAAAATTCTTTTGGTTTAACTCCAAATTATGTACTATCACCACTGAGATTGGTGTAATCATTTTGTTAATACGGGGGGCAAACTTGGATTCAAAATAATATTCCAACAGTTAACTCTGAAGTGTTTATTGATAATCTAAATAAAAAGTAATACTACTAAAATAGTAATAAATGTGGATTCTTACTGAAATATCCAAATTTCCTAAAGATGACAGTAGATTTTTTTTTTCTGATTTATAGATGGGCAAACTGAACCACCGGAGGTCACAGAGAATAGCTGGCAGAGCCTGAAATAGAGCTCTGGCTTTTCTACTTTCAGCTCAGTGTTCTTGTCACTGGATACCACCAGATGGTCTCCAGATTATTCAGTAAATAAGCCTCTGCATCCTCCATAAATACTCCACCGAAGCCAACTGGCTGTGTCTCACGCTTGCTAGTTCCCAGTCTGTGAGAGTGGCTGACTTGGCAGGTAATGCTGTAGCTGGCCTCACTGAGCAATCCTCTACTATGCAGGTTCACTGGTCTCTGCCACTGCTTTTAGTAACTCTTCTCTGCATCACAAGGAACTTTTTATTTTTTAGTGTAAAACTTCTATTTGTATGCTTGGGGTAAACCATCTGATTTAAAGAAAAAGACTGAACTGATAACTGCCTGCAGATGTCTGAAGAGTGTCTAAAGAAATATTTTATCTGCTTTTTAAATCTGGATGACTTAATTGTTTCTGTGTGCCTTGAAATTGGGAGGGTAGAAATATGTATGCATGCACTTGCGGCTCTCTGTGTCTGTGTGTGTGTAGCATAAATACCAGATGGGAGAGGACGTTCATGACTATGAAACAAACCGTTTTCTAGTCTCTCTTACTTCTTCACTTCCTAGTTCGTAGGCCTTTTTTTTTTTTTCTATCTGTTCTGGTGAGGGTTTTCATGGCTCTTCAGTTCTTCACAATTTTGCCTATACAATAATATGTGCCTCGTACAGAAGTGTCCAAACTAACCCTTACGTGTCCTCTATTCTTCTGTTGGTCAGTTTAGTAGCATAAATCTAAAGCTACCAATGGCAGCTTTCCTCAGTTCACAGCACTGCAATTGTGCTACTGGTATTTTGCAAAAACTTAGCTTCTTCTGAACTAGACAGTTAGCTACAGGAGCCAAATTCAGAGCAAGACCTGCAGGGTAGATGAGCCAGCTGACTGGAATGGATGTTTAACTGATATTCCCTAAAGCTGGGTAAAGCAATTGGTTGGCCAGAGGCAGGACTGCCAATTCACAAGGACCTTGGTATACTCTGCAGGGCTGGGCTCCCAGAAACCTCAGAGTTCAACAATGAGAAATGTTGTGTCAAGCACCTGGGGCAAAACAACCTCGAGCATCAGTATGGACAGGAGACCAGCTGGCCAAGTAGCAGCTCCACTAAAAGTTATCTTGGAAGTCTGATGGAGACATTAAACGTGAGTCAGCAGTGTCTTGTGCATACTGAGTTGCGTTAGGAAGAGCGTCAGCTGGTCAGAAGAAGGCATTATTCCTCTCTACACAACTCTCATGAGACCATGTCTAGGGTGTGTGTCCAGTTCTGCACCCATCCAGAAGCGTCAGGAAACTGCAGCAACTCCACCTCCAGTGAAGGAACCACTAACAAAGTTAGGGGGGTGCAGCACATGGCATGTGAGGAGAGACTGAGGCAGATGGTTGTTTTAGCCTGGAAAGAGAGGGCTAAAGCAAGATTTCATAACAATCAGCCCCATTTAAAGGAGGAGGAGTGTTACAGAAACAGAGCCAGACCCCTTTCAGAGGTGCACAGGGGTAAAATAAGAGATAACAGGCAGAACCGGCAACAAGGGAAGGTCAGACATGAGCAGCTTGCCCAGAAAGAGCTGTGACATCCCCATCCTTGGAGACCTTCAAAACACAGCTGTAAATGTGATGTTGAGTCCTGCTTTGAGCAGGAGGTTGGACTGGATGATCCAGGAATCTCTTCCAACATAAATTTCTCTGTGATTCTATGCCTGTACCTGGTTCGTGCCAGAGACGTGAATCTTTGTGGCATAACCAACTTTGGAGCACCTATAACCAGTGAGATTGGTCTAAAGCAGTAAGCAGCCTGCATATATTTTTTCTGTTCACCTAAACTTAAGGCTTGAACAACTTGAAGATGGAACTTGTGCTCTTGGTTTATAAATTTTCCTGAATTTGATGACAGAGAAAGAACACTTGTGAAATTACATTCAAGCTATATGGATGGAATCATCAACAAAAAGCATCTAGATTAGCAGCTGATGAAGTGTCATAACTCAGCTGTTTAGATCTCAGTTGTTTGAGAGCCAAGTAAACCTGTGAAGAAGTGGCCAGGGGGGTGATGGTATAGGTGGTAACATAAAGCCGAGGTATTAATTGGTGTCAGACTTGCTCCTCTGTTTTGGGTAGCCTAGTTGAAGCTTTTTTCCACTGCAAGTACATTTCTTCTATCATCCTCACTGTTGTGTAGGTGTTAGGTGCCATCCTTAACAACCTGAAGACAGCTCACCTAGAAGTAAGATGTTCAGTTTTACATGGCCAGAACAATAGAGAAATCACATGCCACAGAAGTTACAGGTCCCTCTTCAAGGGACAGTGCCTTTAAAAATGTGGCATATAAAGGTAAGTATCAAATTTCCTGCTTGAATATTTCTTCATTGGCAGGGTCTTCCCTGTGACATTTAACTTCTGCTGCCGCTTTTCCAGGAATTCTTGGTCTTGTCTGTTGGCTGGTGGTGTCCATAACCACTGTTTTTGTCTCTCTACAACAGAGTAAAGGAGCCCGGACACTCTACTGTGAGTCCTTCCATCTCCAGAGGCTTTAACTGAAAATTGGAAGATAGGGCAGTTTATCTACCTTTGTCTGTCAGCTTCAGAGTTCACTTGGTTTAAAAATAAGTCATGAGATGGAGGTCAGCTGCCTTTTCATGCAAATCAATGTCATGGTTTCAACTTAATAATTTTGGTACTGTGCAAATTGTTGCACATTTGTTACAGTCTGTTCTCAAGTTTCTCTGCCTGACCTCTAGATGCCCCAAAAAGTATATGAAAACTAAAGGGAGGAGGAGAAGGGAGAGAGATGTTTATTTTAAATTCTACTCGGATTTTCAGATTTTTACCAGTGTTAGTTTTGCAATTTTAACATTTCAGTTTTAAAAATCCTCAATAATTGAGTCCACTTAAAATGGGAGGACAGCAAGGAGTTTTATGAAACCGAATTAGTTGTTTATTGCAGTTCTTTGTAGGTACAGATATGTATCACTCTGGTCTATGATTATTGTATATACTTAATCTATAGGAACCACAAGTAGGGATTTCCTATCACTGCTACCAAAACTGATTTTGGAATCTGCCAAGCATGTTGACATTGGAAAATGTAGGCTCAAAGGAATAGGGATAATGTGTTTGTGGAATGCTGTCAAGGCTGCTAGCCTTAAAAGTAGACATTTTGATTCATGATACACACACCTGACAAATTGTCTTGTCCCCCTGCTCTTTTGGTTGTTTTCTAGTGGCAGAATTGAAGTGCAATTTAAGACTTATTTTGAACTTTTGGAGAAGAAGATTATTATACATGAGGGAGAAAGATACAATCCTCATCTAATTAGAAGAATGTGACAGAAAAAAGTGTTAACACAGGCTTATGTCATGCTCAGCTGTACACTAAAACAGCTGCTTGCCCTAATTTAAGACTAAGAACATTGACAGTGTCCACTATAAACACTGGACCTATTGTGTTAACAGCACAGATAACCAATAGTTGGCATCTAGGCTACTATTTTCTTCCTTCTTAATTTTTCTGGTTTTTTCCTTTCTTTTTTTTGTGCTGATCCTGTCCATGCAGAGCCTTTCAAAAGCAATTATTATTTTCATGCTTTTACACAAATATGCGCATGCGTGCCCTATTTGCCTTACTTTTCACTGTTCCCAAACATTTTTAACCTGAGGACATAAAAGAAGATAAGACTCTAACCTCATTGGTTTCTTCCTACACCATCTAATGGATAAAAAAAAAAATTAAGGATTCTAAATCGTAACTTTTAGTTTCAAGTGTCCTTTGCTTTAAGCACAGATTTTCAGTTTTAGTGATTCATCAGTTAAACTTGGTGTGAGGTTTTATTTCTAGAGAAACATTAGAAGTGTAGTTTCAGGTATTTTCTTCAGCAACTGAAATCCTATGCCTCATCTTAAAGGGTCAAGAGCAGCTCCTCTTTTTGTGTATGGTTCTGTTTGACAGCTGAGGCCTCTGCAAAATACACAGGCTGGCTTGAAGGGGAAACCCTTCATTGGAAATGCTGAGTTCACAAAATGTTTGAGCAGAGGGCACAAAGCTCAAAGTGTTGTTTGTGAAAGAGGTCAGCAAGGTCTCCTGAATCTGCTTCTTCACTTAGGTCTGCCACATTCATAAATGGGCATTTGCTTGTTTTCCTTGAAGGTAACAGAGATAATACAAAGGTTTTCACATAGTCTCTTCTTTCTTATTGATCTCCAAAGGGTATCTGTCTGAAAGGTTCTTTGCACACTGCATGTGAAAACAAAAATCTGAGGATTCTACTGATCAGGCTTCAATAAATGAAATAAATAGGCTCCGTCCCAAACTATTAACTCATCATGAGAAACTGAATTATTATCAGACTGAAAAACAAACTGATTTTCACATCTATCTCATTTAAAATAATAATATTTTAAACCTTCTTAGAAGCACTTTCCTTTCTCTGTGGGAAGGCAGTAATGACATGTTACCAAAAGTCATCCTAACTTAAAGGACCAGACACCTTAAAAAAAAAGAAGTCCAACCTTCCTCATCCCTTTGAAGAACCTCTCCTGTTTTATAAGTTAATGGAAAGAAAATCAGCTGGAGTCGGGGTGACTCCAACATTTGCCAGTCAAGGTGTGTTCTCATTCCAACTCCGACATCACATTTTTATTGCTGGAGAAACTCAGGAAAGAAGGGAAACCAATCTTTTTCAATCCTGCACATGTAGAAAAAGTAATCAGGAAAACAGATAAATGACACCAAATATACTAGTATATTAGTTTTCAGTTCCCTCAAACTATGAGGCTCTGCGTGTGTTACTTCAGAGAGGGAGGTGAACAACTGTAATTTAAGCTGTTATGTAGAGAAGTCGATGGACAGGACATGGACAGGAAGATACTTTATTAACATTATTGCTCAGAAGCAGATCAAATCTTTAGCTGTTGTAGCATACTTTATGTTGTCTTCAAAGGAAAAAAAAGTGATGCAAAAATCTCAATAGAATGGAAAAAAATTTCCCTGGTGTTTTCAATTTTGCATAGTGGGCTAGTTGCACAAGATGATCTCAAAAGTGTTTTGGAGTTTCTGATTCTTCTAAGGTTTTTATAGTATAAGGGTATGAGGGTCTTTTTTTCTGTTAAGCATCACTTTTTGCTAAGTTATTTTACTTTGCAGAACTAAGATAGGTGTAAGAAGTTCCAATTGATGGAGATAACTTGAACAGCAAATGCAAACAGAATCTTCAGAAAAAAAATTTGAAACCTGTAAGATATTATCAAAAATATCTAAAGAAAAACAATTGTAAATAACAAAAAGAAGGTCAGCCAGTGCTGTGCCAGACAGGGCTGCAGAAGCAATGAAGAGGGTCTCTGCAGAACTGCTCCCAGTCAGAGTGAACACTGGTGCACAAGTGAAATGTTGATGTCTGCCTGAAGTTAAACGGTTGGAAAACAAACTCTGAGTTTATTTCAATGTGTTCAGGATGCTTCCTGCTATGGGGGTTAATCTGAAATGGATGGAGAGGGAATACAACAATTTTTTTTATTGATCTAGGAGAGGAAGTTCCTATTCTAAAATCAAGTATTGGACAACTGGACCATCTAGAGACTCTACCCAGTGGAAGGATAAGCGGCCGTTAAGATAGAAAATCAGTTTCCAGATGCTTTTTGAAGGCATAGGAAAACTGTCAGCAGAATCTAAAATAAACTTCTCAAAAAAATTTCCCCTTACTATCAGGTCGTACGCGCACCTCACAAGACTGTTGCTTAGACAAAACTTTAAAGAGCTAGAGATCATCTACAAGGGAATATAAAGGAGAAAAATAGAATCATCTAAGACCATTATTATTTTAGCAAGCGTGAAAAAGAAAAGGAATTTTTTGCCTGTGCCTAGATCATAAGGAAATATATAAAGATCAAAGACAACACTTACAGAAAACTTAGAATGTTTCTGTTCACTTCTGCATGGTTGTGTTTCATTTTATGTTTATAGGACCTTAGTGTTTAAAGTCCAGGAACAGTAATCAGCTTATCAGTATAAACTGTTGGGAAAAGAAACTCCACCTCTAATATAAGCGTTTTTTAAAAATCCTATCTTTCCATATAAGAAATGGAAAGAAATCAGTGCAAGGTAAAACATCTTGATGATCATTTAAGGAAAATTATTGATTGTGGTAGTTTGTTATGTTTATCCTTATGATAAATTTCCATTAATTATGAGGGATCAGCATAGATGTATTTTTTAACTCTCTCAGACACTATGAAAAGTGAAGATGTATAATACCATAAAGATAAATGAGGTAAAAGACATTGCAGCTACATGACAGTACATTTGTACATAATAGCACAGTAGAAACATGTTTATCCTGCAAAGTTTCCCCTTATTTCTGTGAGATGATTATTAAGTATTAAAAAAAGGGATAAGTTTCCAGCTTTAAATCTCGAAGCCTCAGAAACAAGAGGTGAGGCAGGATCCAGTGGATTGGAATGTATCAGACAGTATCCACAGCAAGTGCAGAGCAGATTTCTGCAGAGGCCTAAACCTGCAAAAAGCTCAGGGATCCTCCAAACAAAGGAGACCAACTGGTTCTTTAAGGAAAAGGCCTTTCCAGTTTGAACCATTTGCTGTTACTCGCTAGTTCTGGCATCTGGACAGAGTATCCCTCCCTCATACATTCCTTTCTCACTAGATATATAATTATTCCTTTACATGTTGTCATAGTTTTAAGCTTCTGACTCAGATTTCTTAAATACCGTCTAAGACAACTGTATATTCCCTTCTCAGAAACAAGAGTTAAGGACAGCATGGAAGGAGACACAGTTGCTCTCCACTCTTCTTTTTCTCTATGGCTTGCTGCTCTGTGCTCAAGTAGACAGAGGTTCTCTTCAAGAGGAGGTTTTCTAAGGATTTCTTATGATACAGATTTGTGTTTATAAAAAGTTACGTCCTTTGGACTTCAGTGGCACTTAGCATCTGTCCCACTACTTCTGTGGAATCAGACAGTCACTTCCTTTAGTCTGGAATCCTTTGATCTCAGTTTTTGCTCAGGGTGGGAAGACAGTTGATCTGGTTCTTTGGAATTCCTGACACAATATGGGCAAAGTCTTTTATATGCCTCTTGTTGCCTTTCTTTTTATCCATCAGAGAGCAAGGAAAAGAAAATAGTTCAAAGAAATAGTAAATATACAAACATAACCAAAATAAAAATTTTGTGACATATTTCAGTTATCCTAGGGAATTAACCAAAATTAATTGCTGGACAATCTGATTTTTTTGTTGTTGTTGTTCCATCCTAGCACCCTTTCCTGTTTTTTCTGGCAGATATATTTCTATTTTAGACTTAAGCTAGAACTCTAGAGTTTGAAATTGTGCACCTATGGCATGTCACAGAGTTTTTGAGGTTGAAGGGGACCTCTGCAGGTCATCAGATCCAACCTGCCTTGCTCATGCAGGACCACCCAGCACCAGTTTTCCAGGATCTTTTTCAGTCACCTTCAGAATATCTCCAAGGAAGCAGTCTCCATGGTCTCCCTGGGCAACCTGTACCAGTGCTCAATTCACCTCACAGTAAAAGTTTTTTCTGATCTTCAGAGAGAACTGCTTTTATTTCACTGGGTGCCCACTGCCTCTGATCCTGTTACTGGGCACCACTGAAAAGAACCTGACACTGTCCTCTTTGCATGTTCTCTTCAGATGCCATTTGTAGGTAGGGAGATCTCTCTGAGCCTTTTCTTCTCCAGGCTGAACAGTCCCACCCCTCTGCCTTTCCTCACAGGAGAGATGGTCCAGTCTGTCATCTCTGTGACCCATCACTAGACCCTCTCCAGTATGTCGATGTTTCTCTCATTGTGGAGAGCCCAGAACTGGATCCAGCACTCCAGCTGTGGCCTCACCAGTGCTGAGCAGAGGGGAAGGATCACCTCCCTTGATCTGCTGGCAACACTCCTAATGCAGCCCAGGGTACCCACTGGCCTTTACTGCAGGGGCTCATTAAAATCATTTAGAAACCTGTTGCTTTTTCCTCTAAACTTGCTTCAGAGTAAAATAATCTGGTTTAAGTTGGTTTTTTGACTGTTGGAAGCTTAAGTTTTGTGTGCTTTTCATGATTATTAGTCTGCCTTCGGGACAGTGTTTCAAATTTTTTCACCATTTACGTATGTACGGTGGTTTTGATCACTAAAATGACATGTGAAGCCCTTTTCAAGATCTGAAACTTAAGATTACATAAATACAGTTAGTAGCTGTTCCCTACACGGAAAAGGGAACTCTTTACTTCCCTGTTTCAAGTGATATTTTATATACTTACAGTATGTTCCTGTACAGGAAGGAGAAACTGGACTTGCTGGGTTTTCTTACAAGGGTTTTTGTGAATTAGTGCATTTTAATTAAGAATTCATTAGAAATCTGTAAGAAGAGTTTTGTTTATTTTGGAAGACCAATTCTAGTTGTTCTGTATTAATACCCACATTTGAAAAGGGGCATCTGCTTCCTTACTCTTATATATCCTTCTTCTTAAAAAAAATCACTGGCTGTGGGCCCATGTCTGTGACATGTGCATGATAAAGGGGGGTACAGCTGTGGCAAAAGATATTCTAGTCGAGTCTTCAAATAGGAATCGGGCAAGATTGGAGTTGGAGCCATGAATATTGGGAGTGCATTGTGTTAGGCAAAGTTTTTGGTAGCATCAGGAGATCTGTGATCATTTGCTGGGGCCCATGGACATGGAGCTGCTTCTGCTGCTTTCAGATTCAAGAGTTCACCACTGGCATTCATAGCATGAGGCAGACAGAGTCTGTGTACTCAGCATTTGTCTAGAGGTTTGCTAGACAGTTTTGTCATCTGGCTTCAAAAGCTCCATTGTGCTTGGTTTGGGAGGGTTGCTTTGTTCGTTTTTTTCTTTAAGTAAAGGTAGACCTCTTTAGAAATTGTTACAAATTAGGTTTCAAGAGTGTTGTGCACGTTTTCATTTTGCTTTCCTTTTCTCCTGGGCAGAGCCATTTCTTCTAGGCTTTGAAAATGAACAGCTGAGAATTTCAGTTGTTTGCGTACACCTGAAATAATCTTATTTCAATTGGTTTATGATACCAAATAGGAGCAAGTCTCCAACAGTCCTTTTAATTGTGGAAAAGTTTGCTTTGATGGTCTGCATAGGTACAGTAATTTTTACTGATAATTTAATGTCCCAATTTAAGTCTTTTTTTCTATTTTTTTTTTTAAAAAAGGTGTTTAATTAAGTAGAGCAAAACTTTGTATTCTTTCTCATTAAGATGGAAACTTAATTCTCTTAGTTTTCATGCTGTTTGTTGCAATATTAGTGACAGATCCTAACTACAGGTATGGTGTAATCAACTGAAACTATTTCAGGAACTAAGCATCAGGAGAATTAATCTGTGACAATTTGCAAATGAAAAGATTAAGATTTGAGCATAAATTTTTGAAAGTATAACTTCCCTGGGAGGTGGAAAACTTTACAAAATCATGCTGCTTGCTTGGGATATCCCTTGTCCACAGAAATCTTGGTGTACTGTTGCTGAAGTGTTTTGTAGTATTATTTCAAAATGAGGTGATGTGTTCATGTTGATTTAGGGTGTCTGTGTTAGAAATCTAAAGGAATTACAATAATTACTGTCTTCAGTCTGTTAACTGACATTGGATTAATGAGAGCAATATCATACATGTGGGGGTTTTTTACTGCTGCATTTATCAGTACAGAGATGAATTGGATGGGAAGAAGTTTTTAGAAATACTCAAGTCTTTCTGAAATACGTAAGGTCTTTTATTTGTGTGTGTGTGTGTAAAACTGTGCTTTTCCATGGTACTGCTCTAAATTGACTTTTCATTATTTCCTTAATAAAAGAGGTAAGCTGGTATCTTCTGTTTCTTTTAGACTTGGATGTCACTTAGACTTAGGTGTCACACTTGTGCCTTGCAGACAATGCATGCTCCAAAAATACTTCATAAAAAACAGTGTGTACCACTGCAGCTGAAGAAGGGCACTTGAAACCTGAACATGATTTTGCTGCAGTGGGCTATTTTAGTAGTAAGGAAACCTTTGTAAGAAGATGTGTCTTTGTGTACCTGCATTTACTTTGAGAAATTCAGCTGTTGAAGAAACATTGTGCTGTCTTGAGAGGGTAAGTTATATGAGAAAGTGCAAGATGGTGTTTTCATGTGCCATGGCACGGTATTTTTTTTTTTCTTTCCTCTTAACTGAATTATAAGAAGAAATACTTGTATTTAGAGGGATTTTTTTCTGTAAAAGTGTGGTGGACAGATTTTATTTTTGTGGTAGTGTATTCCATGTTTCTGAATACTCTGATTTAATGTATCATTAAAAAAATATTTAAAAATTATGTGATAACATGTTTTGGAGATACAGGCTACACTTAGCTACTATAACCTGATTTAACTTATCTTAAAAGAATTACTACTGTTTAAGGAATTGGTTTCCTATTGTAACATCAGAAATGTGCATATTATATTCAGTTACGAGTTACCAGGGATTGTTCTTATCCATGTCCATCTTAGCAATAATAAAAAAGTGGTACTGTGGGGACTTACTGTGTTCTTCACTTAAAGCACCAACCAATTTTCAGGTAATTACTCTGTATTCAGTGTGGATTGGACTGTAGTGTAATGTTTTACCTGTATGCCCATCATCACTAATTTTGAAGTGATGTTTTGAAATTACAACTTTTTTCTGCTTGAATTAGTCCTGGCACAGATAGTAGGTTTCATGAGCTGCAAGTGTAGAGAGGTGTGTGTTTTTCATGTTTGGAGGTGTCCATTCTTGCCTGCCAGTTCCACTGCCAGTGCGTTGCCCACTTGCCTAGGCAAATGGGAACTTCTGCCTGGATCTTCAAAGCAGTATAAGGATGAATGTCTTAACAGAATCCCAGTGGGTCTTTTGACAGGTTATGAATGGCATTCTGAAGTCCACAAAACCTTACATTCAGTCTTTAATCTCAAATATTTACACAGGCCTTTGAGAATGATCAGAAAATACTGCTAACCATATCCATAATAAATATTTTATACTGTAAAGTGAGAAAACTGTGAGTAAGCATTGACTTTTGGATCTTGATTTACAACAACAAGAAGTATATATACTTTTCATCAAGGATTCTAGTAATTTAAGTCCCTTATAGTTTATCTGTATTTGTACACTACAAAACAAAGAGAATATCTTGATCATTCTAAATATACCTTGATTGTTTACCACGGTGGGGTATTGTCTTCTCTGAGGTTATATTTTGCAGCCATAAGGAAATTACTGATTTCATGTTGGAATTGTAATACTCACCTTTTCTCTAATACATCAACAACATAAGAATACACATTCTTAAAAGGACAGTTTATTTGAATCAGTAAAATTCTAAAGTTCTTAATAACTTACTGATTTAAATCCCAAATGCATTTGGAGGGGAGGAGGGCATGTTCTGGCAGTCAAGCAACACACAGCTAACTGCTCACACAGAACTACAAAAGTGATAAATATAATCTCAGTGGTTATTACAAATACAGCTGCTCATTAATTTTTCAGTGCAGCGGCCTTTCATCTGGAAATGCTGACTCATTGAAACCAAAAGTTTTGAAGAATCCAAGAAAACTTGGAAAAGTGTTTCCTAACAAAACTGGCTGTTAAGTCCACAGCCAGGGAGAGCTTCCAAGGCAGACAGTCAGAGCACTCATCTGGGAAATTCGGATTTCTGCTCTACCTGGTTCTCAGTCAGAGGGCAAAGCGAGATCTCTCTTTTCCCAGAGGACTGACAGGACCATCAACTCATTTTCTCTGTTTTGGATAGTAAGTATAGGCTTAACTGTGGTGTATGTTGAGATAAAACATACATGCTGGTTTTTTAAGCACAGGTATCTTAAAAGACTTTGCTACTGGAAACATGAACAAACACAGCAGCTATTCATGATGTTGTGTCTTTTTACTGTCCAAACAGAAAATAAGGGTTGCTCTATAGGGAAAAATCACCTAAATCCATTTAAAAGTGGACAGTCTGAGCTCATTTGAGCTGATGTTGCTAAAATGCCTGTTTCCTCAGAACAAAGAGTAATAACCAGGAAATAACAAGGTCAGATATTGTGCTCTTCGTCCCTTTCACTTGCTAGAAAACACTTTCCCCCTCAGCTAGTTTCCTCCCAGAATCACAGCCGGCACACCAAGGCCTTCGGTTTGGAAAGGGTGAGGTCTTGGCTCCCGTGCTGCGTGGCTACACGCTGATGTGTTGTGTTGATTTGTAATCATTTACGTGCTGCATACTTCCATACATGATCCCATAGTCTCGAGTTTTACTGTTTTAAGTATTGTAACAACTTGTAAAGGGCGGGGTGGAAAACTACTCTTTCTGGACTGCATTCCAACAGAGAAGTTAGAAAATTTAAATAGCAAAAGAACTTCTATGCAGGGATGTGGAATAATCATGATACATTTCTCAGGATGAGGCTGTGAGTGTTGGATCTAGGGTATGCTGAGAGGATGGTGTGAAAAAATACAAGAGCATTCCTGTTTCTGCATCTCAAGAAAAACATAGACTTAAATAAAACTACTGCATAAATAAGATCTCAAGTCTTGTATGAGAAACTGAATAAAAATAAATAAGTTATGTTCATATAAAGAATAGTTTCAAAATTCCTTGACCATAGAAAATATTAATCCTTATAAACGGAGTATCTCTTAGGAATTTTGTTGAAATAAATAGATGCCTAAAATGGGGATTCATGTCTTTATTTGACATTTGTACCAGCTCCTCATCAATCCTTTTGGGCAAAGCCAGAATCAAGTTATAAAAATCAACCTTCTGTTTATCTCTGCAGTTTAATCATTTGCAAATTATCATTCTTACTGATAGCGTTCATAATAATCTACTTGTGTAAGCATGTGTGCATTCCACTGAGAGCATTTTTGCAGTTATGTGAGTGGTTCATTTAGGATGATTAGGAATTGCCAGATTAAGTATTCTATGAAAGTTTTACAAAATGTTTGCCTTGTCTTTATGCAAGCATATATAGAAATCAAGATGTTGCTTACATTCTTCTCATGCAGCGTTGTTGCTAAATTGAGAAAAATGTTGGGTTTAGCTGAAGCTGAATTTTGATTTATGTTGTGCTAAATAGTTCTAACTTTTGAAATGGCAAGTCAAAAGGAGACAAAGAGTTCAATGGTAAATACTTAAGGAATATTTTTAAATTAGTATTTCAGAAGTGAGATAAAATTTGGTAGTGGGAAGGAAATGTAATTAAGCACATTTTGGCTTTTAGGATTAGCAACACAGACTATTGTGTAAAATCATTCTCTGTTGTCTCTACTGTTACAAAATCAAGGATCATTTTTTAGTTTGACTAATGATGATACAAGTTAGAAAGTCTAAAAATACCTTAAAGCCCAATCGATAAAATGGAGATAGATTATAATAGATTATAATATGTGAGCTAAGGTGAAATAAAGCTGACTTCTAAAACCCATAGCATAGAGAGAGCAGAACACTGTGGGTACCAAATCTTTGAGTTTGTTAGTTTTCTTACAGAGAGCACTGTTAAGAGTCACAGGCAGAAACGAGTGTAGATCTTTCAGTCCCTCTCAACTAGAGTGCTTTCATTAATAGCACTTCTTTCTGCCTCTTGACTGTAGAAGAACTAGAAAGACAGGTAACTGTAGTGCTAAATCTCTAAGATCCAACACCATTTTTCTTGTTACCTGCCGTGCTAATTCTAGAGGACCAATGGTCCTATGAGCACTTTTCCCTTGAAAAGAAGTGTAATGCTTAGGTTGGGGGCTGAGGCGGATTTACAGAGCTAAGATTCACTTCCATGATGAATGCTGGAAATCAGGGAATGCTTACAGTTTTTTTTTTCATTTTATCCTCTCTAGTTTAACTGCTGCAGATTTTCTCCTTTTTTAATAAGCAAGGAAACAGTAATGACATAGTCTACCAGATTGATTGGATGTTCATAAAATTGTGAAGAAAGAGGAAAACAGTTTTTCAGTGACTACATTCACTCCCAACATATTCTGAGAAGCTTTTACTTATCTCTTGCTGTTCTTTTTTCTCCTCGATACTTTGCATTGTTAAAATCTGAAGATAAACAATCATAACCAAATTTACATATTTGTTCCCCTCCCTTTAATCAGAATATCTGCTACAAATTTTAAGTGAGTTACACATATTGATACACCTCAAGTGAAATTCTTTCCATGTTAAAGCTCTTTGTTGATTGAGAGGTCTTTAGGATACCAGAAGTTGAATGAAGAAAGTAAAGATTTTTGAATGCCAGAAAAAATAATTAAAAATCTCTCCTTTATGCAATACCTTTTTACCAAATACTATAAAAGTCACAAGACAGCATCAGCCAGAGCACTTTTTTTATAATCGCTAGAGGCTCAGCTGTGATGGTTGTGAATTCTTGTCAAGTGAGTAAATTAGTTACTAAAACTGACCTTTTTTCCTTCAAGTTTCAAAAAGTTCTTCTTAAGAATACTTATTTTTCTGTTAGGAAATTTTTTTTCTCCTATTCAGATTATTTTGAATGCTTTCATTCTCTCCAAACTCTTTCTCTTTTCCCTCTCCTCCTAGCAGCGCAGTGGAATAGGTAACCAATTTAGAATAAAAAACAACCTCCCAGCTATTCCTCACATTAGAGTAAGCTGCTTTTCAACAATACATCATGTAAATCATCTTGAAAACATATGTCTTGCTTGAGAGCTAGCATGATAAGGAGAGGGATTTCCCCACCTGAGAAGACTTCCAGTAATTTTGGTTTTTTTCCTGCAGCTTGACTGGAAGGTCAGAGTGTCTTTTCTCAGGAATATATACCTGCTTCTGAGCTGGATCCTCACTATCATAATGTGTCCAGCCTTCCCATGCAGAGCTGCAGAACTTGCCCTGAGGTGCAGCACTGTGGCAGAGCCCACCTAGTCCCCCACACCCTGTGGTAGCACCATTGCTTAGTCTGTTACAGATTTACTTGTGCTCCCTGTGTGGACAGCACATGGGTCAGCTTCTTGTCTCTCCCTGGTCCATCAGCCTTTGAGTGCCAGACAGATTGTATCAGCATCCCTAGTCCTGAGATGAGCCTGTGAAGCTCCAGCAATTCATACTAGTTAATGGTATGATCCTGCTCGCTAGCTGGTACAAGAGGTCTGTTAAATAACTCATCCATGTCATAGGAGCTTTAGAAATATGAGAGAAAATAAATGTTCTGGAAGTTGAAATATGCTGCTGATTTAAAACTTCAGTGCTGTTTAAGTGTGGAACCTAAACACATTCCTGAGGAATGTTTCAAAAATTTCTAAAAATTTCTCTTTCCCTAAATGGGGGAATATTACATCTGATATAAACTGAAGTATTGTCATGTTCTTCAGGCAATTTCTCAAAGAGGATGCATGTGTAGATTGAAGAAAGTTTTTCCCTGCAACCTGTACTTTAACTTGTGGGGGGATGAGAAAAAAAACAGACCTGGACCAAAACAGTCATTGTAATGAGCATGTTCACATGGGGTGTTTTTGTCTGTGGTGGAGGATTCACTCAGCTGAAGGCAGATCCTTGTAAGGTCCTTGTTTCTCCGTCTGCTGTCCTTGTTGGTGGCTTGTCCTCCAGAGGGTAGGGAATCTTTCCCCCGCAGTGCCTGCCTTGTTTGCTTTTCCTCTTTGTCACTTTTTTCCTCAAGAAGCCAGGGAGAAACTTCTCTTTACAGCTTCTACCCCTTTTTTAAGGCAAAATCTCTAGTTAGGAAATTTGATCCCCAGCATATTTCAGTCAGAAAAGCTGATTTGTCTTTGGCAGTAAGTATTTATTTTTGTCCTAGTACACCAGAGTCAAAGTGTTATGATTCTCTTTCATTAGCCTATTGCCCATAGTTTCAGTGACTTGGAGAATCTGGCTCAAATATATGTATGTATGTCTGTGTATATATATATATATAAAAATTAATATAAAAAATGTTTCATAAGCAGAGCTTGTTTTCCCAAATTGTCTCCAAAACCCATTATGGCTACATTTGAAACTTTCTTAGGTAGTTTGTTAGGGTTATTGTATGGAATTTTGCAGACAGACTCACATTCACTGTGTATTTCATATTTTCTTCATAATTTATGTAGCTATAATTGCTTTTTTTATTTGCATTTTAGTCATCTTGGGATAAATTCAGATGTTGAGGTCTAGTAATCCAGTGTAGCTGTGATGGGGCACCCTGTCAGTGTGCAGGTCACTCCCTATTGAAAAGCCAAAGTGTTTGTGCTTTGTTTGGGTGATTTTGGGGTGTGGGAAGGACTCATTTTGGGTGGTTCGTTCATTTTAGAAACATATGCATTTTGCAAGAAGAATTCAGAGCTTAGTTTGTCGGTGACAAGGGACATGGCAGAAATATTCTCAGATCATATTTTTACTATTCTTGAGTTGCAAAAAATAACATCTAGCCATATACTTAACCTACTCATGTCTATTATGCCAACACAGACTTGTATTTTCTGTCCAAAGCGTTATCCAGCTCTTCAGTCCAAATCACCTCCATGGACAGGTATTTCCAGTAGTGTACTGTACTTCTGGCAATGTAATTTACTTATTACAGTGCTGTTTATATTAAATACTGCAATAGAAATGTTAGAAAAAAATAATTTAAAAAAATCCTAACAATGATATGGCAGATTCATAGAGTGCATGGTTCTAAACTGTTCAGAAAATGCAAAAGTAAGATGAAGCACTGGAACTGATTCCCCCGAATATTTAATAGTTTTCAGCTAACAGATGGAATAGTTAATAAAGTGGATAGCAATACACTGGTTTTCCCTCTTTTTATAATTTATGTGATGATCCACAGAACACTGACTGCTTATTTTAAAAAATAATTTATAAACAAAAGTCTCAAAGGCACTGAAAGTGTCTTTTTTTGAAGAAAAGGCAAGATCACACTGTATTTTTTTCAGCAAAGAATTAAGGTATATGCTGGCAAAGATGCATTTGGAGTCCATTACACGCTTGCCCTATCTCTGAATGATACAAGCAAGATATATAATCCCAGATAAATTTAACCATCTGAAAAGTGAGTGCAATGATTTTGTTTAGAGCTGTGACATGCTTCAGTTGCAGCTGAAGTACTTTGTGACCTGTGCTTGAGTCATTTTGGAAGTACACATGAGTTTTTCTTACTGTTTATACTTAGAAAGAGCTATGGAAAACACTTGTTTTCCATGGGATAACAGTGTAGAACTTCACTTACTAAATATAGATATTTTTTTTCATACATCTTTTGAATTTCAGGTGGTTTTGTAAAGCCAAAGAGAATGGGATCTGTTGTTCCATTATTTAGTGATGTGTTTAATTTATCTCTGTTAAAGGTTTTGACTCTAAATCAGGTAAAACATAGTCTGTTCATGTGCATCAACTTGTAATTTACTTGGGCACTGTCAGTGCCCAGAGAAAGCTTGGACACTCGATCCCGGTGCTGTCCCCATCTCTTTCCTGCTTCTCACACTGCCTCCAGCTGGGCTCCCTCCCCAAGACTGAGACAGGTGACGAGGGTGTCCATGCAGATTGCTGCCTTTCTTGGGCAGTGGCTCTTGGAAAGGGTGGGGAGAGTGACCATTTTCAAGAAGCTCCTCCGTGTGGGGAGTGGGCAATTTCCAGGGAAAGCCAGGAGTGGCCTCTGTCATCTTCTGGTTTGGGTATCCCAGTGGTTTGGCATGACAAGCGTGGGAGCCCTGGGTTAGACAAGAGGTGACTGGTTTGTTTTACAAGCCATTAGGGAAAAGTCAGTGCATCCACAAATAAAGTGCATACTTTTCTTCGAAGACTTTTTAAGCTGTTACTACTGACCCTAAATATTCTGGCTGCGGAAGAGCAGTTTGAATGTTGATATGCAAATATGCATGTGCTAACTTTAAAAATATGGTTTTTTCTGATTTTTATTAAGGTCTCAGATGAGTAGCAAAGTAAAAAGGGGAAACATTTTCAGATTTCAACGCTTTGTTGTATCTGTTGGCTTAATGTTTTAACTGAAAAACTCCAAGATGAATGTGTCTATGTCTATGTTTTATAATATGTAATCTGATGATGCAGTCATACAGTAGCTGTTTTTTCTGAGGTATGTTAGATAACCTGTAGTTTTCTAACTTTGTTCCTGAAAATATTCTTTTTAATATTGCTAAGAGCATTGTGAGCAGATCGTGTTATTTGCTACGTACGAATGCAATGTGCTATAGCAGTAAATTACATTTGGAAGTTGCTAATGTGACTGTAAATCTGAAAACAAAAAAATTTCCAAGTCAGAACATTGACTCTGCATTTTAGAATGTACCAGATTTATACTGCACTAGTGGAGAATAATTTTATATATACAGAAGGATGTTTTAATTGTTCTAAAAGTTGCGATAAAATACATCGTTCATAGCATTTAAAAATCAGTAACTCTGGATTATGTTTGCAAAAATTTTAAGGACTAAAATTTAACAAGGACCAATTGTTTTTATATGTGAATATGTAAAACCAGTACATAAATATAAAATAAAAATGATAAGATGTAGTACCAATGAGGGAGCTTGATAAACGTCACCATTTCACGAAAAAAGTTTTAATAACCATCTTGTTATAGTCACAGGGAGCATAATATACGAAAATGTAATGCCAATTGAATTACATCTCTTAAATTCATATAGTGTATCTGCATTGATCTATCAAGGTGGCATAGCTGTGGCCTCTGACCAAAGGAGTTTTTCCACCATCGTAATCATGCGTTCTTTTTGAATGATGCACTTTAGCTATCAGAAGCTCGCTCCTGTGAAGACTTTGCATTCACATTAGGTTTTTGCCCTTACACTGCTGCTATTTTGCAGTTATTAATTTCTCACACGCTAATCAAATGTAATTATTCTAGCAAGACTTTGTGATATATAACTTATATCTGCCTCTAAGCAAAAAAAAAAAAAAAAAAAAAAAAAAGATCAGCAACAACAACCCAAACAAACAAAAAGAAGCCAAAACAGTTTACAACTTTGCAATAAAAATTCTATTCATGTGACTGTTACCTAACAAAGATATCTGTTTCATTTCAAAGTACGCATTTATTTAATGATATTCCAATATACCTTTGTAGTCCTCTTCTGTTGCAATTTGTTGTCTACAGTATTTTTAGAAACTTAATGCCGTTTTCCTTGTGGAAATGTTTAGTTTCCTCGGCTTACCTGAAGTCAGTTAACAAGAGCCACTTAGCATTTTTGGTGAACTATATTAAGTTGCTTCAATTAGCTGTCTGATCTTTGGTATCTATTTTAGAATGAGTCTGTATAATTTATGTAATTGAAGTATGGCAAATACAATAATACATATTCTAGCTGCCTCTTGTTTTACCAAAAAAATCAAAATGTCTCTTGAATCCTGCTAGCCAGTTTACTTCAGATATGTTTATTCTTGTTTATCTTATCGCTTGCTTCTAAAGGGAAAACCACTTTTCAGTATTCTCTTGATAATGCATAACTTTTAGTTTGCCAGATCATACCATTAGAAGAATATCTAGTAATGAACCAGATAGTAATTGTGCATCAAGGGACTGTCAGTGTTGACTTGTAATTTAAAAGTGTATGATAAACAGATATTGTCGCAGACCAATTACTGACAATAGAACTGTGTTTCTTTATGCTATTTGAATATTTCCTTGCACACCTACATTTTGTCTTTTATGTGTACTGGAGCTATGTGGATCCTGTAGCTGTTGTTAGTCAACTGGAGCAGTGTGTTTGCCATTTTGTTTTTACTAAAAGTGTAAAAAAAGGTATTCATAGATATCCACAGCAGTCACCATCAACTCAAGTACAACTGCTGTTGTACTGAAATGCTGTTTAAGAAGCAACATTTTCTCTACATTTTTATACTTGTTCAAGAGAGAGCAGCAAACTGCTCTGCCTGTGTTGAGAGGATGGTTCTGCCAACCCGCTCACCAAGAGCAAACTATGGTAAAAGCCTCGCTTTGCCAGGGATGTCTGAAGTTGCTGATGGCCACTGGAGCCTTGCATAGGAGTTATAGTTTGTGTACTTAAAAAACAAAAGCATCAGAAGGTTCAGATTAACATGAGGGTTCCATTGCACTGCGTGCCTGGGGTTGCAAAAGCAAAATGTCCTCTAACCTTGCAGAGATTTGCTTCAGGTCTGCAGCCTACGTGCGCTCAGTACATAGTCATTTTGTGTGGGAAACCATCCATCACTGAAGGGTAGTGCCAAATACTCAGCTGTGTGGGTAAACATTAAGAAACTAGAAAGTGTACAAATACAGTGCATTGAAGATTCAGTTAATTAAAATACTTGCTTATTCTCTATCAGATTTTAATATCGTTTCCTAAAAGTCAATGAATGTGTTAGAGAATTAAACTATATTTTTGTAATGATTCCTGAGCATCAAAAAAGTGTAGTTTATATAGGGGATGTGGGTGTCCTCAGTTTTTAATAGAAAAGTCACAAAACTTTGTTTTGTAGATCATTGTTCTCTTGTGAAGATCACTCTGATCTTTATCCAGATTTTATTAGTTTCATGTAAGGAAACCTGTTGGAAAAATCAGCACTCTAACAAAAGAATAATAGGGAAACGGCTTTATTATTTTTAAGTGCAGCATAAATACAGTTTCAAAGTCTGGTCCTGTAGAAAGCAAATACTGAAAGCAAAGCTTTTACATTAATTTCCTCATCTTATGTACTGAATCTGTCGTGAGCTTATCTGTATAAATAGCTTAAAAATTTATATCAAATGTTTGTTTAATTAAATTATATTGCATTAAAAATAACCTCAGTCTATAAAAGGTAGCTAAGAAAGCCACAGCTTGAAAACAGAAACAAGTCCATGTGAGGAAAGCATTTATGTTTAACCAAATGTGTCATACTCCCAGCATGACAGATCAAAGAACTGGTTGGAGTCTTGAGTTCTCCAATACTTTTTTCCTTGAAAATAAAACAGCTTTTCCTTTATATATTTAAAAATTTATTAGTTGCTTTAAATATAGGTATTCTCCCAATATATTGAACTATTTCATAGTGTTAAGTTTTGGACTTGGTACAACTGATAAAGAATTTCACTTCTGATGTTTACATACATTTTCTGGTTTAACTGCAGAAAAAATCTTTGATGGAAATAATGAAGAAGGCTCTTTCTCTCACTAGTGCATTTCAGCTTGGAAAATGAAAAAAGCTGTGGATCAATAAACAATGGATCAATGAGCACATAGAGAGGAAGAGACGTTTGGGTTGTGTTTGTTTGTTTGTTTAATTAAAAGTTACTGGTGATTTTACTACCTTCAGTTCTCAAAAATGTATGGTTGTTTAAAGGCTATAGTCCACAATCAGCTGCTCTTGGTATTCTTCCAGGAGACATTTAAAAGAGTCAGGAATAGCCTGTGTGCACTAGTAGCCCAGCCATCTCTTTCATCCATTCCCAGGAAGCAGGAGATCTGAAAAGATCGTGAGATGGAAATTCCCTAGAAATTCAGAGTGGTTAGAAGACGTTATTTATCCGTTTCATTTTGAAGTCGGTTGGTTGGGTTTTGCAATAGAAGGCAACAAAAACCCTTGTCTGAATTGTCTTTGCATTGTTTCAAGGCCTTGCTCACAATTTGCACATACCTATGAGAGGTTTTCCCTCCAGATCGAGTTGAATTAAGTTAGTTCACATTTTTCTTCTGCCAGTTGTAACATCCAGTAGGTCATTTTTATTCATGTACAACCAGTCATCTTGTGTGGAGGCTGCTGATGGTCCTGTGGTGGCTCTCTCAGGCTCTACAGCACAAGTAGTATCTGAAGGAAACTGGGAGAGAAGGTGCAGGGAGGCTCCTTGGGGACTTGCATGGTGGTCTCACCTCAGTTTTTGCAGGTTGGAGGGGTCCAATGTCAATGACTTCAGACTCACTAGTTCTGTGTTACTGCAGTAGGCAATGCTGCAGTTGGTGGTGGTTTGATTTTAATTAACTCAAAGAAATGCATTTCCTGCCATTTCTGAGATGAGTGTAAGTAATTTCTTTCTGTTTAAGGAGCTCTGGCAATATTTGCCTTTTAAACTGAAGGAATTACCTGGTTTTATTATCTCCCTCAATTCAATTATATTATCTCATATCCCTGCTTCAACATCATGTATTGAGATTCATTAACAGTTCTTTGGCAGTCACAAGACACTAATCATCTGTTTACAATATTGATCAGCAGCTTTAATGTTAGATTACGTTTGAAGTGAGAAATAATCCTGCAGCAAATAGTAAACAGAAGACTGGGAAAAAAGGGAAGAAGCTATCTTAGGCTATGTAAAGTAGTTTTTTTCAGGTACTCTGGAAACGTCTGCATCCTAATAAGCTGGGCCCCCTTAAGTGACTTTCAGCTCTGTGGTGGTTTGAAACTCCCAAGAATCTAATTTCTAAGTTCAAGCCCCCCTCCCACAGTTTGCCCCTGTGAGAGGGTTTAGTGATGGTATGAAATTCCAACAGAATTTCCCATCCACAAGTTGTCCATTGTTTCTGGTCATCTATATTCATAAAGATAGAGATTTCTGTCTCTACAGGTAGAGACTGCTGTTGACTTCTAAGCAGTTTCTGAGTTGTAAGAATATTTATAGGCTAGCAAAAAAATACTTAGGTTCTGATGTCTTAACAATTTCATTTGTTACTGTATATACATTATTTCCGTATTATATATAGTAGGATGTTGTTATTGTAGTTCTTTAAAATCATATACTCTGTGGAGTGGAAATTGAGAACCAAATATTAGGAATTAAAAATCTTGCTTTTCTCAAGTTGCTAGCTAAATTTCTTCTAAATTAGTCTGAAAAAGTTGATTTCTGAGGCTCATCAGCACTAGCTTCATGGGGACTGGCATTAGAATAATGTTGAAAATTCTATAAATTGTGGCCAAGATTTACTTGTATTTACTAGTATTACTTCTCAGAGCCTTATTAAGACACCTTAGTCTTACTAAATAATAAGATAGAGTAGTTCTAAATCCATAAAAGTTGTGAGCACATCTTCAAACTATGGGGTTCCTTTAAAATATATTACTTTCAGATAATCAAAATTACTAGTTCCTGCAGTCATATCCAGTAATTTCCCAGAATAGCTCTAAAAGACAACAGCTATCAGATAGGAAAGACAAAAAAATTTTCCCTGTGAAATGCTTATTCATATACATATATCTACACTTGCGGTTGTTAATTTAAAAAAAAAATGTTTGCTGAAACTCAGTTTAGTTTAGCCACAGAGATATAATAAAGACTTGTATTTCCTTTTCCCACTATTATAAATATTTCAGAATGAATAAGTCAGTATGGTGAAGCTAGTCCAGTTTTTGCACATGGATAATAAGGAGAGGGAAAAGTGTCAGAAGAGGAGAGGTAATGTTGAAGAATTTAGATAAAACTTGGACAGAGGAGTAGGAGGCTGAATAGATCTGGCAGCAGAAGGCTGGCTTTTCCATTACTTTGTGATACAATTATGAAAGTTGCTCAAGTTGTGGATGGTGCCTGTTAGAGTCACATGATGTTGCCAGCATTTATTTCTGAATCAGATCTGTAAAAGGAAATGAGAGTTCTCTGTCCGTGCAAACCACTTGTCTGGTAGGAAATCACTCACAAATAATAAAGTGCATATTAGAGCATGAAATAGTTCCTTGATGTATGACCTTCAAAACTGGTTTAAGGAAAACAGTTGGAAGCTGTGAGTAGCAGCAACTTTTTGTACTGGAAGAATTACGAGCGGCAGGCTTGTGTTTTTACAGCTCGCTGAATGCTTGTCTTCACCAAGAAACTGTATTTGCAGAAGCGGCAGGCGTTCCCTGTGGGCAGGGGCAGGAGAGCTGCCTGGGGACAGGGAAGAGCTGCATCCCTCAGCTTTGTACTCCCCTGGTTTGACTTCTTTGGGGGTGTCCCCACCATCTGATTAATGACAACAGAGGCAGACTTGCAAGAAGGGCTGAGAGCACAGCAGGAGTAAAACTTGAATAGGGGGTCGTGTTCTCATCATCAAAAGGTGACAAAATGCACATTTAGCTTTATCTCTTCAAAGCAGCGGGTGAGAATTAATGATTTTCACTGCTTGGTGAAAGAACAATCCACCAGAGGATCTCAATTTTTTCGTCCTGATTTGTACCAAAGTACATTGTGGCATGGAATAGACAACTGCCTTACTATACAGCTAATAAAAAATGTGATCTAATACGTTACTACTTGATTTAAAATTATAGGGGATTCTGATCCAGTTGTGCCATGTTACAGCATGTAAGTTATTATTATTGGCCTGTGTTTAGGAAATAAAAATCTTGATAATATTTCCTGCCATGAAATGCCTGAAGTTTACCAATTTATAATAAATGTCTTGCGGCAATACTTCTTACTTCCCTCACAGTCCCTTCATCAAGGATTGCAGAGTGGTTTGTACATATTCACTGACTGGACAATATATTGACTTAAAATTAAATACAGTGTTCATTGCAGTGGCCCGGGAGTTAAACAACTGCAGAGCCAGTCAAATAATTTGAGAGGTGGTTTTTTTCAAATAAAAAGCTTTATGTACATTCAGAGAGAGATCCTGGCTCTCCAAAACCAAAATAACTTTAAGGAAAAGAATGTTCGTGAGCTTTGCATCCTCGGCACAACAGATTTTTTAGGTGCTACATACACTAAGTAATTTCCTTAAATTATCTCTCTTACTTTCCTTACTTGAGAGATTGGTGACCCCCTTAAATAGCAGGTAGGCAGCAATGTTCAAGGATTTGTGATGGCAGACTGAAAGTTGAAGTACACAATTAAAATGGAAACTAGAAGATTGGATCAGAGGTTTTTGGTTTTAGTCTGATAAAAGCTTCATTGTCTAGCTCAGAAAAAAAGCAACTATTTAATAAGTAGTGAAGAAACAACATGAAACTGTTCTTTGACTTATAATGCATTCTTATCTTCAAAGCCTATCTAAACCACAGTGCTGGCCCCAAAATATTGCAAAAGCACACAATCATGTTTTCATTTTTGCTACTATGATCTAAAGAACTTTCAGACCTTTTTTTAGTTCTTGACAGATACGAGTTCGAAGCAGGTATTAATGCATTTCTCAGACCTTGCAGATGAGTTCTGTGATCTATGAAAGTTGAACTTGTTGATTCCTTTAAAATAAGATGGCAGATGGAACATGTTTCTAGCAGGCAGAAATAGAACTGCTAAGGCGATCAGGCTGATACCTCAACTGTACACACATCTTGGAAATTTAGTGTAGAGTAAGAGCTTAAAAGTCAAGTCACGGAAATAGTTCAAGAAAGGGATGTAGAATATATCTCTGCTGGTTGCGCTCCTGGTTTTTGAAGTCTATGAGCTCCCCAACTGATACATTTTGTCTAGCAGTATCACTCAGTGGGATGTGGTGGCCATGTGAAAATGGTGCTTTTATACATTTATAAATGCTGTTTGTTGCCCCAGCTTCTTTCCTTAAACTTGAAAGTCGGATAAGGTTCTCCTAGGAGGTAATGAACTAATTTTGTTTTCTTGGAAGACAAGAAACCCCAGCACAAGTTGTTTTCTGTGAAGGTGGTGTTTGCCATCCTCCCATATTCGGTTCGGTTGAACTGAGGTTATGCTTAATGCAGACTGATCGTGCTTCAAGGCTGTTACCTCCATCCTAAAAAAGGCAAAACAAGTCCAATGAACAGGGATATAAGGTAGATCCGGATGTATTATCTTGTAACTCTCTTTGATAGATCCAAAGTTAGGATTTGGAGGAGGGTTAGAGGCCAAACCGCTGCTGTGCCTATCAGAATGAGTCACTAACTAGCAAAGTAATTGCATTGATTATTTCACACCCACAAATTACAACAGAAAATACTTTGCAGGAGATGGAGGTTGTACTTTTCCTACAGGTTTCTGTATAATTAATCTACCATAAATGGTGGTGCTTTAGAAACATCTGAACCCTACTGTTGAGCATGGTCTTTGCGTGCCAGTTGACCACTCCTACATGGTTTCAGTGTTTCTCCTGCTATTGCTTTGGTGCTAATGAAGGTTTTGACGACACTGCTATTGGAAAAATTCAAGTCACGTATTCTGCTTTTGTTTTTAAATTGTAACTGTTTGCCTGTCTTTGTTGAGGGCATTAGGAGTTTGAGCAGCTGCATTTTGTATACCTACAGCAAAACAGCTCCCTTGTTAAGTAGTACATTTCATAAAGAATTAAGAAGGGGAGTTGGCTGAGCCTTAGGGGACACTTTTGACTCATAAACAAGAGGCTGATTATCAAGAGACTGTACTTGTTTGTGGAAGAGGTAACTGAGCAGGCTTTCTTCTCTCTTGGGTGTCTTACCTGGTACTTCACCCCATCATTTCTGCATTAAGTCAATTTAAAAATTTTTTGTTGCTACAGCTTACATTTGTACTCTGTAGATGTTTGGGGATGAAGAGCAATTTTAATAGAAAATTACTTGCTATGCTTGGTACAAGCAAACTAGTAACAATTGGAGTCACTGGAGCAAGTTGTTGCTCGCTGTCTCTTGTGGGTTTCCTGTAACTTCAGTTTACAACCATTCAGTTAAACATTGGGTTAAGATTTGAATTTAATGTCAGGGTCTCAAAATGAAGATTGTCTATACACTGCCTCTAAATACAAAATTATGTAGGTAGATTTTTAGATTGTTTGGGGTTTTTTTCTATACATCTTGCATTTCAGAGAAAACACCAAGCACTGAAAAATAAATACTGTACAAAAAATGGCAATAAAAGGTTGTTTGTTTGACTTAAATTCATCTCCCTGCCTGATCTGTTGCATAGCGTAGAAGTAGCTTTTATTATTCTCATGATTGACCCTGAAGGCCCAGGTATTATTCCCTCAAGTTTATTCCCTCAGCAGGTTTGCATGATCACTTTTATTAGGTGTTATTTGGGATATTACTGTACATTTTAAAACAAAAAGTAGATTATTATTCACTACATGGTAAAAAATCTTGGACGTCAGATTATAACATTGAGTTGCCATGTGTATGTTATAGGGAGATAATATGTGATTGAAAAGCTTCAAGAGAGTAAGAGTGTACTAGGTATAGCAGTACTGTTCTATTTGGAGATTCAGATATATTTATATAGGTTAAGCGTGATGGTAGTCCATAGAAATACAGACACTGGGATGTGTCTGTAGTCTCCACAGAGAAAAGAGGTTTTTTCCTTTGGCTGCATTCGTAGCTCACTAAAATTATATTGTTCGTTGTGTTTCTAAAACACAGAGATTTTTCTCTGGGTTTGTTTTCCCCTTCATTCTTAGCAGTTGTGTTGTAGAGAAGGTTAAATTTAAAGCAGAACCTAGTCACAACAGCAATATTGGGGAAATGTATCTGCAATGCCAAATGCATAAGTCTTGAATTAATGTGAAAATTAATATTAAAAAAAACCAAAATCTAATGGATACAGGAGTGGATCTCTTAAATTTAAATTTAAATTGCCCTAATCTTAATTGAGTATCCAAGAACTATTTACAGCAAGAAGAGACTAGAGGCTTGCAAGAGAATCTTGGAGGAACAAAAGTATGCTTTTGCTTCATCCTTTTAAATTCCAGATTTTACTTTGCCAAAATATAAACTTTTTTAAATTGCCATTCTTCTATTACTTTACAAGGCTTATGCCGCAAAACCCAACAGAACACCAATACCCTAATCGGATTTGTGGCGTCTGCCAGCACAGCTGACAGCCCCAGGAGCCACAAAGTTTTCTGGAGCATGAGGGGAAGCTCACTTAAGCTTTCCTTCCTTCTCCGGCGATTTAGTCACTCTGTTCATCCCCTGGGCACTACATGGAAAAGGGCTTCCTCACAGTTCTCTGGGAACTGGAGAAACTGCTAGGTTAGAGTTGTTCCTCCTAGTGATATCTCCCAGACTATGTTGCCATCCATCCTCCCCCAGTAACAGCACAGCATCTTACTGCTTGTCATTGCTACCATGCTTAGTGATTTTGGCTGCAGACTGAGGGATCTGGTTCAGTTTTGACCTCGGATGTGGTACACAGAAAAGGATGCTTAAAAGGATATCGTTCAGATTGCAGAGTCAAATGTCACATTTACTACCCTACAGGTAGTTTTCTTATATACCCTTAATTTGACTCCATTGGGTGTCACTCTTATGATCACAGAGTGTTCCCCATTTGTTGTCACCCTTTTGTTCCACAAAACTTTTCCATAGTTCAGTGGATGAGAGACAAGGGACTGCTTGTATATACATCCACATGTACACCCTGCACTATGCATTGGGAAGTACAAGGGGGTACACCCTGTTTGGTTGGGAGGCACTTACTTCCCTTCCTGTACGAATTCTCTGGATCATTTTGCGTTGCAGTTGTCATTGGGAGTTAGGGAGGTGTTAGGTGGGAATTTTTAATGCACTATGTGATTTACTTTTTGTTTGGTTAAGTACATGAGAGAAGAAGTAGTAACTAAAATTCAGAATAGAAGTGATGACTTCATTTCACACCCACAATGGCAGAACTATAAAAAATGTTTAACGTTTGCCACTTCTTTAAGTGGTTTTCAGGTAACCAGACAGGTTTAATGTGTGTTTTAGATGAGAAGTTGTCTTAAGAGTCCCAAAGCTTAGGAGAATAAGACCATAAATTTTGGCTTGAGGGAGATCAACTTCACATTGATCTAAACTGTTGTTTTCAGGTTTATAATATATTAACAGAAGAAATATGTGGAATAGAAAATACAGTGGAGCCTTCCACATCCCAGTTTCTGGGAGACTGAAAGGTAACATCAGGATAGGTATTAAATGTGTACTCCATCTGGAAGGAAGATAGAAAGGAATCTTAGTAGAATAAAAATTGTATTCCTGACCTAACATGAACTTTTGTGGTTTGTAAAACAGTTAGATGAAAAGTTCTGCTTCCAAAATACATAAAGATTTGTTCATGAAGATATGTCATTGTTTCATCATCACTAGTATTTATTCTCAATTTAGGCAGCTGAAAAGTGAAATAAGTCCATTTTTTAGCTACTTGAAAATTTTTTCTAGGTGTTATAAGGGGGAGAAGGTTTCTAAGGTAACCTACAGATAAATAAGTTTATTTCCAAAATAAGGGAAATTGAATTTCGAGAACATGCTGTAACTTCTGGTAAGATAAAGTTGAAAAATGGCCTTGAGGCTTAGCTGTAGTACATCTGCATTTGTTACCTGTAGTATTTTCCTGGAATGTATTGTATAGGAGTACATTCAACCCAGAAATTTTACCTTGGAATAGATGAGTGAAAATATTTTTAAAATGTAGCAAAAGTACAGTTTTGTTTACATCAGTGATATCAGCTCAGGGTTTTCTACATTTATGCAGATCTTACCTTACTTCATTCTGAAAAGGAAAAAGTAATTATAACTTGCTTATGGCTCTTCATGATTTTTAGATGATATGTGAATATTTATATATAGCAAAAATTATCTGCTAGTGAGAAAGAAGCTTGGGAATGCGAGGCTGAGGTTTTGGATTGTCTCAGGAAGAGTGGAAAATTTCCAGATAGTTTTATATTAGTAAATATTGGAGATGTTGTGTGTCACATCTTCGTTTTGATCAGATAGAAGTATCACATCAAGGTATTGTATGGCGTAGTGATCACTATAAATTCTTAGGTAAATGCTGTAAGTTAGTGCATCCAATGTGACAAGTGCCTTTAATTCATGAGACCTGTGACCTGTGAGACCTGAGGCCTTATCATTGACTTCTTTAATGCTCTAATTATAATACTGCATAAAGAAATACTAGTTGTTTTATTTTAGATGTATATTAATAGGTGCAATATTTGTATGCCTCTGTCCCTAAAGAAAAGTTTGGGTGAAACAGGTCTGTTTTGTTTATGTTTGCAGGCATGTCATGAATGTAGGTGTTTTTCTGCTTTCAGGCATAGTACATTATTCCTGGTTCTCTTCAGTATACTAAGTATTTTTAGTAGATTTTGGTGACTTTGTTCCAGTAGAGGTCAGCTGCATCTGCTTGCAAATATAGAGCATTACATTACCAGAATGATTTACTACGTCCCTGATTTCTCCTGTCCCAGTTGAGGTTTCCTAAAGGACCTGACGCATGACTTCCAAGAACTTCTGTAAAGCTGCTTTCCAGAAATCATGCCTTTAAGAAAATCTTAGTTTGGCCATCTCAGAATGTAAGCTGCTAAGGTCACACCTTCCTCTTAAAAACCTTATTTGTGTTGTCCTGACGTTAAGGTGATGTTTTGAAAAGTTTTAGTCCATCTTCCTTTATCAGTTGGAGCAAATCTGAATTCTCTGTCCTTTGAATTACCCTGGCTCTTCCCTCTGACAGGAATTGCCAGCTGTGGGTACCACACCGAGGATACTGAGGCCCCAGAGCAGGTGCTGCAGGGCGGGCAGAGCCCAAAGCCCACACCTTTGTGAGCTCACCAGTGCCTGCTTGCCAACAAGGTGGCCACGTTGTGGCCTTGGCAGGAGGAAGACGTGACAAGCATTGGGGTCTATAGGGATTGAGGAGAGGGGACCAGTTGTTGGAAGGCCTGTCAGGCATAAGGGTGCTTAGTTGCAGAAATTGAAGCTGACATGGTAACTGTTGTCTGGATATTGCCCTGCGATGGAGAGGAGGTTAGGGTCCAAACGTGTTAGGCACACGTGAGCAGAATCCTCCTCTGTGCTTGGCAGTGGGGGCCTTCAGCAGGTGAGCAGAAAAAATACTGAGGAACTTACGGCAGATGAGAAGGGGGTTAAAGACAACTGAAAAGTTGGATTGTGGTACTTGGTGTCTTGAAATGAAGCAGGATTTTTTCTGGAAGGCTTTAGTCACCTGGGAAGGAAGGATCGAGTAGCTGTGTGGGAGGCAATTTGCAGGCAAGTGTACTCCTCTGCAGTAGATCTGTACATTTTAATGAGGTAAGTATATTTGCTCCGTTTTATAGGATTTGCTTTGGACTTGAAGTCTGGAAGTCATTTTAAATAGACTGCTTTGAGGGGTAGTGGTCAGGTGGAAATATTTGCAGCATATAATATGGAAACCCTGTATTTACAACATATTTGTAGGATCTTAGAAGCTGAGCTGAAAAGATTGCCTCTTTTTCAGGAGATATTTTTAAGAGTAAATAAAGCTCATTCAGAGGATGTAAAAATAAAAGTGATGTTAGAAACTACTCTAGCTATGCAACTTTATTTGTTTGCTTATTTACTTACTTACTTGCATTTGCAGCTGTCTCTCAGTCCATCCCACCCTGCAGGAAAGGTTGCCTTCACACTGACATCCTTCTCCTCTTCTCTTCCCCTTCCTGTAGGCTGTGTGGGGCTGAATGGGGCCATTTTTTAGATGTAGGTTCCCCTTAGAGATGGCTTTCCAAGTGGGTGGGAATTCCCACCCGCTGAAAGGGAGGAGGGGAGGGCAGCACTCAGGTCCCGCACCTGCAGCAGTGAGTGCCTGTGGGAGGGAGGACTGAGGTTGTGCATTACTGTGCATGCACCCATCAGAGGGGATGGGGGAGTTGAGTTCTTTTGCCTCCTCAGGACCACGACTCCTATCCAGAGTTCAGTCTTTCCATTGAGAAGGCAATGCCTTTCTTTGACCAAAGATGCCAGCAAGATGCATTCAGCTGATGCCCTAAATATCAATCAAGCATAATGTTCAAGTCTGAGACATGTTCCATGCTTTCTGGTATTTATCATTTTGACTTTTCCAGTTCTTTCTTTTTCTTGTAGTCGTGCTCTCTGTTATGTGTGTCTGCTTTTTCCTCCTTTTTAGTTTGATATCTTGTCCTTTCTTGAGCTTGATTTTGCTTTCCTTCTGCTGAGAGTTTATAATAGCTGTAGCATAACTTCAAAAGGTGGATCTGCAGTGTTTAAAACAATCATTACATAAATCATTAAAATAACAAAGACAAAATAAATGTGTCCTCACCAAGTGAAGAAATAAATTCCAAGGGTGGTATAAGCATCTGCCGATCTCTAGTGTGACTTCCTCTCTTCTTCCAAGACTTTCTGCAAAGTTTTTTCCCACCTGCTTTAATATCTTTTCTCTAACGTTTTGAAAACTTCTTAAAGAATGGATTTTTCTCTCTCTCTCCATTTTGTACAATAAAGCTGGAAAAAAAAAAAAAGAAAAGGCATTTCTAGGGTTTTTCAGGACCTCCGTAGCTATGCTCAAAGCCTTACTAAATATTCTGTACTAGTTTGTTCTGAAAATCTTGTGTTTTGTCTCTTCCTGCAAATGTCACCAGCAGGTCACAGGCAGTTGCTGATGAGCAAAATGTCACCTTTTGGGACACCTCACAGGGTGGCATGCAAGGTTGGGAAACCCCTACAGAGTAAAAGTGAACTCATGGTGCTGCCCAGATCTTTCACTATGAGCTTTGTCTTTTGAGAGAAATTTTTAATCCTGAAAAGATGTGGGGAGAGACTGAAAAGCAGTTTCAGAAAGTTTCAGAATTCAGATGCTATGCAAAATTTTGACAGGATCATGAAATGAATAGTGGTATTACGCCCATTTTACATAGAGCCAAATTGAACTGTGGAAAAGCAATTTGTTAGGTTTCACAAATTTGTGACTAACCAAAGGGCTCTGGTGATTTATTGAAAGTGTTGAGGTGTTAAGAAAACAACTTCTGTGTTTGAGTTGACATATTACTTTAACAATTTGGTTTGAGGGAGGAAAGAGTCATATTATAAAGGAAATATTAATTTATCTAACCATCCTTCATTTCATTTTAGAACGATGTAGCTGGAAAGACTCAGTTATGGTTTCACTTACCAGTAGTGATATAACATAAAATGGACTCCCAGCTTTAAAGCAAGCTGGGTCATTGAATCTCTAGGGCTGGGGCTGGAGGAACGAAGGAGCTGGGCAGGTAGGGTTGGACCTACCTCTCTGCATGTGTGCATTTTATACAACAGAGCTATAGCTTCACCGTCACTGAGGACGGCTTTGATTCCTCTTTCAAATAATTCTGAAATAAGCTTGCTGGCAGATATTTCTGGATTGGGTTGCCTGGGATAGCTGCTAGGAAAAGCACGTTGTGCCAGGCAGCTGTTTGGAGAAAGTGGTGTTGAGCAAAGACTCTGAAAGTCTTGCAATCAAATTATTATATTGCATGAGAAAATACCAAGTAGTGGAAAGTTGTGTTTTTCAGGAAAAATTGCACAATCTTTTTAAAGTTTCAACTGGCTCTTTCTCTAGGAAGCTAATGTTTATAAGCTGAGCAGCTTTTTGCCTCACTTTTATGCCTTTTCCATGACAGAAGCATAAATTCTGTTAAAAATTAAGTGAATGTGCTTCTAGGTAGCTTTTGTATTTACAGTAAATTTTATATATGAACTGGCATGAATTTTGAAGGCAGTCTTCATTATATATCATGTACCAGAAACTCAGCAGTAATTGTTTGGTATATTTTATTGCGATTTTGCTAGTAAATGCTGATGCCTTTTCTTCTGTAAGAATGTAATCTATCCTTCTGCAAAAGTATAAAGCATGAAGGTTGGGGAAACACATACAGATTGGGGATTGAAAAAGTGGAGAATTGTTGTCTTATTTGTTGCATTTCTAATTTTCAGGAATTCTTTGAACATGCAAAAAAGCTCTGGGATGATGAAGGCGTAAAGGCATGCTTCGAGAGGTCAAACGAATATCAGCTGATTGACTGTGCACAGTAGTAAGTATTTCCTTTTATGAAATTTATAAGCAAGAATGTGATCACCTGTAACAAGTTAGAAAATACATTTATATCAGCAAGATTCAGGAGTTTTGCAATGCAGCAGTCAACGTTTTCATTCTCTGTATAAGCAGAGCATGTGTAGCAAAAGTAATTGTTTCACGATAGTTTGCCATTATTATACAACTAAATATGCTGCCTCAAATATTTCACAGCTAATAAAGATGAGTATGAAAAAATCAAATTAAATAACTTTAAGTATCTTTATTCGACTCAAATAAATTTGTATAAAATAATTTCAGTTGAAACTATTAAGTTTAGAAAATGTAGAGCCAATCTAAGGAAAACACGTTGTTTAAAATTCTGAGACCCAGACAGTGCTGAAATTGCTCTGTCTTTTCACATTCCGTTAGAACCTCTGATATTTTTATGTAACCAGATGCATACCTGCACTACTAATATATTTTCTAGGAGGAAAAAAATATAAGCAGTATTTCATTAAAGATGGTAGTACATTTGGTATTCTGTCCTTCATATACATCAGGTGGAGCGGTACCTGTGTGTATAACACAGACAAAAATCTGTAAACAGTTTCAGTCTGGTCAGAAATGTTCTGACAAGAGATATGTAGTAGATTGTGAAGGTGCAAATCATAAATACATAGTACATTGATGAAAACGTATTAATCAAAAAGAGTATATTAAAATTGCAGGGCTACAAACTCAGCTGTCCTCAGTAGCCACATAAGTCTGAATTAGACTTTGACTAAAAATATACATTTCATGTGAACTGCTATGGCAAAAACACATACTGTTACAGTTACTATGTGATTTCGGGTTTTCAGAGAACACAGTCGAGTGTGTTATGATTTGTCTAATTGGCACTATGGTCAGCAGCAATGCCACAGGTCTGTTCTAGCACTCAGTGTTTTGCTTTTCTGTTCTCTCTGCTCTTGGTGCTGAGCCTGAAGCAGAGGAAACGGTCCCTGTCACTAAAGGGCTTGCTGAGCTTCTGTCACAGTGGGGAATTTCAGTGTTGCGGGTCATAGTTTATTTTCCCTCTTTCCAGACCATTTTTGGGAAAAAATGATTCATCAGCACATGGAAGTGAGGGAAAATTAGGTATGTGCATGAAGGAACTCATTTGACCTCAGTGGACTGAATTTACCAAAACTTGGGCATTTGCTCACAGACTGAAGTGGCTAGAAGTTAAAACTGTGGTTGTACACAGATAAAATTAGACAGTTGTCCTAAAATTTGTGTGTTTCCCCTCTGCCCTCACCCACCACCACCACTGTCATACAGATCTGAGCTGTGCTTGCTGAAAAGTGCAGACTGACTGGTTTATGATATCTATTAATACACTAAAATAAGACATCAGACCAAGGAAATAAAGTAATGACACATTTAAAATAAATTAACGTAAAACTTACTTCACTGATTAGTAACAGTCAATGTGTCTCCCAATCCTGCTTTGTAAAATGGTACTGAAAGGATCAGAAAAAACAAGGAAGACACTGAATTACAGCAATAATGGTAGTGTGATTTTCCTTAAAAAAAAAAATTATGCCTCTCTACAGCCTTTGACAAGGAGAATGTTAAATCTCATGTTATGTCCAAAACCAAAACAGAAATGGGGATAAAAAAATATATCTAGGATTAAGTCTACTGTCCTGAAACATAAAACTGTATCCTACTACCTTTTTTCCTAGAAGGCTAGGGGAAGTTTTTTAGGGCTTTTTTCTATGTCTGTTCCCTCCACGTCTTTCCACTGTCTTGATTTTGGTTTATTCTGAGATTATTTTTTATAATAGTAAATACAATCTTTGCATAATTCTTCATGTTCAAGGCCCTTTATGAAGTAGCATTTGATACTTAAATATTCCTTGAGTGTGTCTGTGCTTTTCATTTCATGATTTACCTGAAAATGTAACAGCTAAGTGACTTACCAATGTTTGCACGCTTTCAGTCTTAGAGCAGACACTTGAAACTCAGGAACAAGCTGTGTCATTGATCTGATTAAACAACCTTTTCCTCACAGGTATTGATGATTTAAAACAGACAAGTGTCATCTTAATAGAAAGATAGTTGCTAAAAATACACCCTACTTTTATCTGCCCCTCCATCATTCCTTGAAAATAAATGACACTAATAGAGTCAATGAACAGGAGTTTTAAAAGTTGCTGTGTTTTTGCTGCATATATGTTTTATATGCTGCACAACAACAGTAGTTACTTTACCCAGAAGAACATTTTTGTGCTAGCATTAGATGAACCTTTTTCAGGTTGGTGGGGTCACATCCGTCTCATAGCTGGCAGAGCTTGTGAGGCTGGATTAGAAATACAGTTCTGATACCTACTTACAAATTCTTTTGTGCACTTAGAAAATACTGAGGGTGAGGGTGCTATCTTCGTGGCTCTGCAGGAGCTGGTGGCATTTCTCTCACAACCTTTCTATGGTCATCTTTAACTGGTAAAGGAGGAAAGAGGAGTGTAATGCTGATACAGATGCTTACTGTGGGATTTTGAAACCTCTGCAATGTTTCCATTACACTGGCCTTAGGAAAAAGCAACCCACGCCATCAGCTAAATCCTAATCTTTTACTTGTTAGTGAAGGAAGAACACTGTTGGTAGGTCACCACTTATTTCTCTGCTTTAAAAAAAACAAAGCAAACCCCAAAAAATCCCAACATGTGTTAAAAAATCATTGGACTACAAGTTGGGTGGCTGACTAAAATCCTAAAAAGCATTATTAGCAAATTACAATGTCAGCGGCCAAACTTGCTGACTGTTAAATGAGTTACAAATACAGTGTATTTTGGAATAGTTTAATTTGGCTACAGTACAGAGCTTCTGTATTTTTAAAACCTAACCTAATTTTCTTTATTACTGTGGGAGAAATATTTTACTGGAATCAGAGGTAGTAGAAAGACACAGAGGCAAATGTTTTATTTACATTATGCCTGAAAGTTGATTTTCCTTGATCTTCAATGCCCTTTTAAATTACTAGGGCACTGTTCCTTCACGGGAATGAGAATGAGGGCCTGCTTGTCAGATCATTTTAATATTCTTACATGAGTCTCTGTGTATCTGCACTTCTTTTATTGTTAAGGAATACATTTAGTGCACACATCATGTTGGTGCATCATGTGATAATTGTAATAAATACGAATCTGTGACCGAGCCAAGGGCCAGCAAAGATCAGAATTGTTCTTTATCACTAGCTACAAAGACATTTATGTAACTCTTGGAGGGGGAAGTATTGCATGGCTATCAAACATCTTATTGCCTTGATGACCTTCATATATTTCTTCAAGATTAATATCATAAAGCTGGCAGGTTATTGTTTTCCCTGTCTTTTGGTTTAGTATTTCTTTCAAGTTACATTTCAAGTTTAATCTCAAAAACTGATACTTAATTTGAAAAGTTGATTTGATTTAGTAGTGTCCCCATTTGACTTACCCCGATTTCATCAGGGTTTATGATGATAAATCTTACGTCTAACTTACTTTGAATTCTGTTTTAACTGTGATTTTTGTCTATATTCATATACTTTAAATTCAGCAAATTCTAGGTCTATAGGGGGTCTTCGTATTATGATTTAGTGCTGTCTTGGCATGGAACTGACTAGTACATAAGCAATAGACAAAAATATATTAATTAAAAAATTTCTTGTGATTCTAAGACAGTGTCTTAAAAGGTAAAGAGTTTCCCATAAGATAAATACAACTCCATTTTTAATATTTCAGTTTCTTCGTACTAGTTACTGAATGCACAAATTCTATTGTATCCATGGAAGGGAACTGCAAAGCAAACTTCTTTAAATTTAGAACAGATCTGCAATATAAGAAAGATATTAAGCTCTTAGAGAGTGTCCAAAGGAGGGCAATGAAGATGGCGAAGGGCTTTGAGGGGAAGCCGTCTGAGGAGTGGCTGAGGTCACTTGGTCTGTTCAACCTGGAGAAGAGGAGACTGAGGGGAGACCTCGTTGGAGTCTACAACTTCCTTGTCAGGAGAAGAGGAGGGGCAGGCACCGATCTCTTTTCTGTGGTGACCAGTGACAGGACCTGAGGGAATGGCCTGAAGTTGTGTCAGGGGAGGTTTAGGTTGGATATGAGAAAAAGGTTCTTCACCCAGAGGGTGGCTGGACACTTGAACTGGCTCCCCAGGGAAGTGGTCACAGCACCAAGCCTGACAGAGTTCAAGAAGCGTTTGAACAATATTTTCAAACTGTGTGACTGTTGGGGATGGTTCCCTTCCAACTCAGCATATTCTGTGATTCTGTGAAATAAAAGTTCAGGTATGATGGCCTTCAATTAAAAAAATGGCCCGCAAAAAAAAAGTTGGTGAGTAGATTATGTGTCTTTACAAACTTCATAAATTTAAGTAAATTAATTTCTGTGGCAATGAAGAGATAGCATACCAAGAGGTAGAGTTATATGTAGTAACCACCTGTTTGGTGTTACACATGTGAGTTGATTGACTTCACTCTAATGCAGGTGAAGTGGTTTCTGTAGGATAAGCCACCTCTCTTCACTGCAAACTGTACCGTGTGCTAATTGATGGCTGCTCTAGCAGTCCCAAATAAGCCACTGAAGTTATTTTTCCTTGGAAATCAAACACATACCTAGAGACAGCAGTGCAGTTGAAAACCTTTATAGAACCCCCCCATCCTTGGGGGATATCAGGCACCCCCAGTCTGGTGGTGTCTGTACCTTGTTTCAGTAAAGTAAGCATTGAGTTAACTTAGTTTTGGTTACTCCACTGTAAGTTATTCAGTTGACTTGGTAAAATTAGTAGCAGTGATCAGAAAAAAGGTGTGGGGATACTTACGTTGCCTAGGCATTGTCAGGGAAAGGTGATAGTATTAGAGCAGAAGAGTAGACAAGCAGAACTAGGCACTTTGGAAAGGGGAGAAAAAAAACTAAAACAGAACATCTGATTCTCTTTTTAGGTCACACACAGTTTGCAAAGACATTGTTAGGAAAAAAATAACTACTTTCAGGTTTATTGGAAGATTCCAGAGTTGAATTTTGTCCCATTGCATTGACGTGAAATAACATCATGTATGTGTTAGGGTGGCCTTGGCTGGAAGAGTTGTACTTCGGCTCACTGAGTTTCTCAGTATAGGAAGAAGACCAAGGACTTAAGAGAACCCTGCTGTCAGCCAGTACTTCATACCAGTTTGTCTATCAGCCTTCTTTCCATGATAAGATACAGCACTTCTGATATACTTGGTAGTGAAGGCCTATATTGGTCTCTATGCAAACATTTGGGTTAATAAAAGTTGATTATGCAAGTTCTCGGGAAAGCAAACACAAGGGGTGTAAGTCTGGCCAAAGAAAATTGATTTTATGTTTGAGCTAGTATACATAGAGAAGACACACCTCATGTTATTTTTCTTTGCAGTTATTCTATCTTGGAGAAGGCTTTTGGCCAATTTCTGAGGCATCTATCTTAGTGTTAGGTGGAGTAATTGAAAAAAAAAGTTCTCTGTGTTGTTGTCAACAGATTCAGTTCTTGATGTGAGAAAATAGGTAATTTTTTTTTCAAGAGCAGCTCTTCTTGAAACCAAGCATGTTTCTGACTTTCCTTGCACTCTTCTAGACATAAGATTTAATTGCTAGTATGGACATAGATATCTCTAAATTCCAAGCTGCCTTGGTGTTATCTGCTTCTTTTATGTAGTGTGGCACTGCAGTCTGGTGTATTGATATATTCTTTCTTCATGAAAGGTTATGAAGTAAATGTGTATGAATGTATGATAATTAGGCTAAACACTATTATTATTATTATTATTATTATTATTATTATTATTATTATTATTATTATTATTATTGTTATTATTAGTGGTGATGGTGGTGGTGGTTTTATTGTTACTGTTATGATTATCTAGAGAATATTATTTTTAAAAACAACGATTCTTTTAAACTTTCTAACTGCTTATTTAAATATAGGGCAAATACTTTTTACTTAGAAAAATGAGAAAAAGAATTCATTCTAAATGTTCATGTAACTGGATTTTAAGAACTAAATTTTTATGATAATGCAGGAAACCATAATATGATTTTTTTCCATCTGAAATTTTGTTCTGGTTCACATATAAAAAACTCACTGTGATGATGGGATTCTTCTTAAGATCTCAGGTGAAGTATCACTTTCAAACCTTAAAAATTCATTACTTAAGTTAGAAGCAAATTTTGCTAGTGAATTCATGAACAGATTTTCTCCACTTACCTGGTTTAAACTATAAACCTTACCAACCAGTAAATTATTTAATGGTAGAAAAAAAAGAGAGGTTATATTTAGAGAGTAATTACTGTAGCCTTTCTGATGAGTCTTCTAAACAGAGGTAGTTGCCAGATAGGACAAAAGTCATTCTCCAGTGTGTAACGCTTACATTTTTCACTGTTTACTGACTAATAGACCACACTCTTGAGAGGCAGAATTGTGGTTTCTTAAAATATGCACTGGGAATTCTATGAAATAACCTTTTCATGTGTTGCTGTGATTTTTTGTTGATGCTGTTCCCCTTTTTGGCCTCACTTATGAAAAAAAAATCATTAGACTCTACCAATTCTACCTTAATTTTGGTAATCAGAATGTGACCATGATGTTATAATACTAGTAGTTATAAGTACAAAAATTTGGAGAAAAAAAAGCAGCTGCAGAAACCCCCAAAATGCCTTTGTATTTTCAGTTTGGAGGATGAAGCATATGAAAATACCATTCACAAATAGGCAGAATGGCATATGGGCATGTACCTGCCAGTTTTAGCCACTTCAGTTTACAAATGCCTTCCGTACCTAGAGAAGACAATAATACTTCTCAAATAAAAAATTATGTGAGAAACGATAGTTTATAAACACAGGACCTCTGCCTTTTAAAAGTCAATGTGACAAATACTTTTTCTTATTAGCTGATAAGCTTTGAGCAGCCCTAGATGCACTGCACAAACATAAATTTAAACCATACATTTTCCCACATGCTTCTCTGTGTATGACTGGGTCTGGTTTCTGCAGTTTTAGAACTTATAAAAAGTTGAAAATGTAAAGCAGAAAAATATAAAATATTCGTTAATCTCAATTTAAAAGAGTATTAAAGTCTAAAGACAAAGTTATGACAAATGCACAAAAGTACACTTTATCTCTTTTTAAGATGTTTTATTAGACATTTTTAGTTTCCTTTAAAAAATACAACAAAGCTGGCTTTACTCTGTTGAGGAAACAGTTCTTTCCTCCCTAGTCAACAAATTTTTCAGTTTTTCCTGAACACCTGATGAATGGATTTAATTTTTTCCTGCCTGTTTGCACACGCAGGGTAATAATAGGTGCAGGATATGTTGGTGCAACACAGCAACTCAGCTGATCCATTAAGTGAATTGGAGGATTGCAAGTATGTCCCTCAGCTGAGTTTATCTGCATTTAGTTTTCTGTATTGGCATCCTGTATTTAATTTGGAGATATTTTTTTCTTTATCCCTTCTGCAGAGGTAAACTGCAGGCTTGTGTAACTGTATGTGCAATACACACTTTTATAGCCCAAACAAAAGTGTGCTAAAGAATTAAGACACTCAGCATCACCCTCAATGTATATGCTCCTAAGGCATCAATATCCTTTATAGCAAAAACAAAGCGTTTTGTTGCATTTATTACTAAAAGAGAAAAGACTGTGTTTGTTTTGCATCAATGAGGACAGCAGTGAGGACAGACATGAATAGGTACTGGTACAGGGCTGAGTCAGTGATAGAGAGTCATAGATTCTATGATTCTATGAACTGGCACAGTGGGCCAGTGTGAGAGGCAAAAATGGCCAGAGTATGGGATACTGAGCAGCAGGAAAGGAAGGCTTCTCTGTAGGACTGGACTTCACTGAGGGACATTTTGTTTGAATTTTGCATGTTAAAAATAACACATGGTCTCATTAAAACATAGGAATGGAAAATAACAAAGTTAATAAGCAGACTTTGAAAGTTGCCCTGAAAGTTTATGTCTCATCTAGAGTACAGATAACTACCAATAAAGAGAACCTTAAAACCTCTGTATTCCCTACTGGCAAATCAAAGAAAGAGTAAAACTAAGCATTACTTACAGTAAACATGCTGATACAGCTTAACTCCAGAAATCCTGGTTGTGAATCATTGTACAGCATCAGCATCTCAAAATGTCTTCAAATGAAATAAAACTGACGACGTTGGTTATCTAGAATCTGCATGCAGGATTTATGAGTAGATTTCAGAAGGAAGTTTTAGGTCATTCTGTCAGTTGTGGTGTTATTTATATGTTGTTCTTGGTTTAGGACTCTTCCAGTGTATGCGTGGGAGAAAGAGTAAACTATGACCAAAGCCAGCTTCATTATATTGCAGGGAATGTCAAGAGTCACTTATATTTATTCCACTTCTCCAGCTTATGTCCATTGATACAGAGTTTAGTTGAATCTGGTAATTTACAATTTATTGTCAAATGTGTATATGTTCTCTGTGGCAGAGATTAGTTGGTTAAAGAATACATTATCTTATTAATAAGCTTATCATTATGTAACACAAATGTATTTTAGATTTTTTTCTGTGGGGTTTTTTTTACTGTGCTCTAGAGAAAAATGTGTTCTATATTCTGTTATCTTAAACCTAACCTACTGTGAAATGCTTGTTTATGTAATAAATTTATTATAACAACTGTATAATAACTGTAAGTTGAATGCTTAAAAAAGAAAGAAAATCTAATGGCAGATTATACAGGATACTGTAAAATTATGTGCACTTGGGGTTTGTCTTTCCTTAAATACCACATGCATTTTTCCACTTAGAGATGGTCAGCTTTTCTTTTTTCAAGTAGATAGTTTCACATGACAGGATAAAGAAAGGCCAGGAGTCATATTTCTTCCTTAAGGAACTACTGACTGGCCAGACTCTGCATACACAGCCTTCTCTGCACTAATATATGTACACAGCCGTGTTTATATTAGGATCTTCAAGAAGCCAGGGGTTTGGGTGGTGGTGTTTTTCTAAATTAACACTGCATCAACAGATTTGGAAAAAGAAAGATGGTGGAATGCAGAAGTTTGGAAATAAGAAAATAAAATACGGTTTATACTCTGCTGGAAAAGTGTAAAGACTAAGTACCTGTACTTGAAAAATAAATTTTACACCTCAGACTAAACCAAAATAGAGTCACTGTATTTGTCAGTCTGGTTGTAATCCCAATTTTAAAGCACATCAAACTGAGAGACTAAGCAGTTCAAGGGTGTCTCTCTACTTCTCATAATTAAGTTAAAGCTAATTTTGTTCATTTTAATACAAGACAACAGTGATGCTGCCAGAATTTCTAAAAAGTTTATTTGACTTTAGAGAAACTGTTTCAGTTATGTCTGTTGTAAAAGTATTCTTTCTGATTTTATTAGAAATGTTTGTTATATTGTGGGGTTTTACACAAATTGAGCCTAAATTAAGCAGTGGAAAAGTAAATATCTGTAAGATATACCAGTAGACTTCTGTTTAATGGATAGACCAAATAATTGTCTTTCAGAATAAAATTTTTGAAAGTTCATTTGTTCTAGAATTTGTTCAAAAATTAGCTTTTCCTCAGTTCAGTAGTCCCCTGACAATTCCTCTATTTGTAATCAAACAAGAGAAATTACTTTAAGCAGTTTTCACACCGAAGTGCTAATGCAGGAAAAGGTGAATCTTGAACTCATTTGTATGTGTTTTCTGATTTGGTTTCCTTTCCTGACCATTGCAGGGGGGTTGGGAGTGGTTTTTTTGTTTTTCAGATACTTTATTTCAGAAATAAATTGGACTGAATATCAAAATGTAACCTTTAAGTGCATTTTTCTGACAAAAGACTGCTGCTGCATTTCTTGGCTCTGTGTCTTTGCCTCCTCGTTATTTTTTTATTTGTGTTTAAGAAGCCTTCACTGCCTTTCTTCTGGTTTAGAAGAATGTGTTAGGGGTAGGAAGATCTGCATTCTGGATGTTAGCATCCTGAAAGTCCAGTGGTAGAGATTTTGCATAATTATTCTTCATTAAGTTTCTCTCCAACTGCAGCGTGAAGAAGTTAAATAGTGAGCATGGATGTAATTACTTGGCCTCCACTTATTTACTGTCACAACTGTGTCAGACCTATAATTGCCCACACTACTATAGCCATTTTTAAAAAATAGTTTTTTAAAGAGCAGTAGAGTGTTAAGGAGCACTGTTGCCGCTGGGGTTTATTCTGTTTAGGGAATGTAGAAGTAAGCTTCTTTGTCCAGTATGACTTTTATTTTCAACCTCCCTGAAGTTGGTTGTCCTGCTACCCTACCTTGTCAGGATCTTAGAAACCTTTCTTCCAGCAAGCTTGCCATAAACTAGATTTTCACCACAAACATACTGGGTTCTGCTTTGAAAAGCTTTGTCTAAAGAGACAGATGCCAATGAACAAACATTTTGCTACATTCTACAGAAGTGAAGTAATCATAGTAAACTATAGTTCATTACATCAGCATTGTTACTTTTGTTCAAAGAAAAGAGATCAAATGTAGTCACTGGTTTTTCCTGAGTTTCATTTTCTCTTAACTGTATGAAAGTCTTTCTGTTTATTTTTTGGGGTTTGGAGTTTTGGGGTTCTTTTGTTTTGCCTCACCTTTTGTTATGCACTGGTTAGTCACCTCTTTCCTCTAGTGGTTTGTAGGCAGCTGAGGTTTGTAGGGTCTGGCGTCAAGGTGAGAGGTTCTCCAGAGCAGGCTGTGGTGCAGAGTGCACATCGCTTCCTGTCAGTGCCAACAAACACAGGCAAAATTTTGGTTTTTGACCTGATAGTACTCCCAAAGTAATAATTGGCAAATTATGTCATGTAGAAATTACAAAGGTGAGATCTCTGTTACAGCTTATTCGTAGAAATCGGTAAACTTACTTATTAAATGCATGAATCTGTACCTCTTTTAGGGAGATCATCATAATATGCAATATGTTGAAAGAATGATTATATGATGATTTAAAATTATTTTAGGAATATTCTTACATAAGTTGTAAACAAGTTATACCTATTTGGAGGATGAAAGGAAGATGTAAGATAAGACTGTAGTTGGACAAAGATAATAAATATGGGTTTGCAAATAAAGCCAAAGTAGTAAAGCACTAAGTATTTTTTGTCAGGAATGCAGTCTCTTATGTCTCTTTAATGAAGGCAAATCTTAAATGTATGAGATTGAAGAATGTTGAGGGAAGTTAACCTGTGTCCTGATGGAAATGAGCAGAATGGATGTGGGGGAAACCCCACCACCATCACCACCACAGGAGATCCTGGAAACAGCAAAAGAGAAACTTTGCTAGTGAGGTCATCTATTTCCACACATTACAAGGAGCACAGCGCAGGTGAATCTTCAGAACTTGCATAAATATACAGTTACATTCTGAGCAATTAGCTAGTCTGGCTAAAAGGCAGTTACAATAAAATTGAGATAAGTGTGGATACTGTGAAGTTATCAGAAATTTATAGAAGACTACAACTGAAATATAGGAAAAAAAGCCTATAACAACAAAGAAAAAAAATCCAGCAAAAAGTAACCTTATATAGGCATTCTGTGAATTTCTTTATAAAGGAAGTTATTGAAGGACAATTCCAAAATATTTGATCTTCTGAACCCTTCAGCATGTGTGGTTGAGCTTAAAGCAAGTGTTTTTCTCATAGTCAAGACAGGTTTCTTCGTCTCGTTTAGCCTCATTGTTCCAGAAGATGGGTATTATCTGCACTAGTAGGCTAGGACCACAACTACACTTTTTCCCAGAGGAAAAATAGTCAAAGTTTTCCAAGTAAAAAAGTCCCAGTTTCATTCTACCTCTGATGGGATTGATTGCAGTTGTCTATTTAGTGTGGACCTCAGAGTACTGGGGCAGGAATTTCTCTTTTAACAGGTGTGCTACTGTCCTCATTGCCTGCAAAACAGAGAATAAGCTCACTACAAAAAATGATTGTCGAGAAGAGTGCTCTGTAAATACAACATTCAGTATTTCCCTGTCTACAGAAGTCCCTGAAAACCTGTTAAATAGATCATGACTTCTTCAGTGGCTTTCTCCAACCCTTGAAAAATTATGAATTGCTGATGTTTCATCAATTTTCTCTCTTAAAATGGAGTCAGAGTCATATCTTACTATCACACTGTTTTGGAGTGATTTAAACATAAAAGCTGCTTTTTTTTCTGGAGCTTTTTCACCTTACATGTGTGTAACAGTTATTCCACACAGACTGGAAATCTTCCTAGCAGAATTTCATCATGTTTGGACTTCAGTTGCGTTGGCCCTTTTCCTCTGTTCAGGTATACACTGTCTTGTGGTCTTGATCTAAATGTGGTGGCTGACATATTTCCTTTTTTTCTCTCCACTTATACTAATAATATCTGCAGATCCGTTTCTTTGCTTTACTCTGTTTTGTTTGTTCGTTGTTTTACTCTTGATAGATTGACCATTTGCTATGATATGGGCCTCTGGGCTCTTGAGATAGAAGGTAATGTGTCAGTTTGGTCAGTCGCAGTGAGGTGTCTTGGATATCTGCTTGGGTAGGTAATGTTGGCTTATCTACCTACTACTCCCAATCCTTCTTTGACCTTTTTTTTAATAATTTCATACTTTTCTACTTTATATTGATGTAATCAGACGAAGCATACCAGCAGGAGAAAAGGGGGAGAAATGGCCATTTCTTTCAGAACAGGTGTTTTCATTTTTTTAGTAAATCCATTCTTGCTTCATGATTCTCAAGTGAAAAGAATCCATCAGAAACTCTCATTGACGTATGCTGAAAATTCCCAAATGTTGCACAGTGTGCGTAAATATTCAAACTATTGACAAATCAAAGATTAAGATTTATACACACTTCTGCTTTTAAATAGTTTAAAAGTAGGTAGGTAACATATCTCCTTCTCAGAAATAAAGTAACAAGTAGAACCTGGCTTCAGGATACAAACTTCCTAGAACCATAAGCCTTTAAAGTATTTATTTGTGTGAAGTCTTCTTGTCTGTAAGAAACTACCTTTTCAAGTAAAAGAAGCATTTCTTCTCCAATTGTATGGCCTCAGCTGAAGTTTTTATATCTTCAAGTACCCAGTTGGATGAGGCATTTGCGTTCATTTCTGTGGAATGTGAGGACTCTTCATTTATTTCTCTCTTGCCAAGAGGTGGAATAATCAAATCTTAGTTGTTTCTCAAAGTGAAAATAGAAGAGGACATTGAAATTAATCGTCTGTTTGCTGTGTGCTGGAGACCAATTAGGAGTGGGAAGGAAAGGAAAGCTATGGAATTGCTTAACTTTCAGCATGCTTAGAACAAGAAAAGCAACAAAAATGCTTCCCATCAACAGTGGAAGGTTTTGAGTGACATGGGCTGTGTCAGGAGACAGTGCACAGCACAACCAGGGCAACTGACTGTGCAGAAGAGGTGCTTCCCTTTATTTGCAGCTGTGTCATTGTCTTTTTTATTTCATGATGGAGCCCCGGATTGGGTTTTGCATTTCTTCCCAGGAGCTGCTCACGTGTTTAAACTCAAGACCTTTCTCAACACATCTCTCCTCTGAGGTAAATGTAATACAGTTGCAAGTATCCATTCAGATCTGTGACTCACTCATCTGCATACCTTGTTTGGTGCTCTGAGCTAGAACTGACTTGCCGGTTGCAGTTTTCTGCAGTGAAAATTCCATATTTTTGTGTATATACAGTTGTGTGAGCAACAGTGCATGTGTTACAGATGTGTAGGTAATTTCTCTGGGGAGAAATATTCTGTATCCAGATCTCCTACCAACTTGAGAAGGTAAAGGTGCTCTGGAAATAAACTGTTTTCTCTCCTCCCCTTCTTCCCCCCTACCTAGTTGGTGCATCAAATGGGGTTCTGCCTCTTAGTTCCTCATTTTGCACAGTTTAGTCTCCAGCTCATAAATATTTCATGGGTTATTTAAGGGGCGTGCCTTTCAGAGCAGTGTGCTGAGATGTGGTATAGAGCCAAATCTGTAGCTTCCCACTGTAGTCAGATAATGCAAGGGACATTCTGCAGACTTTGAAACAAGGTCTGACAGTCCAGTATTGTGCATATTCCTAGAATATCACAAGCAGCAGTGTTTTGCCATTTTAGAAACAAAAATCCTTTTAAGTTACTGCATGACATTCTGTTCTTGTGCGAGATTGAATTAGAAGTAAATTGGCTTTGGTTTCTTAGAATGACTGTGCCCATGTTGCATTGCATTCCGTTCACAAAGCTCAAGGCTGATTTTTGTTCTGCTGTTGTAAGTTGCCTTGATTACAGTAAGATAAAATTATATGGAAACTGGTTTTTTCACTGATCTTATTTGTTAGTTTTGCACCAGCTTATTGGTAAGCCCACTTAGTGAAAGTGTATCAGTTTGAGAATCTTTTGGCTCTTCTATTTGTAATATTCTGTTCTGTTTAAAGAATGGGACTAAATTGAAAGCATTCCTCTTCTTTTGTTTGAGTTTTATTTTGTTGGGGTTTTATCCTCTACTCGCTGTCTTTTGGAAATCATGGCAGGTTGCTTTCTATTTTGCTTTTTAGTAGCTTGAGATACAGTTAGGTGCCTTTCTAAGGATCAGTCTGAAACTGTGTGATACAATGCACAGTAATGTGAATGGCCTGTTGTTAGCACTGGTTAAAAAAGCTGTGACAAATCAGCAGTGGAGATGAAGGGGGGAATCAGTTTACAGCTAGGAAAACTACCATGGCAGTGCTATTGGGTAATCAGTGTTCTCTTGGTGTGTTTTTTATTGCCCAAATGTCAGTGTTTCTCAATAGCTTGCTCATAGGAAAAGGAGTCCGGGGAATTCTCAATGTCCAAATCACAGAACATGTGCTATTGTTTGAATTCTCCTCAATTTGTGAGCTGCTCACAGTAGGCTGTAATCATGTATCATGCTGATTTTTGGTATCTGTTATGCATTACTTCAGTTTCTTATGACTTTCATCTTCCTTATTTACACAGTGGAAGCAAAAGGGCAAATTAGATCAGGAAAAAGAGCTTTGAGATGTCACTTTGCTGGGGAATGCATTACCTGGTTTGGCCTTGGATACTTTATCCATGTATTTCAGCTTAGCTCTCTGTGGAAACAAAAGGGTAGTGCCTTCTTTAAGATCTTGTAAAAGCTGTTACCATATTTTGTATTAAAGGTTATTGTGGAGGAGTCATAGGCTCTTTCAGTACAGTGCAGTCATAGATACCAGTTTGTCCTTCTCATTGCTGTGAAATAATTGTTGGTACCTCTCTTTGCCAAAGACATCATTATTCTGTCTAGAAAATATCAGCGCGGCTTTGGTACTTCCTGGAAAGTGTTTGGTGTGCTACAGATACAGGTCTGGTCCTTCTCAATACTGTTTGTACAGCACATCAAATGAACTCTGCTCCATTTCACTACAGCTTTAGATGAGAGCAAATTGAAAGTTTATAAGAACTAGGATGTGAATACTAATAAATCAGATTTAGTGAAAGTAAAATGAATGCAGCCAAAATCTTTTAGTTCCACTTTATAATTTAAATATTTTAAAATTTTGTTTAATATTGCAGATGTTTTCAAGTTTTTAGAAAAATATTTACATTAGAATTAAGAACACAAGTAAAGCAACATAACTAGCTTGTCTAATCTGTGATGCACAGATTGTTGCAAGATCCTCTAAACAGGAGGGGAAAATTTAGAAAATTATTGAGGAACGTTTTTCCCTAACCAGCTCAACTCTTTGTCCATCTGATAAAATACACCGTGTTGGAAAATGATTAGCCCATAGTTTTTCTTTAATGTTTATAAGGACCACTGTGTAAAATGTGACTAGTTCAAACATCATTAAGAACCATTTTCCCTATCTGTAATAACAGTAAAACTGTGTTCAGGAGTGAATGGGTTTTTACTGTGTGCCAAATGTAGACAAAACCTGAGTTGTTCATTAAGAAATACAGACACCAAAGAGCTTTTAAATGTGGTAAGTCTATGACTAACATTAATGCTTGTAGAATTGTTGGGAACAATGTAGATATTTATGTAGATATTTTCCAGTAATGGCTTTGAGGGTTATTTGCTTTAGACTATGTAAAACAAACATAATACAGCCATCCAAAGTTCAGATTCAAAGCTCCTCTTAATAGAAAGAGTGTCTTCCATGAAGAATGCTTGAGAGGAGCCACACTAGTTGATAAGAAAGCACTCAGACGTATTTACCTTGCCAAAGAATATTGTCTTTAAAAGGTTACTCAGTAGTTAGTTCAGAGTGCATTTCAGAAGCATCAGTGAAGGCAACAGGCCAGCATATCCATCATATCACTTAGAAGAGTTCATGCATGAGCTGTTTATCATGGATTTCCAGTGATTCAGCAGCCTAGGGAGAATGATTTGGGGAGAAAATTTGGGACTCTGAATTGTTAGATGCAATAATCTGTCTCTAAAACTGATAACTCAGTGTAATCTGTGGCTATTGCATTTAGAATAGATATAGGAAGGCATCTCTTCTTTTAATAAATACAGTGCAGTTGGCAGCTTTTGAATGGAGTGTCCTTCTGTAGGATTGACTGCTAAGATTATATATGCTGTTTAGTTTCCTGCTGATTAAATTATATTACAGTTTCATCTGCCATCTGTCCATTTTAGGCATGCAAAGCAATAGACCTGGGTGGATTGTGCCTTACAGAAAGGCTTCGCCTTCTCTCTCAGGTTTTATTGGAAGAGGAGCATGAAAAGAGTCACACCCTTAATCAACATGGCTGCATTGATGCAAGGGCTCTTCCTAAGAGGGTTTTCCAGAAAGGCTCATTCTAGTGCAGACAAGGCCTTGGAGAAACATACTCAGTAATCTCCCCCACCTACAGGCTGTGGTGGGGTTGACTTTTTGCATTCTCAGCAGTGGAGCAGCCCCACTGCAATCTCTCTTCTTGCAACCAGTGCAACCACTCTCTTCTGTTTGTCCCATCTACTGCAGACAGTGCAGCATAATCTCCTTGCAGTTAGAGAAGACTTTCAGAAAGAAAAGGGACTTTTCAGAAGAATCGAAAAACTTGTCATTAAAGTTCAAATTATTTTCTTTATTTTGTAGTTCAGAAATATCCTTTTTTCAGTTGGCTCAGTCTTTTTTACTTTTTTGTTTGTGTTTTTTTAGGTCTGTTACTTGATCTGACCTTTTAAAAAACCTCTTTTGCGTGGCTTTGATTTTTATAGGGGAATCCATTCTGGTGTAAAAACACAAACAGTGTACGGGTTCACTTTCATATATAATACTTCATCATCTTAAAATATGTTTTTTCTTCCAGTTGCTTTGGTTGGTAGTTGAAAGCTGCTAGAAAAACATCTGCGTCTTTTATTTGTGATATGATAGAACTGGAAAGGCAAGCAATTAATAATGATAACAATTTTTAACATAAACTTGTTTTCCGCTGGTGAGGCTTATACTGTTTTCTTTGTCATGTAGCGAGTAGTCCCAGCGTAAATCACATCTTTATTTAAGGTTCATGTTTAAGCAGTTCTCAGAGTTGTCACTGGATTTTCAACCATCCTTGCTATTTTTAATGTGGATTTTCCAGCTGATGTTAGGAGGCTTTGCCCATATACTGGCTGATCTGTGCATGTGTGGCAGCTAGTCCTCCTAAAACAAACATATTTCTGGAAATTCAGAGGTTACTTTACAAGAATAATTTCTGAGGTATAGCACAAATGGTAATACATTTGAATTCCACAGTAGCTGTTTATGGGAAGTACTGATTGCATTTTGCAGAGTTGCACCAGCCAGCATTTGTAATTCACAAATATGCCATGTCTTATGTTTAATCTCACAGCATGGTACACTACCACTGTGTATATTGTATTGGCTTGCTTTTATTTTGCTGCTTACAATATAGGAACTTGGGAGAAATGAAAGTCCTTAGGCCTGCCTGGCATATCTGCTGCAGCAGCCAGTTTCTTGACTACATTTCAAGGTGACAGCCGTAGCTACCACCAGACTTTTTATTCTGAGGAGTGGTTCCTGGCCCTCTAGAGCTGGACTCCACCACTTAATCCCAAAGTTAGTAAAAAGTTGAGTTTTCTCAGTTGAGAAAGCTGCAGATCACTTCAAAAGGTCCTTCCTTATGCATCCTGACACAGGTGATTACATGAGCCGTGGCAGTCCTTTAAAATGTCATGCACAGATAAATTTGGTCTCTCTTTCTTCCCATGCTTGAGCATAGAATTGGTCAATAAACCTTTCTCTGTCCCCAAAGGAGAGAGGTCATTAAACATGTCTCTGTATCCCTTTGCTTCATCAACCCCAACTCTGCAGCAGATTACCAGATGGCCACAGGGCATGTTTTGTAGCTACAAGATAAATATAATGGCAAGCAATTTCCTTCCATCAGTTAGGGACACATGTATAAAAATTTAGATTTATTTGTCAATTAAAAAAAAAAAATCCCTGAAAACGATCTTCATGAAAAACACTGCTTCATGTGCCAGATAGGAGAATGTGCTTCCCTTTTTTTAGTGTAGAGCAACCAAAAAATGATTTGTGGTTCTGAAAAAGTTGTAATATTTGAGAAAGTACAAATCAAATATATTGAATATAAAAGATTAGAGTCATCTTTTTCTTCTGGACTTTGTAAGAAATGTGTAACTTTTGGACAATGCCTCCTGTCTGACCTGAGATGGTGATGGGTGAGAAATAACAACCACCCTCTTAAGGAGTTATGAAAAATACTGGCATGTGCTGTTAAACCACTTAGAAATATTATAAGGCAAGACAATGAATAGGGTTAGAGAAATGTGGAAGTTTGTAGAACTGGTGGCAATGGTTGACTGCTTATATCCACCAGATCTTGTTCACAGGGGAAGTTGGAAGAAAGCTAGTTATTACTATGACTTTGTTTGCTCCAAAGGAAGAGGGCCCAACAGAAGGACGTTTCAGATAGCAGTAGTGGGCATTTTGATGTATATTTTTAGTACAGCTAAGATAACATTTCTAGAAGCGTAGCTTATGTTTAAACTCTCATTTGGGGTTCTTGGTTTGTTTCATTTTGTTTGGGAGTTTTTTATCAGCACTTTCCATGCATTCTTTCTTTCCTTTCTCTGGCTTTTCTAGCTGCTGTTCTGGAGCAGCATGCTTTTGGTTTAAGGTATTTGTAAACTTTTCAAAAAGTAAGTTTTTAATTGACGTGAACCATACTGTGTGGAATAATTGCTTGTCTGTGTGAAGACGGTTCAGTTTGCTTTTATTTTCATAGCCTTTATTTTCACAGCCTGATGCTTTTATTTTCCTTCAACAATAAGGCAACAGATACAATTGACATTGCTTTAAATGTTTCTCACCTGACCAGGAAAGGTATATACATTAGAGATTGTGTCTGAGGTTTTTCCTGGGATCTTTCATGACTCTGCACACGTATTTTGTGTAGTGGGATATTTAGATAAGGCATCTGACAACTTTCATCATAATTACTATCTGGAATTAAGTTCGCAAAGCCAAGAAGTATCATTTAGTTTGTAGCACGTTTTTTAAGGTGCATGTAAAAGATATAACCTGTCCTGTGTCACTGTGGGTAGGCCGGAAAATGGCTTTGAAACGCTTCCTGTATTGGCAACCACGTTACTCTTCAGAAGCAGGAGAGGGAAAAGGAAATAAAAAGGGTAATCTGTCCATATTTAACATGTTGACAAGTTTATTCTGCACATGATGTTCAAAACTAAGTTGTCCTAAAAGAACCGAGAATGCCTTTAGCGGTTGGTATTTATGGCCATTTTCTTGCCCTTTATCGTAATCACAGCATATGAGCTAGGTATCTAAGTAAGCAGTCAGCTGAATATACACATGGCTAGGTTATCTCATTTCTAGCTGCCTGCTTTGTTTATCAAGCACTTATGTAACGTTCAGAATTATATTAAGGCAGGGCTGAGCTTTGTATTCACGTGCTGTTATCCTGGCGCTGATAGGGAAGATGAACAGAGCAGGGTGTGAGATGGTTAAAGGGATGGCTGCCTCCACTCTCCTCTCCTAAGCTTAGGACCTCAGAGCTACACCCTATCTCTCATTTGCTTTCTAGCAATTGCAGTGCAAGGCTGTGGGACTTTATGCTTCACACTTCTATCAGCAACATAAAGGCACAAAGCTGAGGCTGCGAAGGCAACAAGTACCAGACTGGAAACATTGATTTGAATGCTATCAAACTGATTGGAGGTTGGAGATAGACCAGGGATTTTCAATACATGTTTATAATAAAGAATGTAAACAGAATTTCGTGTTTATATGCCCCAGATTAAAAAAAAAAAAAAAAGGAAAAAAAAGAGGCTTTTAGAGCTCTGGTTTTGAACTCCTTGAAAATAAAAGAATTCAGTGGTTAGGGTAAAAAGGAAAATGACACTCCTGCGAGCATTAAATCATACAATTTCCTTGCTTTCTTCCTCTCCATCACACACTGTTGCATACAAAAACTGTGCTGCAGAGCTGTTGTTTTTCATTCTTCTCTTAGCCTATACCCTTTTTCTGAACACATATGCATGTGACGGGTTTTGTTTGTCCTTTCCTCTCCTCACCATGGCAGGATGTAAAGAAAAATGGTTGCATAAAAAGATTTATTGAAGTCAGTAACTGTCTGTTCAATTAAAGACCTTCTAACAGTAACATAGCACAGTATTTTTTACATAAATAGGTTGATATAGACTCACTGTGACCATTACTTAGTCGTGTAACTCATAAGCAGCTAACTGTATCCAGCCTAAACTGGTTTCAGGATTCTGTTGGAATTTTTTGGTCAATAACTCATAACCTCTCTTGAGACTTATGAAAATTCCTTTTTAGCCATGGTAGTTGCTAAGTAATGTCCCTACTTGGATAACAGTTTAGATACCAATCCTAAAATTGATAGCTTGCAAACGGACTGCTAAATTTATGCCGGGAACCTTTCTGGACAAAGCCAGACAGTTTATTTGCTAGTTTTTACAAGAATAAAGCCTTGAAATTTCTTTCTGCTTCAGCTACTGATAACCAGTTTTCCTTAACTTAAAAGTTCTATCTAAAATAAAATCTGAATCCAAATTTCCTTATCGCCCTCATTACTGACTCTAAAAACTTTTAAAACAGGCCTTCCTTTTCAGTTTTGGAATTTTTATTCATTACTTCAGTGTTGCTCTCTTCTTAGATTTAAGCTGTTAAACCAATAGTGCATTAATACAGATACCAGACTTTTACCATCCCTGTTTCTGATTTGGTTTTCCTTTGAAACTTTGAAACTAACTTCAGCTCAACTGGTGACACTCCTAGACACAGTGCTATGAATGAATATCCAAAAAATTGTGCTTTAGAAAATTAAAACCCCTTCTTTTGTAGAAAGAAATATAACAACTTTCTTGAACTTACTTTGATTTTGAATTTTAACATAAACTTTGATTTTTTTCAGAGAAAGATGCATTTCGGATTTATGTTGTTGCAAAATGTTGTTTAAGACAGAGTCAGGTTTTGTGGCAAAGTTTGTAAAATCAACATCTCTTCAAGGACATATTTACATGATTACTTTTCTGGCACAATGAAGAAGTTTGTATAGAACATCTGAAAGCTGTTATAGCAAATAGGAGGTTTGTAATTTTACTGTAATTTGTAAACTAATTAAGAAAATCCTTACAGCACTTTACCCAAAGCCCTTTATAAATTTCTGTTCTAAATTTGAGGCATTTTTACCTAGCATACCAACTTCTTGACATTTTCAGTTAAGTTATCATTAAAGTACCTTAAAAATAAGTTAAATATATTAAGCATTATATTCTTTCCCCCTAATCACCATTAACTGCAGGCTTAAATTTTAAATTGTCGGCAATGCATTTCAGGAGGCCAAGTGAGATTAACAGCACAAGCTGCAGAATCGTACGTCGCTCACCCACTAACAGGGGCCTTTTTTTCTGTGAGTTTCCATAAATTAGATGTGGAGCCAAAGCAAGCAGAAGCTATTTTTAGTGCAGCAGCAGCAGCGCTGCAGAACAGAAGCTGGCGGAGCGTCACGTGTGTCAGGCTGAATCAAAGGGAGTATCCCAGCAATGTGCTGTAAACAAAACAAAGGCGCTGTCAAAAAACAAGCTTCAGGTACCGAAAGAACCCAAATCAAAGCCTCATGCGAGAAGCAAATGCACTGACTGCGTTTCTTAGGAGATTTTCCTATTTTGCAAACATGGGAGCCTGATGTCCCATTGTCTCACTCAATGCAGTCTTTACCACTAGGCATTTTATTTAGACATTTTCTCTTTTATTTAGACATTTTTTCTGTATCTTTTATCAAGTGTAATCGTTGTCTAAAAATACGTAACCATAGCAAAAGCAGATGCATCTGTCTGCAGAGCCACTGCATAGGGGATGTCCTTGCTGTGAAAGCACTGCTTTACAGCATGTGAGATGTTGCTTTTCAGCAAGCAGAAGAGCAATATGAGTGAATACTTTACTCTTACACATGAATTGGGTTGGCATATTCATCTGTGAGGTTTTGCATTTGTAATTAGTATTTTTATTATTTTGTGGATTTTTTTGCATGAAATGCATCTGTCCTCAGAAATTATACATTAACCTAAGTAAATACTCACTGAACCTTTCAAAGATTAACTTTTACTTCGTTTACTTTGGTTTCCATGTGTCCTCATGCTACTGAAGGCACAAATGGACTCAGTAATTTCAAGACTGTCTGTGTGTTACTTAGAATCACTTGCCAAGGCCATGTGCAATGAAAGCTTATGGTTAGTGTATAGCATCAGCTTATTATTACTCAAGCAGTTGAGACATAGCCTTTATGAAGGTTAAAAAAGGTGTTGAAAATTTTCATTTCAATTGGTTGTTAAAAAAAAAAAAAAACAAAAAAACCAGTCTGCTTCCCTTCTTCCTGAAAACCATCTGTTCAGGTGATGCATCCTGTATTGATCCTGTTGCAGGTGCATGTATTTTAATGAACTACAGGGCTTGAATTTGTTGGGGTTTCTCTTTCAGGAGCCTGGGAAATGGGAGAGTGATTGTTCCTCTTACAGTAAATGCAAATAGCTATGAAAAAGTGACTTAGGGGAAAGGATGTCAGCCTAAGCTGAATAATACCATTTCCCTACAATAGCAGCCTATGCAAAAAAAGGGTTAGATGAGATTAATACACAATAGGCACATCAAGACAAATGCAAACATCAATGCCAGTTGTGTCAGCAGTGGCACAAAAGAACTCTTGGGTGCAAGTCCCTCTTGTTACTTCCCTGCTGCTCCTGACCAGATTTTTCCCCTGGGTTGGGGGAAGGGTCGCTCAAGCTGACACCTGGGTTTGGAAAGAGCAATGATATGGTTGAGCTCTTAGGAACCTCAGACATGGCACAAGTGCTGTATAGGTGCTGGGATTCTTCTTGAAATTGTGAGTGTAATAGTCAAAGAGGAGCTGTAACCTCATCTGACCCACATTTTGGTTTAGCCAATATATTTTAGGAAAGTTGCAGCCAGGAAAAAAAAAAAAACCAACATAGAATGTAATGTTGGGAGTAGGAAGAGCTAAGAAACAAAGAGTAGAAACAGTAAATCATTAAAAAATGTTGCAAGCACGTTAGCTTTTTTTTTTTTTAGGAAATTTGTTTGATTTTTTTGCACCAGAATCCATGTCTTCAACATTCTCTTATTCAAAAATAGCAAAAATATTGTATAGAAATTATCACTTTAAATAGAAAGAAAAAATCAATAGCTTTCCTTTTAGTAATAAGTAAATGTTTTCAAATGTCTATAGCCAAACCAAGGGACCTTCTGACTGAACTCAGAATCTGCGGTTGCTGCATGAACTGAGAACCCAAGTGTCCTATGCTGCCTTACCATAAGATACAACAAGAAAATATGACCATGAATATCTCTGAATAAACCCCTGAACTTGCTTCTTGTCACACAGTTCCCTTGAACAGACACTGCGTCCTTACTCCAGTACCCATCTCTTCCCCTTCAAAATGCAAACCGCGAGCACATTCTCATGTCTGGTTTTGCTAGAATGGCTTCTACCATTGTAACTTCAAAAAATAAATAAGCTGAAAACATTTTGATTTGAACCAACTATAAATCACATGAAAGTAGTTTGTCTTCAGCTTGAATTTCTGTAGGGTTTTTAGGTCTCAGAAAATCAGAATTTGGGGAGTAGGAGCTAATTGTGAATTTACCAATGCTAGCAAAAGATGTTCTGCTTTCTGTAACAAATAACTTGTTGCTTATTCCTAGGAAATCTGCTACTTAAACAGAAGTTAGTAATCACCTACATGTTTGTGGCCAAACTAAGTAGCCTTTGCAGTGCTGACGCTGCTTATGAAGGGCTGGGACTTGCGTGTATTGCAACCACCGCACTTCCTGTCCCAGCCCTGGGAGGAAACCAAGGCAGGCAGCAAGGGTGGGGAATCTCCTGCTCGCTAGATGCCGTGTCGGCCTTTCAAACACACACCTCACTGTTATCAGTAATAAGCAAAATAAATAAATGGTGTGCCTGCGAGGCATCATGAAGCCAAGCTGTACGTCACATCCAGCTCACAAATTATAGCTTCTGCAGCTCAGCTCACCACTAAAACATCCATAAAACAGATTTTACTGAATGAAGCGCAGAGCAGAGATTACTTAGGAAGTAATTGCATTGAGCTCTTAGTGATGCAAAAAAAATTGCAAGTTAGAGTAATAGTTGCTGTGAATCTGCTAGCTACAGGGGAACTTAGAACAGATGCTACTTCACTAGGATACGGTCTTTCAATGGGTCAGTTATGACGTATGTAAATAAAAAATCTATTAAAAGCCATCATATTAACATATGGCAATATAATTGTAAAGGAAGAAGATTCTTTAAAATTATGCTGAGTTAACATATGAGTGCTTAAATTACCTTTGGCATATAGAACTGTTTTAATTATGTAGTCAATTAAATACAACTAGATCAAAGCTTGAGTTGTTATATATAGTTGCAAAACCTTTGCAAGGACATAATATTTGTAAACAGCTTGTAGTATCTGTGATTTTCTTGTTCCACAGTCTCTGGTAAAGAAGCTGCTATACATGAGACTTAACTTTCCACACATGTATGCATTTCAGAAGGTTTTTTCTGGATTTCTTCTCGCAAGCTCGTTTTCAGGCTCTTAGAATCTTTTGACACAAAGTACAGGTGTGATTGCAGAATGTCTGGACACACCCAGCCTGCCATTAACCTAACCAGTCTGGGCACCTGTGCAGAAGAAAAGAAGCTTAAATATAGCCAGGTTTCTAACGTACAAGGCTCAAGTGCTAAAGCCTTGACAGAAATACTGCTATCCATAATTGAACTGGCTAATTTAAATTTCAGTAGATGTCTGCAATAATTCTCTGTATGCCTGTAGATCACCATGAAGATAATGTCTGAGATATAATTTTCTCATTCACATGGTTTTGCACCTATCCTATGGGTGTCTTTTTTTTTATGTAATGCGAGTTTCATAAGTTCTAGTTCAGTATTTCCACTTCTTTATTTATCTCTTTTTCTTTCTTCATTTCTAGCTGCCTGATATCTTGCACCATTATTCTCAACTCTCATAATGTGAAATATTGATACTGGATTTAATAATCTTGTTTCTTAACACATTTGGAAACTCCCTTTTACTTTTTCTTCAAATGTGGTGTTTTTAGGAGCCTTCACACACCTTGCTGAACTGCAAAGGTGAATTGCAAAGCGTGCTTGAGTTCATTCTAGGGAAGAAGGTCAGGTTGCTGCATTAATTTCACTTGGAGTAGAATAAGCTCATAGCTGTGTGTTTACTTAGAATCACAGAATCATCAAGGTTGGAAGAGACCCTTAAGATCATCAAGTCCTATCGTCCACCCAACACTATCACTGTAACCACTAAATTGTGTCACCCAGCGCCAGATCCAGATGCCTCTTGAGCCACCTCCAGGGGTGGTGACTCCATCACTACCCTGGGCAACCTATTCCAGCATCTGACCACCCCAACAAATTACTTAATTCCTCCAGTATCTGAAATGTGGGTAGACACCTCTTTCCTAAACTACATGCAGGACAAAAAGAAGTCTGCCTCTATGGGATTAAACATTAAATAAACTTCGTTACAAATACCCAACAGGAAGCAGAAATACCCTTATTTTGTGTAAAATAATTGAGTAAAGCATACAGGTGGTTTTTTGCTGTTGTAGATTGTCTTTTGTTTCTCTTGCGTTTTCTCAGAAATATGTAGTTATTTCAGTAACTTTCAGTAATTTCAGCTGGTTTGCTTTTAATTATGTTCATTATTATATACTACATATGGGAAGAATTGTATACTTTGTATGCAACATGCAGAAGTGGAGCCAAGGAGGTGATATTATCTGGACTGTCATCATCAGTACAAACTACAGCTCATCTGTACCCTGTTTCTAAGCAAAGCCCGTGCTGTCAGCAATACGTCATGCAAAGGGTCCCCTCCCACAGCATTGTCATGCTTGTGTCATACAGCAAAACTGCTCTTGCTGACAAAGGGCTTCCTCCTTGGGGTTAGATTTGCCCCCTGGTTTTAACCCTTAAATGACAGATGAATTAAAATTGGAGTTTGTATCAACCAGCTGCCTATCTCTGATGGATTTAACCACTTAGTGAAAAATTCTATTTTGTGTTATTTACAGTGGTGATTGTCTGAGTGGTGGCATTGGCATTGATTTACAGTGCTACATGGCAATGCTTGGCACCGACAGTTCATCTCCTTCCTCTTAGAAGTGCTTTTTATGCTCACTTTCTACTTGTTGCTAAGCTGGTCCTTTTTGCACAAATTCAGTAAATGGGATTTTATGTCACAAAGTAAGACAAGAGGGGAAAAACCCCAGCATTTTCACCTCTGCATGCATCCTACAGGTAGTGCTTCCCTCAGCTAGTACTTGGCAGGAGGTTTTTGCAGATCGTTCTCAGTGGTATCAGCTTAAGGTCTCTGAAGAGGCTGTTACCCCATGACTTGAATAAATTGCATTCTGAAATATACACCTCTCTCGGTTGTTTTTTTCAAGATGACAAAAAGTTGTTGAGTTACAAATTTAAGACTCTGTAAGGAAGCAGAGGAATCCTGGTCATTAGTACAGAAAGAGTGATACGATCAAACAACTTTCTTAATTGCTGAAATTTTTCTTTGGATAATGAATGTGGGCTGCAAAGGGGAAATAGTGTATTTGGATTCTAACAAGTTATACAGCAATGGCAGAAAATAGTGCTTGAGATAGCAGTGAGAACTGGGGGCCTTTTTTTGAAAGGATTGTGAGAGAAAGCATGAACTTAGAACAATAGCATTTTAGAATAAGACTGTGTAATGTAACTTCGAACTATTTATAACATACAGAGAGATAGTGCAGGTACTTGTGTTTAGTGTAATTATGCTTATGCAATCAGCTTTTTTAGGAAGATAACCATTTGACTAGTATATTTTTGGAAATGTACTCCAGGGTGCTAAGATGTGTAGCTATATATCTGTCTTTATATAATTTTCGGCTTTAGTTCTAAATCTGTTTTCTGTATCTGTCAGGAAATGTCCTTCTACCTATAAACTATATGAGGCTGATTAATGACTGATGGCAGACAAATCTACAAATATCAAGCTTTTGGCCTTGCTTTTATAAGAGGGGAAAGGGGAGAAATTAATTTCCTGTTTAATTTCTACCAGTTAAAACCCACAGCCTAACCAGATGGAATTTTTTTTCTACTATAAAGACGCAAACTTTTCCTTCTTTCATGGCCTCAGTTTCAATATATTTCTATCTAAATTGCTCCTTCCACAGTTTTCTTTGGCCTGCTGTGTTCAGAGATGTTCCTTCAGATGCTCAGTAGATGATGTAAGAAACAGAATGAAGCTCTTCAACACCAATACAGATGTGTATCAGTGTATATCTATAAAACTCTAAACATGTGTGGCTAGCTGGAGCAGTCCTGATCACTTGAATGTATATTCTGGGGATAGTTAGAATAAAATGTATCTTGCTTAGATTTGGTGCTAATCTAATTACAGAGAATATACACTGCCTAAAAATTGTTGGTTGTGGGTTTATGCAAAATGCATTTTTTTCCTTCAAAATGCTACATATGTATTTCATGTCATGTCATAATTAATTTTCTCAGTTGGGTGTAGTTTAACAATATTATTTTTATCTATTAATATTAAATCATTGTTTTCTCGTTATATCTTTCATTCCATTCCTTATCTTAACAATTTTAGTCATTTTAGTAGAACTAATGATGCCACAACGCACTGGCTCCTTTGTAAAGCTTTACTTCATATCCCTCATTGTACTGAATTGTGCTTTCAGTGTCGTGCATGGGCATGTCTTTGACATTCACTATCTGTGTGGTGTCTATACTAAATTTTAATTGTAGCCAGCTTATTGTCAGACTTCTGGTGATAATTGGTATAGTTGGGTTTGAAGCAGTAGATACAGAAAAGTCTAGTTGGGTCACCAGTGCTGTTCTCCTGTGTTCTACTTCCAAGCACCTTTCTCCTCTGTCATGTTTAAAGGTAAAGACAGTAGTCATTCAGATTCTCAATGCAAGCAAATTTTATCTTAAAAACACTTTTTTAAAGATTACAGGTGGGATAGGGAGGTAAAGGAGTGAGTTCCTATAGCTTAATTTATTTTTCTGACCTTTTTTTTTTATTCTCCTCCTATAATTAAGCGGGACGTTGGTGTTGCATGATGTTGTATTCCTTGCCAGAACAGAAAACATTATAAGGTGAACTGAAGAATATCAATTACATTGGAAAACAGATTCTGCATGCATAATTGACAATACCTCCTAGCACTTGTGTGGCTCAAAAGACAGGTTGGCATTAATGATGGCAAATCATGGCCTAAGCATAGTACTAGCTTTCATAGTCGTTTCAGCAAATCAATGTGCAGGTCTTGCTTTATAAAGCAGTGAGTGGCCTGGGGCCCCCTCAGCTTACAGACCAGCCCCTGGATTGGTGTGTCAAACGATATTGCCCATGGCAGTTACAGACAGACAGCAGGCACTGCCTAGAAAGTGACCTAGGTTATGTCTTTGTTCTAGTGTCCTCATAGGATCATCCACATTATAATAAGGAGAACTATTTAAAAGATAACATGCCACACTAGAATGAAAAGATGGAGCCTGGCTTGTTCCTGGTTGCTTGGTGGAGGTTGCAGAGGAGCCTGTCAGTGCTGGTGTGCGCTGATGGTTCCCGTAGGTCATGTGCAGGGAAAACCACTGTTAGGTACAGTGTTATTTATTACATTTATTGCAGCCTGTGTTAAGCATGCTACTTGAAAGATATGAGAGAGGGCTAACAATCTGTATCTAAAGCTGTTGGATTTTAGAAAAATTACAGGTTACTCTTAAGAGCAAGATAATTACTATTGTGGAGAGTGGCATAGGTGTGACGACTCCCCAGAATAAAAAGCCACCTCTGTACTTTCTAAGTACAGAGACATGCCATCACGTGCTGTTGGACAGTAGTTCAGTGTTTGGAGTTGGGCTGCAATGAGCAAAGAGCGGAGTCTTCATTTGCTTTAAGGGAAAAACCTTCGTTCAGGCTCCAGACATCCAAAATTTTTCACAGATTGCTGAACTTTTAAAAAAGCATGTGAGCTGCTGTCCCGTTGAATTCCAAGGCAAAGCTTTTCTTGCACTAAACTTAGTCCCTCTGTATATCTGAAATGCTTAATCATTCTGACAAAATTAAAAAATAGTGCAGGGAAGTACAAAGCTGTCTTCTAGTCAGAATATCTTACCATTTGTTTATTTTATGTACATTTGTTCTAAGTTATTAAAATGCCCTCTTACCTGTAGCTTCTGTGAGAAAGTGACTCACCTTGAAGATGGTGTCAGTTTTGAAGACAAGGTCAGCAGTTTTTCAGTGCACTTTTAGTATGCTTCAGATTACTACTTTAGATCCTTCTGGTCATCATTTCTTTCCTACTGGCATGAGCTGTGAGTCTGCGTAGTGGCTGTGTCTTGTCTAGAGGGGCAGAGGTGGCCTGGGGCATCCACAAAGTGTCATGGTACAACCCATCATACAGTTTCTCAGTGCTGAGGTGGGGAGAAACATAAGCAAAAAGCATAAAAACCATTTGGAAACATCCCCATTTTCTCACTTTTGAGAAATGCCAAATGATTTGGCATTTGTCCATGTAATGTTTTGACACCAAATCTGCTCAGAAGTGCATTGCAGTGCTTGAGCTGAATTTAGGTCAGAGCAGCCCCAGATCCAACACATAACCAGTAAATGAAGATGTATGTCTTAAAGATGTATGATTGTTTATTACTTCCACTTCTTGATTTGTTTTCCATTTGTTGGAGGATTTTCAAGATATTAGAAATGCTTTAAAAAATACTGAAGTTTAAAGACCGTCAGAAACGGTTCCTTTAAATCGTGCGAGTATTATTATTTTTCACTTTGAATATGAGTGGAACTGAGACCTCCTCAAAAGAGCATGTTGTAAAATGGATGAAGTATCAGCATCTGCTGAGTTAAGGAATGGCTTTTGCTTTCAAAATATCATCACAATTGTGTTGTAAACCTGTTCTTTTTGGATTTACTTAAATTTTTTGTCAATGCACCCCAAAGCAAGGTCGTGCACTGCAAAGCAAAGTAATTACTTTTCTGAAGGAAGTGTAAACTTTGGTTGCTTTGACATCTAATGCGTGATACCCTGTTGCAATACAGACATTTGTTAAGGGCAAGAGATCAGTACTTACACTGCTGGTGTTAGGACTGGATTATGTGTAATCTAATTAAGGAGGTTACTAACAATTTGAAGGGATTATAAGATTAGCAATTATCTGTGTGTTTATTTGATTAAAATAAATGCTTGCAGATTTGGCTGCCATACCTGTGTTCTGGTATTTGGGATCAGAAATCCTGTTTAATTGGAAGTAGAAAAACCAAACAACAACAAAACTTTGTGCTTTACTTCTGTTTCTGTGATGATTTTAATAAAGTGTCTAGTCCCTAATTAATCTTGCCTCTCTTTCCACTGAACTGCACCTTATTATTGAAAGCCCTTTTGGAGAAAGATTCTTTAGGGGAGGGGAAGAGCATTTTTAAAAATACTGTACCGTTAATTTAAAAATTCAGTTTTTAGGTACTGGGCAAAGACAGTAATTCTATAGTGTACTCCTTTGCACAGGGCCGAGGCTTTGCTGTAACTTTAAAGTTTAGGTCTGGTATCACTTAGTGAAGCTTCCTGGATTTATTGTTTGAAAAATGTCCAACTCTGTGTAATTGAGAGTTTCATCTCATTGCAGAGCCAAGATCCCAGAGGCTAAAGTGAAAGGTCCTTACTTTTCTTCGCACCCTACTTTAGATCCTTCTGGCTCTGCCTCCTGAGGGCACTCACTGTCCCAAGCAATAGTATGAATAACTTTCATATTAGAATTTGATTTAATTTGGACTTTCTATGAAAGAAGGTCCGATCCTTAGAGGCCATCACAAAAGTCATTCTTGCCCTCACGACAGGTGCTGGGCATACTCCTTCTCAGCGCATATCCCAGCATCTGAACCACAATGTCATACACTCAGTTTGTTGGGGAAAAGATAACCTCCAAGGAATTTGTTGTTCTAGGAGTGCTCACGTTTGAAGTGAGAAAGAAAGAAAATGAAAAAGGATAAAACTGCATCTACTTTTCTCCCTGAAAAATACAAAACTTGCACCTGCCCTCACAGCTGATCTCAGGATGACCCGCCTATATGTGGCCAGCTATAAATCATTACATAAACACAAAGTGGTGGTTCCATATTTAGAGAACAAATGATTCCTGGTTTTCATTTCCACAGATTACATGCAAGCTGAGAATGGTATTTTTAATCTTCTCTTTAAAAGAAAAAAAAAGAGAGAAAAGACAACATTTTGATCTGAACTGACAAATGGCTTTGGGTTTCTGACATTTCTGCCTTATTTGTATATTCCTTTTCAGACTTCTCCAGCTGCTATTGCATAAATCTTCCATGTTTTTTCCACTAACTGTATGGGTGGAGCAGACAAATTGGGAAGTTCAACTTCCTCCTCAGTGCCTGTTGTTAGGAGTTTTAGAAGTTGTCCATGATTTAAAGTTGGCCTCAGTGGATTTTTTTCATACAATTAGCTTTTATCAAGTGTCTGCCCTTACTTGCAGATGTGAACATCGTACAAAGCAATAGCTCCTAGGAAGTGGCAGAGTGACTTTTCAGCTACAAGGGCTGAAGTTATTCTGACAGCAGCACATCATTCCCTAGGGGGTGGTGATGGTAGCCATCATCCTACAAGGAGCTGCAGCTGCCAGGCTCCCAGGTGGCTCCACAGAGGTCCCCAGGCTGGTTCAGCCACTGCTGCTGTATTGCAGCACTAGCACAGCCTGTCCAGTGCTGCTCAGCGCCCTCCTTCCCCTAACTCTCCTGCCTCAGGCCCTAGGTGGTGTGCTGGCACTGACGGACAGCATCTCAGCATGGAGTCCATGCAGGGAGCAGCAAGGACTGCCTTTGGTGCCAACTTCTCTGTTAGACACAAACCAAGACCCCTTTGCTCCAGTTTTTTGTAAACCGGACCCCTGAAATGACAACCACCTGGTAGGTACAGGGTAGAGAGATAAAAAACAGGAGTGTAACCTAATCTTTAAAGAAACTTGAAGCAGGACATAATCAGGTTGTTGCGTAATTATTTTCCTCATTCCTCAAAGCCAACTCATTGTGTTGTTGTTTTAATAGTACAAATGCATTGTACACTGAGAAAGTCAGGGAAAATTGATGGAAATGTAAAGAAACGTACAGAGAGTGCAGCGTTAGGAATGCTTTTCACAAAATGCTGTGTTAATAGTAAACAGTGCTAACGTGACTTACTGTCAACTGTACAGGTAGCAGGGTTGTAGGGCTAGTTTTTAACACGGGGTTTTAGAACCCTTATTTTGTTTAAATAGGTTATAGCTGTTAAATGGAATTAGACCTATTATTAGCAAGTGGATATGGTCACTACATCATTCTCCTTCCATTTTTTGTAGTAACAATTCATCTTCTGGCTTCAGCTCCATGCCTTCCTCCAGCTACCTGAGGTAATCATGCAGCCAAGCCGTAGGTGGTGTGACCAATTGCTTGAATACATTCAGTGGTTAAATATATCCTGTTCTAAAATGGGCAGGATAATGGTGATATAACAAAAACATCTCAGCAGCAGCATTTGTAAAGATACAGGAATTTTCTTTTGACTGTAATGGCTATATCTAGCATTTGTATCTGCACTGCTAGACCTCTGCTTGATGTGCTTACTTTCACCTGCTAATTTCTAAGGCAGATGATCATATACAGGTATTTACCTGGTGCTGTTTTTCATTAATTGCTCCTAAATATGTTGTGCATGGGAATAAGAAGGATAACCTGTCTGCTCTAGACTACAATTAGGGAAGCCCAAATAAATTCTGGTGCGTGCCATGAACAAGTTTGGGAAGAGCAAGCTTTTAGTCTTTCCCACTGAAGGTGAACAGTTATCCTTTTGCTCAGCTAAAGGGAAGGCAACAGGTCTCCTGCTGAATGATGAGTGAAGTGGTCCTGTTGGGTGTTAGGGGGTTAAATACTCTGGAACTGCTGGAAGGATGTCAGTCCTCATCATCCTCCTGTCCTTTAGCTCCCAAGTCATTAATTTTTGCCCTGCTATCTAAGTTTTCTTGCCTTGAACATTGACAAGGTAATATCCCATTCCCGTAATTCTGGGAATATGCTGGTAAACTGCAAAGCAACCCTGCACATCAAAGGGTTGCTCATAGAGTTTGTGTCCAGCATGACCCTTACCTTTTGTGAAGCATGTCCTTCACACAAGGTAAAAGTGCAATGTTAGAGCTGGGACAAGGATTAAGGAGTGCAGAAGAGAAATTATCTGCCACCACACTTCATAAACTGCAGCACGGAAAAAGAACTTGTACCAGGTGTTCTACAAGGTCAGCATTAACAGTTTCTTTTTTCCCACTATGCAGGAAACTGATCACCTTCCTGACTTTTCCATAGAAAAATGTTCCAGTTTTCTTAGTTTGCACTGATGACATACTTCAGGTTTTACATGCAGTCCTAGAAATCTTGTTCTCTGGTAAGATGGGTTTTAGGAGCCCTCATATTCCTCAAATGGTAGTCACCTATAGGAACTCCAGATCCTGTCTATGTCTTGGAGCCTCCAAGACATTCTCATGAAGCTGATCCTGTGATCCAAATGTTAAGCTTTGAAACCAGTGCCAGTTCTCCTGTTTAACCCCAGCACTCACTAGGACTTCAGCCATGTCAGTTCTCTGGGTCGTGTCAATGCCTGATAAACACATGATAGGTGAAAGCAAACAGATACACTCTTATTTTCCTCAGGATTTTAACACACTGTTCCTTTCATTTATGTGTCACCAAAAATGCACAGATCTAAAAACAGTAATAAACATGCATGTGTGCTTTTCCTGGCCAGGAGCATTTACCACCCTGAAAAATTCACTCTTCTTCATCTGTGTTTTCTGGGGGGCATTAGCATCTTCTTTTTTAATCATCTGCTTTGACTTTTAGACATGAGAACTCTTGGCAGCAAGTTCTCTTGCACTGTGCTTGGACTGGTGCCACAGGTAAACACAAACTTCTCGTGAGTTCCTTTTCAGTCTGTGTTTTGTTACCTCTGCTTCTCCTGTTTGGGGATTTTTTGCCTTCTCTTTTACCAACTTCCTATAGGAAACTCCAGTCAAACTGGTTTTTCCTTTCTGGCAATCACCATGACAGACTTATTATTCCAAACCACTTCCACCATAGTAAGTGATCTTTAATTTCCAGCAACCAGTGCTGTTTCTAACCTGGATTTGGCATTCTTCAGGGCTCACAGCACTTGGTGGATTTGTGTAGACTAACGGGATATCCACAGTACAACCATTTTTGAAAACAAAGCCATCAGTCAGAATGTGTAAGTTGCACTGAAATCATTTTTCCATTATGACAGCAGGATAAACTTGTAAGCAACAGAGGAAGCTCTGTTTGCAACATCTAGTGAAAATACATTTTGTTAACTTTTGACATCTCTTGGCACCCTTGTGGTATGTATATGGTGCTTGTAAACCTGATGCATTTTATAGCTTTGAGTATTATCAAGGCTTTTTCCCATAGTCTGGCTTTCTTGAAAATAAAAGTCCAGGTTCTTTTTGAAGAATTCACCAGAAGAGGTGGAGGTGAGGTCTTCTATGCACTTTAGTTAGTGGGATGTAAAACCAAGGTTTTGATCTATCATTCTGTCTAAAGACACATTCTCCAGGTCCTGATGGGATGCAGTCTGTCTCATCTGATGTTTCAGGTATTCTCAGCTTCCCTTCCAGCACCGGTTTGTGTAGTTGCTGGAAGATGTTAAACAGTTGTTTCTTTCAGACAGTGGATAAAGAGATCCTAATCTGCCATACATCAGCTCACAAAGCAGTCAGGATCCAGATCTCTCTGGATACTGCAATATGAGCTTTCTGTTTTCAGGTTATCTTTTGGTCCTCTTTCCAAAATTGCACTTATAATAGTAGAATGTGCTCTGTGTAGCCTTTACACAGAACTCAAATCTGTGTCTGTATAAACAGTCCACGGGTGTATCAATGTGCATATAACAATTGTCTGCCTAGGACTGTCCTCTTACAAGGAAGAAGAAACTATACTGAATTCAGTGGATTCAAGCTGGTATAAATGTGGTCAGAAGAAGGGTCTGCATGTGCCAGTCTGAGACTCAGATGTTATCAGTGCTTCATTCTTAGTCTATTTTGCAGCAGCTCCACCACTTGCATCTCTGGGAATAAAATGTCTGATCACACGCAATAGAAAAATAATGTCCCTTTTATAAGAAGTAAATAAATTACCTTTCTTCTTCTTTCTCTCTTCACCTGTCTTCTTCCCTCTTCTCTGAGATCCCATGCGGTAGAAGTTGCAGATGATGAGTCTCATTTCTGCTGGAGCCCGTTAACCTTTCTGTGTGAACTACAGTTTTCCAGATCTAAGTCTTAGTCAGTGTTTATGTTAAGAAGAGGGTTAATGATGATCCCCATAGGCCTCTCACTCGGAAAGCAAAAACATCTGCTAAGCCAAAAAGTGGTTAGTTTGCTAAATTTAGAAGGAAGAAATGCATTTCCCAAAATTCACACTGCTTCTTGACAAATTTAGGGAACCAGTGGGGGCAAGCAGTTATGGAAGTCATACTGTTTATTCATTCTTTAGTTTAGTTTGTGTATTTTCAATTAAAAATGAGATTGCTATTATTAAGCAGAAAGGGGGTTTTACTCATATATCTGAAACATTTAATGCAGTTGAACTTTTTGTGCATTTGTTTAAGTTAATAGCTGGACACATGCCAAAACCCGTGAAGCTTGGAGATGTTCTGCAGTACATACTGAGTACATACTTAGCGGTGGAGAAAGTGAGGTTAAAATGGATGTCTGCTAGGAAACTCCCTTAACCGAACCCATAGACCAGGAAAACTGCGGATTTTAACCGTCTTTCTTTATCCTCGCAAAATGTGCTCCTGATTGCCGCCAGCAGTCTGGCTCCTTGTGGGAGAGGGTGGCCTGATGAATGGTATATGAGCCCTTGGTTGCAACCACCGTCATCGGTCTTTGCTTTTAATGTCTTGGCCAAAGTTGTCATATGTAAATAGGGTTTAAACTGGAGTTTCCTGCTTCATGGGATTAGCGGGGCACATGTTTTTGGTGATACCAGTAAAGCATCTCACGATAGCTGTGCTCTTGATGGCTTCATGGGGGCTGGGGCCACCGCTAGCAGCAGTTGTGGCCAGGGGCGACAAAAAAGGACAGGTTATGTGCTTCCCTGTCGAGATGCTCGTGCCACCAGCAGGTGGTACAGACACTGGGACAACAAAGTACCATTGCTGGAGTGTCTAGGAGAGATCACCATCGGTGGCCCAAGACTCTTCCCAGCCTCGTTGCCGTTCTCCCTCTGAAGCACGCTCAGCTGCTGGTGCTGCTGTGGGGAAACACATGGCTTTGCCAAAGGTTGTACAGCCCAGGATGTACAGTCCTGGCTGCCTAACACCTTAAGCTGCAGCGTCCCCCCTCGCCAGAGCAGAGGACTGGCCAGAGGCTTTGCACCACAGATCCTCCAACTTCCCTGGGTGGCTAACGAACCGCGGGTTTCAGGCATGACTGTACTTTGCTCTCCCCTCTTGGTCTCCTGTTTAACCTTTTCGTCTCCTGACACAACAGGCTCGCCTTGCTGGCCGAGCTGTGAGTTGTGGGTGGGTGATGGTGCGTTTCTGTGGATAAATCCCACCCTTTTTTTGGTTATCCCCACGGAACCCTTTGCCAGCTATGGGCAGCACAGCGTGCAGTCTGCTGGGAGGCTGCCAAGAGCCGTGGGGAAGTACGGGAGTGAAAACTGACAAAAAAAAAAAGGGTAAGATAGAGAACTTCAGGAGATCTTTGTTAAATTCAGGAGATCATTGTTAAATTCAGGTTTCACTGGTATTTGAGCAAAAGCCTCACGGCGAGACCCCAGCAGAGGGTCACGCTCCGGAGAAGGTGCCGGGCAGGGAAGGGCGGGAGCGGGAGCCGGGCCGGGCAGAGGGCTCCCCCTCCCGGCCGTCACCCCCCCGCTCCCTCCGGTGTCACCGCGCCTGAAGGGACCGGGCAGTGGGGTCGCGGTGCTTGAGAAACAGAGCCTTCTTAAAGCCAGGAGCACACGGGGAACTTGGCAGCCACCAAACCCCTGTGACAAGCACAGCACCGATCCGTGGGTTCCCAACCCTTCCGAAGACGGCGCCCGGTTCCAGAAGCATCATTATTATTTGTGCGCTTGTTGTGGATGTTTTCTTCCGTGACGGCTTATGTGACAACTGGTTCTTCAAAACTGTGGCATAGCATCCGTGAGCCAGAGCAAATCCAAAACAGACCTGGTTCTCCCTTTTCGCTCTCACCTGCTGTGCCCTCGCACCCGTGCTGGCTCCTGGTGGGAAGCAACTGCAGAGTGGTGTGGAGGGATAAAACGGGAATACTCTTCTATCATATGGAAGCTGTATTTTAAATATATTAGTGATTTAAATTTGGCAGGAAAACCCCTAGATGCTAAATTTTGCCGAGCTTTCTGAGGGATTTCTGCTGATATTTTCAGCAAATGACTTGGGAAAATGAATCCTTTAGGGGTTAGAATATTACTGGGGGCTTTTTTTCATTATGTCTTCCTTTATGTTTTATGTTACCAAGAAATATATAAAAATCATGTGAGTTTGCTTGAAGCCCAACCTTGGACCCTAAGGTATTCTTGAAGCCAGAAATCCGTGGTTTCCTATTTTGAATGTTGCAGGAAGAATTAACTGGATTATAATTCCTTAGCCGATTAAAAAATAAGTAAAAAGGTATTTTATGGGAAAAAAAAAGAAGGGGAGGAATGTTCAAATATTGATGTTGTCCCTGAGAACTGCACCAGAAACTATTCAAAAAGGGGGAATTTTTTTGCCTTTCAGCTCTCTAGAGACGTGGGGTAGGTGTTTTCCTTGTGAAATGTCTACCTCACCTGTGACTTCCTGCAGTCCAGGGAGAGTGGAATTAAAAGTCTTAGTCCTGGATGGTTTCATATGTGTGTATGTGTGTGTATATATATATATTTATATTTATATATAAATATATATATATATATGGGGGTTTGAGCCTGGATAAGGAGTTTGCAAAGCTCTTAATGATCCATCTGAATTGTAAAGGTTTGCAGACACCAGCAACTTACTCAAAGATAATTTTGAGATTCTTCATTCTGAGAATTTAAAGCCTTAAAATTTGCCATGTTCCCTTTTCCTCTTAAAGAGACAAGCATTTTGACATAGGTTCAATTTCTTGTTTTTCATGGCAACTTTTTGATACAAGGCCATTGAAATGTTGAGGCGAGAGCATTAAAAATAGTTGAAGTAGACAAAGGTTTAATAAAGTGTTGCATTGGTCTGTGGTTTAGCACTTCATCTTTCCAATTCTTTGGATGTCAAAATACATTAACAAATATAGCATGGGTTTTCTGTCTATCATATTATTCCCAAGACACATTTTTTTCTTTTAATTGTCATTTTGTTTGTGGGGTCAGAATATCTGTACAGAGCTGTGTAGTGATTTATTCAGTGAGAAAAGAATTTTCATGTACGATTACATCCTCTTTATTTGTGCATTTATGAATCCTTTTTTCAGAAATTCTTATATAGCTGCTACTGCTGCTCAAATTGCCATGGTTTTTAAAGAGAATAATACTTATTGATAGTTCCCTCATGCACTGGCAGGCACATCTAAAACCTGTACTTTTGTGTTCACAGCTTGCATAATGTAAAATTTAGAGATTGCTTGTCAAAGTAAGTGTCAGCTGAGTTTCCTAGGAAACTCACTGAAGATATTTATAAAACTACAGATCAGCTTAATAATAGATATAATAATGTCAGTAGCTCATGATTTTTTAAACTTTATTGGTCCATTTAATTTGTTGGCAAACCAAGCCACTGCATTTCCAAACAGAACGGTGGAGACCTTCCTTCCAGTACCTTGCCTAATTTATTTTTTAAAAAAGGTAGTTTCTGCCGTTCCATGTAAGGAAACATAAAACACTCTACTGTAATCTAAATGTTACACTAATTATCAAACTGAATTATTTAAAAGTAAAACCACAATTGTGATGTAGAAATATAAATATATAAATATAAATATTGTATAATACGCTATGGATTTATTCACCATTGAGTTGAATGCATGAGTTTGAAGTTTATTGCACATGGATGCAAAACAGTCACTGCAGAATTATCATGTATCCTGAGTATGGGTTTCTATAGAAGCTGCATAAATAGAAGACCTGTCAGGATTGTAAAAGGCATAATTCTGTGAAAATAATTATATCACTGAGCTGAAAAGAAAAAAAAGGATCTGAAAAGAGACAATAAGTGATACTTGGTGTCCATTTTTGTTCATTCTTCTGCGATTGTGTTTACCTCACACTGATTCCTTGAGTGGAGACATGAGCATTGCCACAATTGGGAGATATCTTTGTGCTTTAAGCTCTTTGAATGAAAATTTTAGTCATATAAATTCAAAATTTGCTGATGTATAAATATATATATATGTATAAAGGACTCTATAGTTTACCAGAACATAATTATTCAAAACATTTAGGATTAGTAGAAATTAACATTCTTTGGAAAGCAATTTAGGAAAGTGATTCCAGTTTTCCCATTTTAATACCGTAATGAGAATGAAGTTAGTGTATTTAGAAATGAGGCAGTACTAACTCCTTATCTCATTTGGAATCCATTACTTGTACCTACCATGTACATTTGCCTGTCAGAACTACATTTTGATGCTGTGCTAATTAGCCAAGTAAGGAGTTTATATGAAGGATATTCAAGAACTGAGTTTCTTTTGAAAAGGTAAGAGTTTAGCTGTCTTTTTTTCAGCGTTAGAAATCTCAGAGCACGCTTAATGTAGTTGCAGAACAAATCTTAGGAAGCCTGTCCCTCGCACACTGAAAAGGTTAGTTTTCTGTAAAGCTACAAAATTTATCCAAATCCTAGTAGTAGCTGCATGTTGATTTATTGGATGCTAGTGATATCATTCCGCTTGATACGGTTGCCAGGTAAAACCTTGTAAGTAATTGGATTTATTTTAATATAGATTACATGTAGACAGCAACCTTATAAGTATAAAATGTTACAGCTGCTACGCCAAATGACATTTTTTTAAGCACATGACTTTTGTCAGAGCCGGCTCTCTCTTACCTACAGTGTGGCAGTTTATGGTATTTGAAACTGGTCCTTTTACTGTGAGGAAATTGATGATTTCTAAGTGAAAGACAACTTTAGCTGATAGGTAGGACATCTAATTAGGAAACTTACATCTTTCCCAAACCTGCCGTGGATTGTCTGTAATGTAACTCTGCATTACTTCTCACTCCTCTGTTCCTTACCATAATTTGCCTGTTTGGAACATGCAAGTGCTAAAAAGCAATAACCTTCCTTAAGTACCTGTTGTATAGGTGAGAGGGGTGTGAGTTAGCACTAAATATCATGTTTAGTCATTTTGGATAAATTCTGCCAACATGGTCCTGGTATTGTGGAGACGAGATGTATTGTCTCTGATTTATACCTCTACCTCTGCTTCTGCAAGAAAAACACCAATTTATGCTGCTTTGCAGGGTTTGTGATGGAGTTGTATTTGTGTACAAACACAGTCCACACTCTTAACTAGATCCCTGTGTCAGGCATAGTCAGTACTTTGAAATGGACTTAGAAGTACAAATATGCTAAGGAAAATTACTCTGTGTTTAGGAAGTTTCAACTTGAAGGCATTTTTCTTTGGGCTTTTTGCCTTCTTTTTTTCATGTCCTGTGCTGCAAGCATGAGATGAGAGTTCTGTTAATGATAGGTGTACCAGTTAAAAATGCATTGCTCTGCTCTGGTGTCTGCATTGACTGTGGGGATAACTTGAAGTTAAACTGTGTTTGATCAGTATTCTCAAGGTGATGAAAATCATCTGACCAAAAGGTTCACTCTGAATGCAACTTTTTTCCCATGGTGACTGTAGATGACTATAAAGATGTACTTTTATATCCTTATAATAAGTTTATGGGGCTTTTAGCAAGGGAGGAGGTTTTGTGAAAAGATGCTTTTTCTTTAGAGTTCCTTCCATATAGTGTTGTTCTGACGCATCCATTGTGTTGCATTAAAGAGAGATTTATTTTTTTTAAACACTATGCTTAACCATCACACCTTGATCATCCAGAAAGAAAAGCTGGATATTCTAGCTGTAGATGCTGCATTTTGTTTCCTGTCTGTACCAGTGGAGGCTTGAAAAGGACAAATAGTATAAGTAAATATATATGCAGCGCATTTTCTTTTACTTTCAGTTCATATCCGTGAGAAAGTGCTATGAGAATTACAAACAGGCTTTTAGGGGGGTATTTTTTCAACTGGGCAGTGTATGTGACCCCTGTGTTAACAGTGAGTCACATTTTGAGTCAAGAGTTCACTGGGTTTTTTTTTCTTTCCCACCACAATTAAGTGTGACATGTTCCGCATGTACACTCAAGTAAAGTTGAGGAAAACCTGCCTTTTGATAAAGAAATCTTGATAGTATTGTAGTTGGATGTATCAGCTGGTGGGATATTCACTGCCAAATACCAAATAACAGTGCAGATATTCAAGAAAGCTTCTAAGTCTGGGGAAAATGAGCCAGCTAGGCTCGTATGAGATCTAAGAAATGGGTGGAAGTGAGAGAGTAGAACCTGCCTATTTTAGCAATAAATACAAAATCATGGGTTTATGTCCTTAAATGCTGCCATTCTAACATGTGTTAGGAAAGTAAATAAAGCTTAAAAAAATCTTTTAATTAATTATAGAATGTAGTTCCCCCCTTTTGCTCTGGTTCTCTTTTCTCTTGCCTTTCCTGGCAGTTGTAAGTTTTTCTTCCACTTTATGCATCTCACTGAGTTTTTGTGACATAAAGAATCAGACTCATTAGCATCCACTTTCTATCAGTTTTGCTCTCCACTTTGTGCTTTAGTTGTTGCTTGGAGGGCATCACATCAGTCCAAACCTATTTGTGTATGCTAACAAGCATTTCTGCTAATGTTACTGAGACCATAATTAACATAACATTATACTTGATTAGCATTATGCTAAATAAAAGCACCCCTTCACTGCATTTTCTATTTTAAACCCCAGAATCTCTTTTAACAACTGTATGATGTTATGGCATATGGTTAGTTGTAGTATTTTTTAGTGGACCTCACAAAATTATAACATTTTAACTGCATTTTGGACCCGCTTGTGGGTACTGCATAATGGTAAGTGTAAAAGTGTTGTATTGAAACAAAGCCTGGGTAAAATGTTTATTTGGCTTAAAAAATGTAGCCTAAAGGAATATACAGGAAAACATGAAGGCTCGTGACTTTACCATTCATGTTGTGTTTTACTTCACAGTGGGAGTCTAAACTAGAAAAGGTAGTGAAAAGTCTTCTACTAGACAGTATTTTACATATCTAAGTGCATGTTTATTTTTCTTCTAGCTTTTTAGAAAGAATTGACAGCGTCAGCATGGATGACTACACGCCCACAGATCAGGTTAGTATAACTAATGGGATAGGGTCTGAACCAAGACTCTCATTCATCTGGGTGCTCTGTGTAATTTATTTTAGTCCCAGCTGCAGCTGAAATAGGCCATACGGCAGAATATCAAAATATGGTCTAGCAGTTTAAGTAATGGATATTAAAGAAGAAGAGGCTTTTTGGTGGTGCAAGCCTGTCTTTTACTGTTGTTATATGTAGGTCGGTGATTCCTGTAATACATCTGTTATTTCTTCTTGCTTCCCATTCTATGTCCTGCAAACAAATTGAATGGAAGAGAGAACAGAAAGCATAAATGTAAAAGCCTACTGTTTCCTTCACAAGCCTTTGCTACACAGCAATGCTTTATTTCAATGGTGGAGGTGATCCCAGGGGGAGACTTCGCATGTCCGTCAGAAGGGTCCTTCAGAGGCAAAAGCTTGCAGTGGATCTAGTGTTCAAATTCAGGGGAGAGCACCAGTGGCAGCAGCAAACTTTGTGGACTTCTTTGCAGGCATGCAGATTTCTTCTTTCCTGCCTGTGCCCATCTCCTATGGGCAGCATAGTTTCTATTTAAGCCTTATTTGCAGGACAAGACATGTTTTTTCCCAGATGCCATGATACATCTTGATAAGAGTGCTCTAATGACAAACACATTCATGTTAAGGCTGAAGTGGTGCAGCCTTGAAGTAAGAAAGGGTTTCACTGTGTTGCACGTCTTCGGCTGCTTTCCCTGAGCTCTGGCTGTGTAATTTCCTTGGGCAGGATGTCTCTTCGGCAAATGTTCCTTTATTTTTCAGTGCTGCTATCCCACTGTCATCTAGCAGTCTCAGCCAAGATTGTGGGCCACGTCATAAACTGCAAATACAGGTGGCAGAAGAGAATCCCTGCACTGGATAATTTGGTCTAACCATGCAAGGTGTATAACATATGGATACCCTTAAAAAAAACACAACTGCCAAATCTCACTGTGCAATCAGGGACCGAAATTCAGAGAAGTGAAGCGACTTGACAGAGATCACCTGAGGAAGTACGTGGAGCAGAGCCTGTTCCTTCAGACCTGGTTTAGGTCTATCACCACAAGCATGTACAATTACTCTGACTGTATTCTGAAACAGAAGTCAGTAAAAAGTAACACGTGTTGTATTATAAGGTGAAACTTGTACTGTCAACCCAATACAGGATCAATTATTAAAGCCCTCAAGACATTTTCAGAGCAAAGCAGTAGCACTGGGATTTACTCCATCTAGAACCTCATGGTTTTCGCATCGATATCACTCAGCTGGAGAGAGAAGTCAGTGAAGCAAAGCCTAATTTTGGCTTTCATGATTTATATTAGTGTTGCCCTGTTTCTTCCTGGGAGGCCTTTCTCTACCTGAAGCAGTCATTCATCATCTAGAAATTCTTCCAAATAATTTCCTTTGGGAAGAAATGCCCTGTGTCTCCGAAGATCAGAAGAGGCCATTGTTATTTGGCAGGCGGAACATTTTTGCTCTAAAGGGGGGATTCTCTTTTGCTTTTATTTTCATCCCATTATGCTGTATCAGTTGTCTTGCTGAATTAACTGGTAAAAATCCCTAATTTCCTCTTTCCTCTTGCTTTCTGTAACTTTTTTTGCACCATCCAAAATAACAACTGAGTCCAAGAACAAATAGATGTCAGCAAGTGACAGAAAATGACAGTAACATATAAAATAACTAAAAGAATTAATTAAGTGGCCTTCAGCTGAGTCCATGTGGCTGCCAAAGCAGCCAAGATTTGCCAGATACCAGAGTACTTCAAGCAGTAGATGGATAGGGGAAAAAGGCAAGCTGTGCTAGTACTCTGCACCACTGGCTGCCTCCTTCCATCTGCACTTTCACAGCTGCTGCATGGCAAGGAGAGCTAAGCTGGACCAAGCAGCCCTTCCCTTTCCCCAGCAAGGAGAGTGTTCTGAGAGCAGGCAGCCGTGGCTGCTCTGGGGGGTTCATCCCCATCAGGCAACTGGCAACTTTTTCCGGCCTCTGATTTTGTTTTACACTGACTCCCCAAGTGGCAGCACTGGATAGTCAAGGTTAAAAGTGCTGCTGGTGGTGACAGTGGCACATGGAGAGCTAGTTGCCTGAGGTATGCATCATAAATTGCTTTTGCCCACTTCCTTTGAGAATCGAGGAAATTACTATCTTTTAATTATTAAAAGAAAATTAGTTAAGTTGTAAAGTATTGCTAGTTTGAAAAATAAGAAAGAAATGCCACATTTCTGTACAACCTAAATTCTGTTCCCTTGTGCTCTGTAATAGAGCTTTAATTACTCAGTCACAAGTTATTATTTCGATAGGATTCTTGTCTCATTCAATACAAAAGAGGGCAGAGTTAAGGTTGCCTGGGCAACTGTAAATCTGGAGTTTTCTAACATTTGAATGCTTGACTTTACAACATGAATAAAATTTTTCTTAGTTCTATGTAACTTCAGAATTCATTATCTGCATCTCATATTAAGTTGTATGACCATCAAGAACAGGTTTCAATGGGCAGTAAGGAGAACATATATCGAGTCTCCTTCTTTCTGAGTGTGCAAAAACTGAATGCAATGAATCATGGTTTGTGTTTATCCACTGTGTCATTATGGACAAATGTAGATTTACCAAAAAGTTTGATTGAACCTTAATTAAATGAAACGGTTAAGACTTTTCATGGAAAATAGTATTCCAAGCTTTTAAAAGCAAAATTAGGTTAGAAAAAAGCCTTACTAATCACCTTCTGTGTTCTCATTTCCAGGACCTATTAAGATGCAGAGTGTTGACATCAGGGATTTTTGAAACAAGATTTCAAGTAGATAAAGTAAATTTCCAGTAAGTCTATTAATAATAATTTATGAATATCATACTAATTTTTACCAACTTCGTTCAGATGTCTATGCTCATGTATTCTTGGTATAGTAGGCTTATGGTGGGAATGGATGTTTTTTATTTGGTTGGTTTGGTTTTTTAGCTCTCTTTCCATAGGTCCTGGTAAAATTGCCTCATACTTTGCAAAAAGAGCTGATATTAGTTATGTGTGTTAGAAATATTTTATTGTCAGCTTGCGTGTGGCTGCTTTTACAAAGTGGTTCATTGGTATAGCATTGTAAACTCATACCTTTTGGTATAAGAGCTCAGTGAGAATTCTCCCTTCTTCCAGAGGGCTACTAGCTCTGTGTTTGTTGAAGTTTTACGCTGTATCTCTGTAAAACATCCACCCTCAGGCTGCCTTCATTCACCAGTTCTTGCCCAGAAAGGTGGCAGCTCTGATAGGGCAGAGCTGCTCCCATGTCCTCCTCCTTACAGAGATGCACTCTCCCCATCACCCTTCAAAATACCCTGAAACCTGTCCTTGTTTACAGTATGTGGGTCCAGTCTTACATGCCCTATGCACTTCTGTGCCCTTGAAGAGTATATTTATCATTTTATGGGTTCAGTAGTCTTTTCCTGGCAGAGCAGGACAGGTGGAGCTGTGCAGCTGTCTCTAACATGCAGCACAGCATCAGCAGATCTCTCTCCTCTTCAGGCAATATTTTACTGCCTCTGTCCTTGGGGCTGTCAGATTTTTAGCTAAGCCCTTATCCTGCGTGCTTTGTGTGGTTTTCCTAGTGCACATAAATGATATAACATCCTATGGCTTTTTAACAGCATGTTTGATGTAGGTGGCCAGAGAGATGAGAGAAGAAAATGGATCCAATGCTTTAATGGTAAGTAAAAATATTCCATGTTTTTATTTTGGACTTACTCTCTGAGGTGTGAACAACTTATTATTCATATTCACACATAGTATCTCACTAGTACAGGAGTCCAGTGTTACAGATATTTTCTTCTGGTATTTTTGGCAGACTGGGGAATAATGGCAGTGTTACCCTGAGGAGTATTTGCTGGGATAACAGAGATGTTCTCTTCTCTCTCCTTTTTTTCTTTCTTTCTTTTGTGTGCTCTGCACAGATGTCACAGCTATCATCTTCGTTGTGGCTTGCAGCAGCTACAACATGGTAATAAGGGAAGACAATAACACAAATAGACTACGGGAATCCCTGGACCTTTTCAAAAGTATCTGGAATAACAGGTAAAGCAAACCTCATTTCGCACCCCCCCTCCCCAATTTAACTACAGTTCAAAACTCCTTGCAAAACAGGACTCCCCCTACTATATGCTCAGATTGTTTATTCAGAAACTATCCCGGTTGGGCCAGGTCGCAGTGTGCCCCCATGGTGCACACCCTTCCCTGGCAGGGGCCATGGCACAGCGATGGTGCACGTGATGTTTCACCACTCCTGCCAAAATGGTGCAGTGCGTGGGGACAGCTTGGAAAAGGCAAGCCCTCCAGACTGGCTGCTACAAGGGAAGCAGGAGAGACCCCTCCCTGGTGTCACTGTGCTGCTTGGCCGAGACTGAGAGATCCTCAGAATAACATTTGGTCTCCTCCTCAAACACAGCGGCGGGAACTGTTGTTGTTGCATTCAATTCCCTCCTGGGCTGCTGCTGCACTCGATCCCCGTGTGGGCAGCTACTCTCATAAGGCTCTTCTCTGAGAGCACATGGTATTTCTGCCTTGTGGGATGGTATTTCAGGTCTAATCTAACTGTAACTGCCATTAAGTTGCCATTCTGTCACAGTGCATGTAAATCATAGATACCTAACCAAATAGCAATCCAAACAGGTTCCTGATAGGGAATAAGTAAAAACAGTACACAGAATAAGGTGATGAAGTTTTCAGCACATACCTGTGAGGATGCTCTGCACTGAGAAGTGATTGAAGATGGAATGAGGAAGAATGTTAACTGCAAGTCCCAAAGGCACGTCGTTACAGTGATGGATTAATTGGGGAAGAAAAGAGAGATTATTTTCTTTTTATTCTGGTGTCATACAGGCCACCCTAAAAGATGGAATAACTGTGTTGATGAACAATAGTTAAGACAGAGCAGTATAGGGGAAGGCAGCTTTCCAGTCTTTTTTTTTTTTTGCTTCATCAAAACCAAACAATGGTTTGGTTTACCACGGTAATGTCTGTTTGTGGACTGTAGTGCTTTTAGAAACTGTTATCATTTTCCCAACTTTATATCTAAAGGATGATTTAGAAAAAAAAATTTGAAAACTGCTCCCTTCAGCAATGTCCACTGCAGTTTTTATAAATGTATTTACTGATCCTAGAAATGTAGTCACCAGCACAGGTGCAACCCGATCGAAACTATCATTTAGATCATCTTTTTTTTTTTCTGTTGAAGCATGTTCCACGCTACTTCACACTCTGTCCACACAGGGATAGCCAGTAAATTTTCTGTGACATGATATGTTTTCCTCGTTTAACATATGTTATCTCATCAGAGATAACACAAGCATTTGTTTTTTTCTTGGCAGGTGGTTACGGACCATTTCTATCATTTTATTCTTGAATAAACAGGACATGCTGGCTGAAAAAGTCTTGGCAGGGAAATCAAAAATTGAAGATTACTTTCCTGAATACGCGCATTATACTGTACCTGAGGATGGTAAGGTTTCTCCCCATGCTGGGATTGGACCTGCTGGCATGGCCCAGCCCACAGTTCCTCTCTCTATCTGTCTGTCTCTCTCACACACACAAATTCACAAGCACACACTGTTCCTTAACATGAACTGTTGGTCAGGCAAGGAGCGTGCCAGCAGAGTAGCTCAGGCATACCCTAGCGTGGGCAGGGTCTGAAGGGATTCTGGCTGCTGTGGGAGGAATATGGGGTCTGGCTCCAGAACACCTGCCTTTCCCTCTTTGGGAGCAACCACCAGTCCCAGGAAGGCAAAGCTGCTGGGCATATCTCTCCCCCTGCCAGATGCTTCTGTCTGGGCATCCCCTGGTGCTGAACTTTGTTAGGGATTCATTAGACTTATTTTGCAGGCATTCTTCATCCTCCAACACTGTAAATTTCAGTCTCTGAAATACTTGAAATACTGACTTTGAAATTCTTTGAAATACTGGAAGCAGATCAGAAAGGGAACTTTAATGGAGGAAAACCACATCAAATAGAAATAGAAAGAGAGCTGTGACAATGAAGCAATGAACATGGGTTCGGTTTCTTGTGATTTCAAGAATTATAATGATTCCTGCACTGCAATAACATATTGCATAAGTAAACTCTAGTATTATGCCAGTTTTATACCATGCAGAGGGCTTCCCAAATGTCTTAGGTCTGTGTCCAGCAAATGTGGTAAAATTTGCACTTCCTGACCACTAGCATCTGCCTGACCTGAGTGATGACCCTGGTGTGGTGCTTGCAGCCACCTGTCACAAAAGGCTTTCATTCTACACCAACTACCACCAGCAGCCTAGGTTATAGAAGTGAAGATGCTAATAAGCTATTTTCAGCTTTCGTTCAGGTCTGGAATTTCAGGAGTGTGATTCTGAGTTTCAGGTGCAGAGGATAAATAAACTGTCCTAAAATCTGACTTTACCTGGCACCAGTTTTGCAATGCTAAGGACTTTTGGAAGAAATCTATCTCCATCACCTAAATTTCCCTCTCTGAAACATACATCATGTAAACAGAGTTTGAGTGAATTTTCAGCACTTTTTTATACTAAGCCAGTTAACAGAATAAAGTAGCTTTTGGTGTTTCTGAGAGGGATTTCACAGTGGATATCTAGAGTGATCCAAAGCATCCACATATGAAGCAGCTGTCTATTTTTAACCCATAGTTATTCATTTATTCTTTAATTTCAGCCGTCATGGGCGTGCAGCACAGAATTCCAAGATGCTGTTGATTGTGCTGCTGCTCTTATTTTTACCCCTAGTGCTGTAGATAAAAGATACGTTTCCGTATTCTGATAAATTCTGGCCTTTACCATATTATGTTTACAAGCATCTGATTTGTTGTCTTAGATGAGGGGGGATCACACTGACAGGAAATGAATAGGTTATCTCTTCAACATATTGTTTTTTACGCTTAAGTAAATATAGTTGTTGCATGGCCTGGATAGCAACGACTTCATCTGCCAACAAACAGTACTGACCAACGAGTAACGAGTTCCCTGCTCAACAACAATTTAGTCTAAGGCCGATTGATGGACAGTGCATCTAAAGTATTCTGCTGACTAGGGGCCTGGAAATAAAATACATATATATCAAAAGATCTTTTGATGCTATCATTTTTTCTGAATGTAATCTTGGACTAACCATTTTTAAACCCAAAACCCTGCCTTGCAGAACCTTTCTTCAGGAGATGCTGTTCTGCTGCAGAAACTGAACAGCTCAGCTGCTTTTTTTGATAAAAGCTGAACCCTAACTCCCACTTGTTTTGTATCTATATGAACAAACTTGTGGATGTGAGTAAGCCTTTTTGTGATATGACCAATGACATTGTTGCAACAATCTCGGCAATTTTCAGGTTCCTAAAATATGTTGCATGCATAGTCAGGTTTTACTGTACCCTTCCATTTTAGAATTACCTACTGGGAATCTCCTGTAGATATTTAATGTTTCAATTTCTGTACTGAAGGGCTACTTCCTCCTTATTAACCCTTTTGTTACAAAAAGTAGATGCTTGTTTGCTTTTCATGTTTCTGATATCATTTGTTTTTAATTGAACAGCAACACCAGATGCAGGAGAAGACCCCAAAGTCACAAGAGCCAAGTTCTTCATCCGGGATGAGTTTTTAGTGAGTAATTTTCATCTTATGTGTGATTCTATCATAGGAAATACTGACAGATGGCATGGTTTATTTAGGGAAAACTGATGGGGTTTTGCAGAAAGCTAGAAGGAGAGGACAACGTCTGGCAATTTCCTAATTCTTTTCAGCTGCCCATCTTGCAGAACCTTCCTCAGTGCTTGCGCATTTTTATGCCTATTTTATATAAAGTCACCTGCCATAGAAAGTGTCACACAGCAAGTAAGTGCTAGTGCTCAGAATGGTCATGTACAGTCCATGTGTAAGCAAACAGGCTTTTTTATTTCTTTCCTGCATTTCTCCAAGGACTTTGGCAGTGGTCAGCTGGCAAGAGGGATTGAAAAAAAAAAAAGTAGATTTTATGATTTTATTCTTAAGATTTCTGGTGTGCCAGTTAGGAGGTTTGCCTCACCCTATGACTAGTGTCATGACCCTACTGAGGGATCATAAGAAAGTTTCCTTGTCTAGTCACATTTACTCTTGCAATTGAGGTTTCTTCTGAAGCTGGAGCTGAAGAGGTGTTGTCTAAATTTTGAAGATAAAAGCAGTTACCAGGCACACGAACACAGCCCAGCTCTTCTGTCAGAATCAGGGGGTTTAATCCAGCATCACTTATGGCTTCACTCATAGTGAGTTGTTCCCACAGTGCAGAGCAGTAACAGAGACCAGAACCAAAGCTCATCCGTCGTACCCTACTAGAAGAAACTATATGTGTGTGCTTGAGATAACAAATTGATTCATTAGAATTAAGCATTTTAAAGTCATTATGTATTTACAAGTATTGTTAGGATTTACAGCTGTTGACGCACCAAGAAAGAAAGAAGCAATTAACTGTGTTCACACTTTGGGGATTTCCATTCACTGCCTTAGCCTTCCGGATTCTGAGGAAAAATGTCAGATTACACTGTTAACGTAAGAGTTACCAAAAAAACCTCACTTCAGGCCAAATCTCTCTTGTGGTAATGCTGAAATACTGTGAAGCAGGTGAGAGCATCCAGTTTGGAAGCAGGGTGGCTCTAAGAGATCTGAATTATGGAGAAACTAGGGTGAAACTCCCCACCTTTATCTATTTTCATTATTTAAAAAAACATATCAAGGGCGAGGTCCTTACCTACCATGACTCACTGGCATTACAGAAGGAGGCCACCTATGAAGTGGATAGGGGAGGGGATGTAGGCATTGCAATCACATAAAAAACCACCACGGTTGCTGGGGGCGGGGGACTCATATGAGCTGGGACCAGCACCTGCCAGGCAGTCCCTGGGGCTCCAGTGTGGGGCTGAAACAGCGGTTCCCCCATTTGCCTGCCACTGCTGCAGGCTTGGCAGAGAGCATCTCCTCCATAACGTGTGTCTCCTGGGTTTGGGCTTGGTTGCTTTATGCTCTTGGACTGTTTGAACTGAAAGTCGTGCTATCAACCCCTCCCGCAGAGCAGGCTGTGTGTGCCCCAGGTAACGGGAGAGAGTGAGTAGGGGAGAAAGCCAAGTAGAAATGGTGACTTCCAGTTCCATGGGGTCAGGCAAGAAAGACTGAGGTCTCAGAGGGAGTTACAAAAGGAACAGAGAAAATAAGCTCGGTACAGACTGGGGAGGGGTCTGATGATTCGAAGAAATCTGGGTTTATTATGCTTTATTGTGATTTTTGGCATGGTAGCAGGTCTGCATAAGCTATGGATACGTGTGAAAAGTACCACCATGGTGCTGCACCCCCTAAAACTCTGCCAGGCCGTAGTCAATGGTACTGGCAAATTTAAAGCATGTAATTTGGCTAATTTTAGAAGGGGGTTGAAACTGACCACATTTCCAGTAACTAGTGCTACATGGTAGTGTCTGAGTATCAGAAAGGCAAAATACGTCAGCTCCTGATTTCAGGGTTGGTGTGGGGGCGCGTGGCCCTTGGGGGCTTGGGCAGCAAAGATGGGCACCATTGGATTTCAGTCAGGAGAGCAGCGTGTGAGGGCTGGCTGGGCACATGCCCAGCTCAGGGCTCATGCACTTCAGGGCTGGGCTGGCAAGCACATCTCCAAGTCCTGGAAATGTATCTTGTAGGAAATTCTCCATCCTTTAGCTGAGGCACATCATTTCTCCTCCCAGACTCTTCATGGAGGCAACGGGCTTGTGCACTCCTTGTTGAGGCTACTCCTTAGCCCCATTTCGGTGTTTTGTACACAGGGCTCTCCAGCTGCTGATGTTTTGTTTGAATACATCCCCAGTTTGTAGGCAACCCCTGTTAAAACAGTGGAATGGCCACTCTAGTTCATGCTGGCTTTTAAAAAATCTGAATCTGGGAGGTGAAGGAGCTGCTATTCAAACGCATAGACCAGGCTTCCTCAAATCGTGCATATGGCTCCTCGCTGGAAACTGCCATCCTGACCCCTGCAGTGTAGGGGTGTTAAATACTGGTATTAAATACTCCCACGTGGAAGGTGAATGTTCTTTCACTGCTGTCTCAGGGTTTGGGTTTTTTCACCCTCTGAACTGGTGCTAAGTAACACACTACTATTCAAAATGAGTTTTGCGTAGGGGTTCAAATACTGCCTTTGTCTTAAAACGGGAGAACTACAGAGCTGTCAGGTGACAAAAATAGACAAACTCCTAATATTTTGAAAATACATCCTTTGGCATGCTGTTTATGTAACCAGGTGTCACCAGAACATTGTGGGCATTTGATTGCCATAGACATCAGTGCATGATAAACACAGGCAAATATTTATTAGTATTTTTCATGAGAGTAAGCCTTGAACTAGGTATTGAATGGAGCACAGTAAAAAGGAAATAATTCATAGAAAGTGTATGGAATACCCCTGTGTAATCAGTGTTGAATATCTAATCTTACCTAAGTTACCTGCAAAAGTCTGCAATTTCTTGTTGACCTAATTATGTAAATCATGTCTTCTAAACGTCTGTAGTATTGCATATCTGTAGCTGCATGTATTTAAAAGGTCAATCCTACATGTAAAATAAATCACTTTGTTAAAAATATATAATGTAGCCAGGGTAAGATAAAACAGTGTCTTTTGTTGTTTAGCCAGTGTAATTTTGTAATAGAATTTAGAAAATCTTTATAAAATTACTATCCTAAGAACTGACATTCTGCTTCCATAACATTCCATCTGTATTCTCCAAGATAATGATCTAGAATGGATTTATGTTTATCAGTCCTATAGGAATACAGAACAAAATTAAGGGGTTTTTTCTTTAATATTTTTTAAGATCTTGGGGAATTTTAACAAGATAACCAATGGGGGAAGCGATGCTGAAGGATAAGTTAGAACCTAAAAAGTTGTGCAGTAGCCTTGAGAAAATGCAACTCTGCATGCTCTCATGCTAACTGGATTTGTGCATGCTTTATTACTCTGTGGGAACCCAGCCACTCTGGTAATAATTCCATCAGGTTCTGGGCTCAGTGATGGATTAATAAGTGCTCTAAGTGAAGGTAACTTCAGGGGCCTTCAGCTTCAAGAAGCAGAAGCAGCAGGATGCTGTTCTCTGCCACTGCTGGCTTAACAACTTTTCAGTTTTGTGTTGCTGATTTAAAACAAGAGTTCAAAAATTTGCCACATGATGGCACCAGAAAAGAAGAGAAAATAATTCCTGGAACAGCTGCATGGCAGACTGCACAGCTGTCAGCGGCACAGATGTAACTGCACAGCGATGTGCAAATGGTAATAGCTCGTGAAACTGATGATGGCATCAGTGGCTCCCACAAAGTACTGATATACTGACCCTGTAAGTATATAACTCCGTAATTTTTTTTTAATCTTCATTTCAAATTTGTCATTCATATTGGACCAGATCACAGCCTTTCCTTCTTATTTACCTACTTTAGTGATCTATATACAGAATCTCCCAGGGTCCTTGGTTCTCCCTAAGTCTATAACCTGCTGAGACATGAAACTTCTCATGGCACAGCACCTGACTCTTTTTTTTTTTGCCTTACCTTTTCCGCAGAGGATAAGTACAGCGAGTGGAGATGGCCGGCATTATTGCTACCCACACTTTACATGTGCAGTGGACACAGAAAATATCCGCAGAGTGTTCAACGACTGTCGAGACATCATTCAAAGGATGCATCTCCGCCAGTACGAACTCTTGTGAGGGGGATCACCGTGGAACCTGTGGTTTTAAATTCTTTGCTCCTTACTCTTTCTCTTGATACTACCCCACACAGGGTGGAAGAATATACTATAGAAATGTCAGTCTCTTCACTTTGTTTACTTTAATTATTTAACCTTAAAGCTGATTTGAAGCAAGTTTGGGTTATTTTTCCTTCATGCTTTTTGGGACTATTTTTGTGCTTTATTTTGACATGCCACTTCTTCGTCATTCCACTAAGCCCCTCGGCTACCTCTGTTCCCTTAGGTTTTGTTTTTTTAAACTGAACGTGACCTGCTAAATTTTTTCCAGCGGGTTAACCTCAGTTCAAACTGGTATGTCAGCTGGATGACACTAAAGTCATACCTATCCCTCTGTGTGGGTTTCCTTTTGAACATGACATTGAAGAGTACTTGATGGGTGAAAAAAAGATTAATGCACTTTGTATCAGGTTATTAAATACTGTTGAGGAAGTAGACACACAATGTAGCAGCACCACAATATTTATTACTCTGTCACAGTTTTTAGCATTTCTGAGTTGCAGGTCAACTGATAAAGTGACCTCCTCTTTTAAGCCGTTACTGGCACAGGAAGTAGAGTAGATAATGAGAGGAACAGTGAAGACAAAGCAATTTTTCTGGGGTTTTGGAGCTAAGTGTCTCTGCACACCTCAGGCATTTGAATTACAGCTACTTTTCAGCCTGTTGCATCTAGGCAGAAAATTTACCACCCTCACTTATGTTATTTGTGCTGTCCACAAATGATCCTTTTAGTTCCGATCATTCTTGGACAACAGTCCTCTCCCTATATATATATTTTTTGTTTTATTGCTGGTTTATTATATTGTACAGACTGTAAAATGTAATATTATTTTGTACAACTTTATTGAAGAAAAATACTTGTAGAAGATCTTTGTGCCTTGATTATGGCTGTACCTGTAAAATGAGCTAAGATGTAAGTATGTTTTTGATTGCGCTGTACAGCTTGATGTCAACCTTACCTTCAGCAGTGACTGGAGGTAAGAACTTTATCTGTAGAGTTTAGGGGTTTTTTTCTGGTTTATATAAAAATGCTCTTTAGTATAAAAATTATAAATTATGCAAATTAACCACTTACCTTTCCAAGTAAGGTATTACAGTCACCGGATGTTGCAGCAAACATGCCTTTCTCTTTTGAAGTCTCAGCTTTAAAACATTGGAATTCATTCAAGTGTCCAAATTGCAACCTGGTGTTGTTTTAATGGGAACCAAGGATTTAGTTTTCCTTTTTTTTTTTTTTTTTTTGTCCTTTATATTTAGAAAATATGTTTGGTAATTCTTTGGTCATTCATAGAACTTCACAATTGCACAGACCGATTGTGAATGTGTAAAGCACCATTATATAGAGCTCTTCAATCTTTGTACCAACAGCAGCTTTCATTGTGCAAGTAAATATCAAGAAAGAAGATAAGAAAAAAAAAAGGTGTATAAACCCTTGTGTCTGGCCTAAGAGAATTACAAGATGACATTTTTATTTCTCTTTTAATAAAGAGACACATTAGAAAATTGTTTTATTTTAAATATTGTAGAATCAAAATGTGTGAATATTTCTCAAACTTGAATAATTTATGCAAATGACATTCTCAAAACAAGTTGTGGTACAGTACAATATATAAAAAGCAAGAATTGCTGTAGCAATAAGGCATGTCCTTTTTAGTAACTATAACACTGCTTTATATTTTATACATAGGTGTTTTATGTCTGTGACTATATACTTTTCCTGTGTCCAAGATAACCTGTACAAATGTCTAAAATTACAGTTGCAATAACAGAAACCTAGAGAAATGTTAGACTACATTACTTTATAGAGTGTTTTACCACACTTCGGACCATTCCCCCCACTCCATTTTAAATTTAGGGAGAGATTAAGAGCTAACACAGTCCCCCACACTGGCATAAAAATTATTAGGTTTTATTAACTTTTTACTCTAAGTATCATTATTAGTTATAAACCCCAATCAGACCTCTTTTTAAATTCAGACTACAGACCAGTTGAGAACTTGTTTCTAGTTAAGTATAAAACAGTCCCATTTTAGATACCATAATATGACCATTTCTTTTCCCAGAAATGTGTTATGTTCAATTTTGTTATATTTCCCAAAAAGTGAAAGGCTGGGTGGAATAAGCTAATAGTAAACAAAATTCCCAAAATTCTCTCACTTCTTTCCCATGCCAAAGAAAGTAATAGAGCGAATAACAAAAGGTAGTCTTTTTTTTCTAAACTATCTCCAGCACAGAAGTTCAGGTTAGAGCTCCCAGCCTCTGCAGGAACATCAGCAGGAAAACTGGTTCTGGTATGAAATAGTCCCTCTGTTTTTTCCAGGGCAGGTGGGGAGCAGCAGTAGGTTTGTCCACCTTCCCTCCCACAGTGAAGATGCTGAGCTCAGATTTTATCTTCTCCGTGCTGACCCCCAGGCTGGGGCCTGTGGCACAACTGGTGGCCTCGGCCTCTGGTGCAGTTCAACGTGTGACATTACAACAAAGTCAACAGGACTTGGCACCCTGCAGGAATCTAAAATAACATGCACTTCTATCCCTACCTGTCCGTAGACTGAGGGCCAAGGCATAGGATGATTTTACTGCAGCTGTATTTGACCTCCCTTCTTGCAGGAGATCAGAAACAGGAGGGCCCCTCACCACACAGATCTCTGGGATGCAATAGGGCCCTCTTTTTTTAAGCTCATCATAGCACATCTCTTTGAAAATAGCAGCTTGAGGTGTCACCCTAATTTTTTTTAAGCAGGTTTTAAGTGTGTATCAGCAAACTGGATCCACGAGCTTCTTCCCTTTGTTGTCTGGTAGACGATAACTGCAACTTACAGTCAGCTAACAATTTACTGTGTCAAGAACCAGAAGCTCTCTTGTCCCAAACCACAGTCCCCTTACAAATGACACCCTAAAAAGGTTATGGAAATCAGCATCTCTCAGTGCTGATGCATCTAGTTTCTGCCTGACCCTAGAACACAAGCATGACGTTAGAAGGGCCATGCAGCAATAAAACAGAGAAACGTTTCCAGTTTGCAGGATTCAGCCTCCACCAGGGTAAGACACTAGTGCAGACAAGTGATGAGGCTATAGGATTTACATAATGTACAGTTACACTTTTAATATACATATTTGATACAAAAATTATAGCAGGAAAAGGACTCATTTGATTGTCGAATACAGTATTTTTGTACAGCATGAAACGTTCATTTCAGTTAATTATTTATCCTGTAGTAGTCATATCAGCTGTATAGGACTTCTATGGTATGTATAAATGCAACCTGCCTTCAGACTAGCAATCAAATTAGGTCATTTGCTGGCATGAATATAGTCTGATGTTTGACTGTTCTCAGCTTTGGTATTTCAGTGACTGAATGCAGATGTCTGGCTCTTCATACTGCTTTATGCTTACTGATTAAACGCTGAGCAAAATAAAACAGTGGAGTGAGAAGCTGAACATGAGCTAGTATCAGGATCACAAACAGAGCACCTGCTGCACAGTATATAGTAAAGACTCTGCTCTCATATGGAAGGAAGCATTTTTGGAGGGAGAAGTCAGTTGGTGTTATGCTGCCCTGGAAAAGAAATGAAGACTGTCACTTTGCTGTGTTACAGTGGGTTCTAAATCAGGAGTAAACACCACGGCTGTCAGATCTCCAATTTCTAAATCCTATGTTGGGTGGCAAGGGTTGGGGCCAGTTTCCTAGTACCAGTGCCTTCTCCAGGGGGCTGAAGAGTCCATACCTTGCGGTGCTGGGCACTAACTGGAATATTCACCAGGCCAACACGAGCCCAGAGGCCAATCTTCCCATCTAGAGTAAACAGAGAGCTGGGCTCCTCATCTGATTTGCCTTCAAGAGAAGCCTAACTTTAGCTGCTGTAAATCCACCTGGAAGGAGCCTTTCCAAGCTAAAGTTAGGTTTTGTGAATGTGCCCCTTCCTCCTCCAGAACCCTCCTCCTACCCAGTACGTGCTGCAAAAAACCACGTTGGCTAATCCAAATTATAAACGTGAACTTCAACAACAAAGAACTTCATTGGGTTTTGGCTTGACTTTGCAGTTCAAATTAAAGTTTACAATGGACTGAGGCTGAGGAGTTAAAACAGTAGTGAAGATGATGCAACTTTAATTAGCCAACCTCTCGTTTTGCAGTGAAGATGCACTGTCTGGTATGTGCAGAGAATGTGTGTAGTTTGAAGGCAGCTACTCTCAGGAATATGGAATAAATAGAACTACTTTCAACAACAAATATTAACAGTTGCATAAAATGAATTTAGAAGTTTGGGGTTATCTGTCTATTAAGCAGCCTAAACTCAACACCAGTAAAAAAATACATAAAAGATTCCCCCCTCAAGTCACAGACTACTCTGTAAACAGATAGTAGGTTTTGCTTCTTACTCCAAGTTTTTAGGAGTTCTGTTTTGTTTTTGAACTTGGGAACTAATTGATTTACCTCTAAGGATATACTGAGCACTGGAACTGCCTGCACAAGCATAACCAACACACTGTATAAAATGTGAATTGGCAATGAGGAGGCAGATTGTGGGCACGTCACAAACGCTGTCACTGCGTGAAGCGGTTAATGCACAAGTCTGAAAACCATCATCACCCTGCAAAGAGTCTGAGGTGGATACAGTCTTGTTTTCACAGTTGGTAAATCAACCACGTCAAACTAGTCTTTCTACTGTTCAGTGCACAATACTGATTATTTTTACAAGTCAGTAGTTTACAATGCACCCTCTTTATAAGAAAATGTTAGATGCTTGTACCCATATACTAATTAGGTCTTCAACAGCATTGCTTTGTACCACACAGAACATGTGGCTCCCACAGATGTACTTTATAAAGTGGATGCAGTGTACTGAGTGGGTTGGGTGGGTAGGCAATTTTTTTTTTATTTTTTCGTTTTTACAGGTAGAATCAGTTTTAAAATATAGCTGACTGCCATGTTGATTTATTTATGAAAGTTATCTGACAAAAATAAAAAAAAATTAAAACTTACCATGATGAAACTAGGATTGTTTCTATTCCTCCAACTGAATGACGGGACGCTGATTTCTGGAATTTTCCCTGCATGCAGCACTTCACAAGCACTATGTGTGTGCCCACTGAGAATCAAACGGGGGTGAAACCACCATATCAGCTAGAATGCAAAATGATAAAGCACACAACTTAAGTCGCAGCTAAAAAAAATGTAACTTATAAACCCCTTTTTTTTTTTTCTTCAAACAGAGTGAATTTATGGCAATTCTAATATTCTTACAAAGTGTTTTATGCAAAGTTATGTTTTCCAGTAAGAAATGTGTTGGTATTGCAATATTAATCACACCCATTTGGCCCTGATCTCAAGTTACTGGGCTTTTATTTTTTTTGCCATACAGATCAGAAGAACAAAGGCAACATGTTGTTGCTATCACAAGTAGAAAAACTCTGGGTTTAGTAAAGCAATGCTATTTTCTTGTCTAAGGAAGAATTTTGTACTGACAGTCTTTGAGTGAAGACATTTATGCAGAAGGTAAAAAACTACTGACCAATTAGGTTTTTAGGGAATGCCTTATCTTTACATTTTCCTGCAGTTACTAATTCAGCAAAAACAATGCTTTCAAAGTATTGGAAAACTGTGGCTTTCTACCAGCTTTGTCAGCACTTGTATACAGTACAGAAAGTACAAAATTGTAAAGTGGAGGTATCAGCACTGCAGGAGACTTGAGAGTGTTGGGACTTATGACCTATGCCTGGGAAACCCAGCAGGATCAAGGTCATGATCGTGACGATTCTCAGAGGAGCCGCTCTAGCAAGCAGCCTCTCACAGACCTCATTAGAGCGGGAGCAGGTGTGGTCAGTTTGTCCCAGCTAACAGCCTTACCACAAGTTTTTAATCTATTTATAGCTACACTTGTGTTCCCCTCTCACCTATCCACCAATACTCAAGTTCCCAATAAATCAAACCTTTTGTGATGCCTCTTGAGACAGTACATCATACTTTTCTTTAAAGGGGGTGTTCTTCTCCTCTGGAGGAGCAGAATCTTCTCCACTGCATTCAGCATCACTTTTCTGATAGAGGGGGTAATGCTGGGAGTAATTAAAAGAAAGGACCAGTTGTTAATGATCCAGCCTTTCTGGAAGAGTAATAAATACACAAAACCCCCATGTCAACATGTTGCCTCCCTCCACCTCTAACATACCTGTAAAAGAATGGGTTCTGAAGCTGGAAGCTCTTCCACATCACTGCATCTTTTGTTGGAATGATTTGGTTTCTGTGAATAAAATTAATCCATAGAAGGGGTGAAGGTAAATTAAGCAATAACTAGGTTTTGAGGGGTTGGAAGGGGGTGGTTGTTGGCCTTTTTTTTTTTTTTTTTTTAAGGGAAAGCAGTTTCAGCTAAGAGTACATGTTTAAGCACTATCCACTGTATGAACTTCTGAGAGTCTCTGCTGTGGAGTGATGTAATTCCCTGTTCTGTATATGCTGTAAATACAGCTGCGCTCTTTCTGAACACAGAAAGCAACAGCAGGATCTCACTGCACAAAGGCAAAAGACTTTGGGGGCAGCCCGAGAGAGACAGTCTGCCGATTTTTCCACTGGGACCTGGTTTCCTGATTGACTGCCAGCCCCATCAGTCATGCTGCCCACTGTGCATCCAGTAGGCCTATGAAAAGGTGAAGAGGAATGAAATACCAGAAGCAACTGGATTTGATGAAAAAATAATACAATTAAAACATTACTAGGCTATCAAGACAGGACTGCAATAGAATCAGGAAATTAAAATAATAGGCTAGCTTGAAGGCTATAAACAGAATAATATGCATAAACATAAATGCAGGATTATGTATTTTAAATCAAAGGGAGGGTTACAGAACTTCTTTTTTTGGAACAGAGGAAATGACACCCTCTGTTGGCAACCCCGACAAGGAAATTAACACCTTAGTGCAAAGCAACACAGTTAAGGAAAAAAGGTAAGAGAGAAATGAGGAGAAAGATTTGCTAACAAGTTGCAATATGAATTGGAAACATCTTTTTCAGGGGAGTCTTGGTTAGCCTTGATTATTGCTACAGTATCAGTATCCCCGCTGTGGTAACTATGTAGCAGCAATATCCCATTGCTGGCTGTAATCAGATCTTTAATAAACTCTTACCTGCAGGGAGCAATTCAGTTTGTGAGAAAGTGCCACAAGCTTTGCCTCTGAGGTACTGCAGACAGCACAGCCATCACCGTCCATGGCTACACTGTTCACCAGGACAAAGCTGGAAAAGACCAGGGGGTGGGTGAAGAGAAGTGGGGAGGGCAGGAAAGCATTTGTTGCTCAGGCACACATGCTGGATAAACTTTATTTTATAAAATGCAAGTGTTTGAAAGTTGGACATAGCTCAACAAAACAGCAGAATGTAACAGCTTCTGAAATCTCATGCTAAAAATCCTCCTCTGAGTATCTGCACTGTAGACATTTCTCTGTCTGGTAGGCTGCTTTATAATCAGTTCTTAATTAGGTGGCACAATATATACCTTATGCTTCATGTTTACACATCAAGATATTTTCATATTTTAATGGATATTCAAGTGGTATTCTAGTGGAATGTTAGAAGTTCGTCCCTAAGCTGAATTCTAAGGGAAAGGAGAACTCACTTTTCTCCCCACACACACTTTAGACCTCAGAGACAGAATTTCAGACATTCAGTTTCTTCAGAGCAACTGAAAAGCAAAACAACACTGCATTTGGCTGGCTACCCTGAACAAACGTAGTTTCGCACTTTGCAGTCTCTAGCACAGAAAACAGGATTGTATTTGTAATAGAAGGTTTCCCTGTAGATTTCAAATCACCTTTGAACTTCTGCCACAAGATTCATACCCATTTAGTCACACATTCAGGATCTGAGATATATTCCAGTTCAATTCAGTATGTTTTACAGACACAAATGAGCTGAATGCCTTCACTTAAGAGATACTAGTCAATACAAAAAAACCCCCAGTTATTCTCTCTTAGCAAATTAAGCTTTTATACCACATATTTGTTGTAAAATAGTTTATCTCAGAACTTTTCATTAATAGTGCAGCTCATTTCAGTTAATGAACATGATACCAGACATGCAGTCTGTAACTACACGCACTGCTCTGTTTTATCGAAGGGGAAGTGGAGATGTTCCTTAATAATTATTTTTGCAACAGCTGAAATACATATCTAGAGCACCCCACATCTGCATGATAAACTACAGCTTTACAGAGAGCATGCATGAAGCTCACAGATCTTCCTAAAATAGACACAACCATTTCTAGACCTGTTGAGAATATTTTTCACAGTTGCTTAATTAAGGAACTGCAAGTTTTGAATCTCACTTTTACACGAGCAATTACAACCATATGCCATGTGCCAAATGCAGAGTGGCAGTGGGCCTTCCCCTCGTATATCTGAGCTTTAAAGACAAACACCTTTCCGCAAACTCACTCTTGGCTTCCCTCACCGAATTCCTGCATGGTATCTGAAGGTAACAGGGCATACAACAGATGACTGCAGCCACAGACACACATCTGTGAGAACAAACTCTGAAACTAGCCCTACTCCAAGCCAAAACCAGCTTGTGCATTATTACCCCACCCTGTGGAAAACCGTGGAAAAGCAACTGCTATGTTCCCAAATTCCTCAAACGACTTAAGTTCTGCAGAGTAAAGAAGTTATTAAAATTAATGAAACTCTTAATTTGTAAACACAGAGGAGGTTGGTTTGTGTTTCTTTATGAATCCTTTTATGTTTACAGCCATGGCTCATTACCAGCTGCAAGGAAGTATAAAGGGAAACCAAAGAAATGGATTCTGGCTCCACAGTACTTTTCCATTTAAAAGGAAATTGTTACCATTTACCCATCTCAAAGTACAGCTTCCACTGTATATCAAACTACGGGTTTGTACAAAGTGTTTTGGGTTTAACATATCATAAGGTAGATGATTAAAAAGGCTCTAAGTTAAGCATCCCCATACTATTTCATTAGAAATTCCACTTCTGGTTTTCATCACTGGTCTGCTAGCTCACTTATCACTGCTCTAAACATCGAAAAAAAATTTAAATATACTCACTTTATTCCTTTCCGAGTTATTAGCTTTCCTGAAGTCAAGTTGAAAACCTTTTCAAATCGATTTACCTTGTAAGTAGTCATTCTGTGTCACAGAGCAAAAATACAGCTGACGTAAGAAATTGGCATTGGAACTCATCTGACACAGTTGCTTTACAGGTTGTTGGTCATTCATTCATCTTGCTGCTCCATTATCCAGCTCACACATTCATTCAGCAAACTCACAGGGATGCTCTGACACCCCTCATGTCCTCTTTCCCAGTCCCATCAGGGCAAGCACAGCAGAACGAGGGCACTCACACTCTTCTATGCCAAGATAACAGGAAAGGAAATAGCTCCCACTAAACACTTTTCTGACAAGGAGGCCCAACACAAGGATTCCAAGCCAGCACAGAAAGATCAGCTCTGAACAACTTCTCATGGTCACAGAAGCATAAAAGTAGCCTGAAACCTGTTTTGTGCACAGGTGGATGTCTTTTAAGGTCTTACCCTAAATTACAATCCTTTCTGATTAGAAAATGATCAAAAACTTTCCATATAACCACAAAACAGGTCACTCAGACACAAAACCAGTTACTGTATGCACGCCGACATTCATTCTTGGCACTTGGGTACTCCTTTCAGTGACAAGACTTACTCATAATGAAATCCAATGTCATGATTCCCAACGATGACCACTAGCTCAGTAGAAACTGGATACTTGAACATTTTCCGAAATCTCCTGACATCATCTGCCCATGCCTGCATATAAAAAACAAAAGGAGAAATTAATGCTGTTCCACAGTATCAAAGGGGACCACTAGTATTGCAGTGGGTTTGCACAGCAAGGTTTTGTTACTGGGGGGGCTACAGGGGTGGCTTCTCTGGGAAGCTGTCAGAAGCTTCCCCTGTGTCTGACAGAGCCAATGCCAGCCAGCTCCAGGATGGAGCTGCCAGTGGCCAAGGCTGACCCCATCAGCAACAGTGGCAACACCTCTGGGATAACAGTAAGGAAGGCAGAAAAAAAACTGTGCAATTGCAGCCAGAGAGGAGTGAGAGTATGTGAACAACAGCCCTGCAGGCACCAAGGTCACTGAAGGAGGAGGAGGTGCTTCAGGCACCGGAGCTGAGATTCCCCTATGGTGCAGACCATGGTGAAGCAGCCTGGCCTCCTGCAGCCCATGGAGGTCCACAGAGGAGCAGAGATCCACCTGCAGCCCATGAAGGACCCCAGGCTGGAGCAGGTGGATGCCTGAGGAGACTGTAACCCCATGGGAAGCCCATGCCGGAGCAGTGTCCTGGTAAAATCTGTGGTGAGAGGACCTAACACTGGAGCAGGTTTGCTGGCAGGACTTGTGACCCTGCAGGAGACCCACACTGGAGCAGTCTGCTCTTGAATAACTGCAGCCTGTGAAAGGGGCTCACACTGGAAAAGTTGGTGGACTGTCTCCCATGGGAGAGACACCACACTGAACAGGGGAAGAGTGTGAGGAGTCCTCCTGAGAAGGAAGGAGCAGCAGAGACAGCATGTGATGAACTGACTGCAACCCCCATTCTCCATCCTCCTGCGCTGCTGGGTGGATGAGGTAGAGAAATGAGAATGTCATTGAGCCCAGGAAGAAGGAAGGGATAGAGGGAAGGTGTTTTAAGATTTGGAATTATTTTCTCAGTACCCTACTCTGATTTGACTGGCAATAAATTAAATTATTTTTCCCCAGGTCTCTTTTGCCCGTGAGGGTAGCTGTTGAGTGATCTCTCCCCATCCTTACCTCGACCCATGAGTCTTTCTTGTATTTTCTCTCCCCTGTTCAGCTGAGGAGGGGAGTGATAGAGCAGCTTTGGTGGGCACCTGGCATCCAGCCAGGGTCAGCCCATCACAACTATGTAATACAGAAGTACACACTGAGATGTTAACATTTTGTAAGTTTTATATGAGGGGCAAAATTGTCAAGATACTACCAAAAATGAACTCGTATCTAAAAGACTAGAAACTTCTACCAACAACAGGACAACTGTAGCAAAAAAAACCTTGCATACCTAGTCTGCTTTCTTCTGTCATCCATTTCCTTCAAGAAATCCTCATTTTTTGAAATAAGAGAGCTGATGATGTCATACCTGAGGTGAGCTCCATTTGCCTTCATCAAAGATATCTCCCAGAATAAAAACAATATCTGGCTGCAGTAACCATAAGGCAGTTTGGAAAGATCTCTCCATCTGCCATTCCCTGAAAGGAAAATACAGAGCCAGTCATCACTGCCTAACCTCTGGATCCTCAACTCTGAATACACAGACACAGCCTGGCAACAGGAAAGGGAAAATGACTTCCACACACTGAAATATGAAAATATAATACAAAATTCAAATTAAATACTTAGAAATCAGCTTTAAGTACAGTAGGTGCATCTTACCTGGTTGGTAATTCTACCACAATACAAACAGGACCAACACATGCAAGAAGTAATACCAGCTTGTTTATTTTTTGCATTACAATTCCATTAAACAGCAATTAATTTGAACAGTGAATTACTATCTCATTAGCTACTATTAAAAATACTAAAACTAGGATAGAGGTTATTAAAAAAAATTAATAATTACCTTCTTAGTTTATCAAACCAATGTCCTTTGATTTCACCAAGTAGGTGAGTATCAGCTAAAATCATGGCCTTTAGGACTGAAGCTGAAGTCTCTTTTTCACCCATGGGAGCTCCACCTTTCACTTCTGGCCAGCGGCATTGAAAAATCACCACATAATAAATTAAAAATTCACAAAATATGAACACTGAGGTGACAAAGCCCACAAGTTTCAGCAGAAAACAGAGCCTCTTCTTCAGAGGAAGATTCTTCACAGTAGTCGAGCTATAGCTCAGCATTGCAGCACCAGCATAAGACTCAATGGCTCAGTTCTCCTCTCTTGGATGAAAACAGCTAGGAGTAGTCAAAGGATCACGTTGGGTGTTTTGTCAGTACAAAATCCCTGTGGAGAAAATACAAAATAAAATATTCATTAAGTCAGTATTCCCTGTGGAAAACTACCATGCAAGGCCTACAGTGTTAGCTTCTTGTCACCCTGAAAGATTTGGGAATGTGTAACTGACCTAAAAAGCAAAGTTGGTCTTCTCCTTCTGGTACACAGACAGTCATGCCACTGAGCACAGAACTGCACTCTCTCCCACCAGGACCAAGGAAACTAGTTTAAAGCCAGCCAGGATCTTGGTGCATGATGCCTTTTTTAGAACTATACAGTGAAAACACTGTGAGTAGGGGTCAAAGATAGGTAACAACACAGCTTAGCTTGAACGGCAGCAGCAAAAACAACAACAAAAAAATCCATATAGAATCATTTAGGTTCAAAAGAATTCTAAAACTGAGTCCAACCCTTAACCCAGCACAGTCAAGACCCTCACTAAACCATGTCCCTAGGTGCCACATCCACACATCCTTTAAATACCTCTAGGGATGGTGACTCAATCACTTCCCTGGGCAGCCTGTTCCAATACTGGACAACTCTTTCAGTGAAGAAATTTTTCCTGATGTCAAATCTAAACCTCCTCTAACCAGACATGAGGCTGTTTCCTCTTGTCCTATCACTTATTATTTGGTAGAAGAGACCAACATCTACCTGGCTACCACTTCCTTTCAGGTAGTTATAGAGGGCAATAAGGTCTCCCCTCAGCCTCCTTTTCTCCAGCCTAAACAACTCCTGGAGGGCACCTTCTGGCACAAGTACATAACATGACTACACCAAATTAATTCCATTAGCACTTCTAATATGTCTTGTTGTTACAGTCTTCAACAACAAAAAGCAATTTAGTATCCCAGAACAACTTTACAGGAGCTTTTCAGGAACACAGGCACAGATACACGGCTATCTCGCTAACAATGCTTTGTTTCTAACAAGAGGAAAACAAGAAAAAAAACTAAGCCTCAGAAACAGAAACTGCACTACAGCTATAGAGAAACGTGTGTAAATGAACCTAAATTGGTAAGGTAACTGTATTTACTGCTTTCTTGCACCTTGCATAGCTTGTAACCCAAGCAGGTAACTTTTGAAACTACAGTATTTTTTTTTCTGCCCTGTTAAAGGCTAATCCAAAACAAATGTCTTCACTCCAATAAGCCAGGAGCTTATTGTAACAGGGCTTATTGATTGTTTCACTTGTCTACAAGCGTTTAAAAGGAACTCATTATTCCTAGTGTAAGGAGGAAATGCCCCCTTTCACCATTCTCTTTCTTCTACAGTCCTTGACATAAACACACTTTTCCAGTGGAAGTGCCTACAGGAAACAAGTGTCCCACCTGAGAGAACAGAGATACAACCCTTATTTCCAGTAAAATCACTCGGTTTCCACGTGCAGCCTCTAGGGTCTCACTCTGAAGAGCACTGGGTGTCTGAAAACCCCACTCTTTAAAGGTAAACTGTGGCACAGTAAAAGGGACTCCAGGAGAACTATAAAGACGTTACTTCACATGCCCATGGACAAAATTCTAGAGAAAACCACAAAATCTTGTCACCCACCCAAGAATGGGACTGCAATTTTGCTTTCTGCAATAGAAAAATCCTAACATAGTACTAATGTACTAATGTACAGGATGTTAGCAATTACTGGACTCTACTCAGAGACTAGCAGCCCATGTGCATTCGAATTGACTAAATCTTGGTTAAAACTGTGAATATTCAGTGCCTTTGACTCTTAAGACCTGAAGTGTTAGGCACATTAGGACAAAATTACAGAGTCACACAAAATTGGATATTTCTAAAATTCTGGCCTCAGCTGTATATAGAATACAGAATAAAGTTAAATTGCTTAACTTTCCCATGCACTTGCCCGTTTGATTTATGTCTCATGGAAACTGAAAACTGACATATGGTTATTACATTATTTTTCCAACCAAAACCTCTGTTTGATAATAGCCACTTATTTTCAAACACGAGCTTCCCATATCAGCACTATTCAAGTACTTATTCGAGACAAAAAAATCATTAGACTGCATCATGAAATATTTCTAATATGCATTATCTAACATTAGCATGACTAATACTTAATTGCATGCAATTCAGTTCTATCTAAACGTGATTTAGCTGGAGAAAACCACCGGCCAGACAACACAATTCCACAATACAGTGGAACTACACATAAAGCCTGATTAACTTGTTTAACATTCATCTCATCTGCACTTTAACTAGCAATCAAAATCAAAAAGACCTTATCTGTACATCTCACACCAAGGCAAGATTAAAGCAGAAGTATCTGTTACCCGACACAGCAACAAGGACAAAAACCAGGTAAATTCTTAACTAAACACACAAATTTATATGGCTTTATCCTGCACAAACGGCACCTACCCCAGAATTTGGAAGTAGACTTTGGTAGTCCTAGACAGTCTCCTCTTCCAACAAAAACAGTACTAATCTGAACAGAAATTGCCAGTAAGTTGTTTGACTTGCATTAAGCACGCCCAAAAGAAAAAAAAAAAAAATCACATCTTCAAGAGCAAAATGATGCCATCAAATGCAAGGAAAAAAACCCCCTGCAATTAGTAGAAAATAAAAATATCTTCAAGGCAAAACTGCATTTTCAAAAGTCACAAGCAGCAACTGCCACAATCAAAGCCACAGAGCCGGTTATTTCCACATATGCTCCCTCTCCCATCATTTCTGCTGGTAATTGTTACTATTCTGGGAGTTGTGCCACATATGTGGAAGATGCCAGAGGTCTCCCATCTGCACCCTACATTTCCAGCGTTCCTGATAGTGAAAGAAAAAACAGAAAGGGAAAATTAAAAAAAAAAAAAATCATAGAAAGTCAGTGATGCAGAATGAGTTGAAAGGCAACTGCTACTACTGGTTGAGAGAAATCCTGCCCACCTCGCTCTGCCACCTGCCAGCCCATGAATGTGGCTGGGTGGCTCCACGCATCCCAGGGAACGTGGTTTACTTGGAAACCAAGCACACGCAGCAGGGATCTGAACCTCACATCCGGGGACCCAAGGAGCAGAGAGCCACAGCCTCTCACCCGTGACAGTGAGGCCAAAAGTGATGCTGTCAGGCTGCACACACACTGCAAGATGGAGCTGTGGTTCTGCCTGTCACTGCACAGTGCGTTGCTACTCCTCCCCCTTACATGGCTCATTGTTAAGATTAGACTAGAATCCGGTTTCCTAGAGCTTGAGGACCTTAGTTGTGAGAAAAGACTGAAGGATTTCTCACTGTTTCTCGTTCTAAATGTATGTGAGTGGCCTGATGCGAAAATGAGTTTTAAAAGTTTCAAAAGCTCATCACAAAGGTGATTAATACGGTATTTTCACCATATTAATTACTTTCAATTGTTTGGGCAGAGAACTTTATAATGAAAAATATTCTGATCTTCAGTAGCTGGCAAACAGTAAAATTCTGCTAGTCACAACAATTTTTTATGCAGTCAATGTATACATTCTTTCGGCAGCGGAGACCCTGAACTTTTCCTCATCGACATCTTTGAAGAATGATTCTGTGGGACATTTAAAAATCAGCCTGTGGACAAGGGCTATTACTGATTAATTTAACAACAGGACCAAAGTTTAAACATGTTAGAAGTATAACTTTATACCACAAAACTGTGGGGAAAAATGCTCCAGTGATTAGCACCGATTCCTTCTCCAGCATTCACGTCTATTTTGCTTATTAACAAGTTAGAAACATTTTTGCACTTATAATTCTTCCACTATACATGCTATTCTTCTTGTTTTCTTCCATCAAGTTTACTGCAAATGCAGACTTCTATCACACCTCTTTTCTTTCCCTTTTCCATCTCAGTTCAGAACATTATCCAGCTTTAATTTACAAGTAAGCCGAGAATAAAACAAGGGAACACAATGCTCTATAGCCAGAGCAGGAAGCAAGGAGTTACCTTCTCTGTCACTTAGTCAATATGTAACTCTGAACATATCATATGCTTTGAGGTAAATTTCTTTATTAATTTACAACTACATAAAACTGTCCTAACAAACCAAGTCGGATACAAGAATCTTCATTCTATTCCTAGTCCTACCCCTCATGAGTGTGCACATATTTTTATGAAGCTGAAAAAGCTGTATTAGGTTATAAGGAAGTTTAGTTTTTCTAGCCTTATGATAGTTTTCACTTAATTCTTCCATCGCAATGCCACAAAGCTACAGATTTCATAAAGCTTTCAGAAAAATACAGTTCTATAATGTAATTATGTTAAACTTCTGTGAAATGTAGTTACAAACAAGTTCAGGTTCAAAATCTCACAAGGTCCTGCAAGCTAACTTGCAACTGGGAGTTGTCTCTTTTCATGCCAAGCTCTGAAGCAACATGGTATTTTTGCCTTGTGAACTGTGACTCTCTGTACTCCACTCTCCTTTTTAGCTCTTCAAATACCAGAGCTCTTCAAGTACCTCACTCTTCAATCAAATAGGAGCTTCTGATGATTTCTTCTTTTGACGCTGCAAAACAACTTTCTGACCCATCCTTCCAAATACACACTTTCTTTCCAATTCTGAACCCTAAATCCTTCCTTCATCCACATATTTTAACTTATTATTGTGATTAAAGAAAAATTCCAAGGAGAGATTTAGCATTTTTCTTTTAAGAAACCTCTTTGCAATGATTTAATGATAAAATTAATTTTTGTCTGCATTAGCACATCCTTAGTGTTAAAATTCACAAAGACTGCCAAATCTACACATCTAATTTGATTTAGCTTACAGAAAAGGATAAATTGGGAAATTCAAAGATTTTGTCATATTCCCATAAACGCCCACAATCACTCCTACAATGAATGTATTTCATAAGTGTGAAAGAGAAGGCTTTGAAACTTAGTTGAAGTTATACAGACCACAGTTTATTTAAAAACCATATAAACAAAAAATCAAAGGCACAAAATACAAAAACATTTCAGAGAAGCTTGTTAGGATCATATTAATGAATCCAAAACATTATCAAAATGAGGTACCACTTAAGCCATGGTAGGTTTAAATGTTGCAGTGAGTATAAAAAAAAAAAAGTGGAAACTCAAATTAAGCAGTAGTTACAAATGTGCTGTAAAAGGAAGCCCATACATTACACTTATTTGTTTCAAGCACTTTTCATACTCATAGTTCAGTTTCATACATTCCTGTACAGCATGCTTTAGATCTTCTACCTCTTCAAAAAATTCCTAGGAAAATCAAAAAATATTCACCTTAAACTTTCTTTCAAAGACATTCTCAATACGAGCTAGTCAGCATTTCAGTTCCTCAAAAGTTCAAAGACATCCTCCATATTTTTATTAACATATGATTGCATTATGCAAACACAGCTATGGTGAAATACAGCAATTAACTATAACCACAGGTAACAATGTAAAACTCTGCACTGAACACACAATGCAAGCAGAATTCAAGTTATGTTAGAGCCTGGAGTACAGACTAATAATAGGAAAGACTAATTAAGAAAAAGGGAAAAAATGTTGACTTATCAGGCAGCTACAAAATGACAGTCCAGAATGACAAGGGAATAGTGTCACAGTCCTCTGTGCAAAAACACAACTACACCTCTCAAAATCAGACAGTAGCAGAGAGCACACCATTAGCTTCAAGAATCCAAAAGTTGCAAGGCTATGAATAGGGACAAATGAGCAAGGAGAGAGATGAGGAGAGTTTACTAAGGAACAAGAAGTTAGTATTTGAAGAAGACAACACTAAAGAGTTTAAGATGGAAAAATGGATACCATATTTAGATCTAGAAAGATGTAAAATCTTGTTAGACCTTAACTGCTTTGTAAATTGCTAGTACCTATTCAGAACTTCAAGTACAACTACATTGTGTTAATGAATGTCCTATTTCAGATTAGGATCTATTATTTCTCACTACAGTATGTTAAAAAGTTTGATTTTCATATTCAAAAGGATAAGATTTATGATGCATTAAACTTGACATAGCCTAAACCACTATCCAACAAGTTCAACTGGCTCAGATAAAAGCAAGTGACAACAAAGGAGGGAAAAAGAGCAATATGTAAGGCTACACAGAACATAAAGAGACAGGTCAATATGAAATCCACAGAAAAAAAGTTCTGTTGAACATGGAATCATAGAATGGTTTGGGTTGGAAGAGACAAAGATCACCTAGTTACAGTCCCCCTGCCATGGGCAGGACACGTTCCACTAGATCAGGTTGCTGAAGGCCCCCAGCCAACCCGGACTTGAACAGTTCCAGGGATAGAACATCTACAACTTCTCTGGGCAACCTGTTCCAGTGCCTCACCACCCTCACAGCAAAGAATTTCTTCCTAATATCTCATCTAAACACACCCTATTTCAGTTTAAAGCCACTGCCCCTTGTCCTGTCACTACGTGCCCTTGTGAAAAGTCCCTCTCCTGTTTTCTTGCAGGCCCCCTTTAGGTACTGGAAGGTGCTATGAGGTCTCCCCAGAGCCTTCTCTTATCCAGGCTTAACAACCCCAACTCTCTCAGTTTGTCTTCACAGGAGAGGTGCTCCAGCTTATTTAATGTCAGGCTGTGTGGTTTCACTTTCTCATATTGATCCTTTTGCAATTATACTATCCCAGAATGGATAACTGAGCACGTAGTTCTAGTTAGACTTAATTCAAATATGAGACAAACTCAGATTCATAGAAATAATCTTCATATATGGAACAATGTTTTGTTCAGCTCCTGTAACTCAAGTCTATTGAGAAATTCTGACTCTTTGTAAGTGAAGTCAGAAATTGCAGGGAAATATATGGACAGAAAGTGGAGTGCAATTACTGAAGTCTTCATTTCACCAACCTTGGAAACTCCTATCTACCAAAGTAACAATGTATCTACCTACATCCATCTGTATTTGACATTTTTCTCCTGCCTATTCTTCTTTTTTTAATTAACAGCTACATGCATCTTAAATAACATACGGTGATTTAAAACTACCTAAAAAAGGGTCACTGATAAAAAGTCATGACCTCAGATCTACATATTTCTCTTCTGGAAGATGAAACTTTTAGCCACAAGTTGTCCCTAACTCCCAAACATGGGGATCTAGAATTCACCCTGGCTCAGTGTTCTACCAGCTTCACACCCAATGAACTACCATCATCTTTTACTGCTACCCCTTAATGAAAGCTAGCTTAAAGTTATTTAGTTTGTGAGAAAGGACTGCAAGGTAAGAAAACAGATTCTAAAAAAAAAAAAAATCCAATACAAGACCTGAAAAATAAGCAAAAAACAGTTTAAACAAGTCTGCTGCTGAAAATAAAAATCTTATGTCAGCACATTAAACAGAGCCCTCTATAGTTAGATAAGATCTCTTCATCTTCTTACATTATTTCAACAATTACCAAATTTTTGCACTTTCACTTTCTACACCTATCAATCTACCACAGAAACTTCAAAGCCTCTGCCCTCCCCAAGCTTGGAGTTCTGTCAGAAGCATAAATTTGATATGTTTGAGTTCAGGAGAAAATAGCTTTCTTTTCACTGAAATCATGAAGCAATAAAAGTGATCAGTCAAAAACCTATTTTTATTCTCTCTGCAAGTACCTGTTGGAAGAAATTAAGACTGTACCAGTAGTTACAATTTTAATGTCAAAATGAGCAATGTCAAAACAAGCTGAGGCAAATAATCTTTCATAAAGGAATTCAAATAGCCCAAACATTAAAAAAATAAAAATTCCACAGGTATGGATTAAAACCAAAAATAAAGCCAAAACCATAAAATTAAAACTGCATTACTCCTCTTCCTTAGCCAAGCAGCACTGTAGGACATGGATGTTTCAAGGAGCCATTTATTTCCATCTCTCTCACTGATTTTTTACGTATTTGGCTTGATAACATCATATGTTCAGCCTAAAGATGTTTTGGTTCAGGCAGAAAAGTTAGTTTTTCAAAAATCACCTCCTGTTAAACTTGTCTTAAAATAAATTACCTTGTCTAATCCAGCTAATTCATTTTTTAGTGCTCTCTTTTCTGCAGACAACTTTCCATTTTCTTTCTTCAGCTTTTTAATCTCCTTCAACAATAGCTCTACATTCAAATAAAAAAATGTACACTTCAACCAATACAGTCAACCTCCCACTTATATGAATCATAGGACAGCTAAAGAGCTGCCTACCTTTTGTGATATTAGAAAATTAAAGTATCTTTTTCATAAAGTGATTTATTCTTAAGAACTGGCCCAGAACATACCCAAGTACTATGAAAGACAGCAGGATTTGCCAACTGGATAATCTGAATCTGCCAGATTCTTAGAATGGAGGACTATTTCACTTTAAAATCCACAAAACATACATCACATGCTTCAATTACCTTTTTCTGACTTACAAGAGGGTCACATTAGCTCTTGCTGACTGCACATTTCCTGAAAATTATGCCTACATTATAAGATCTCTTCCACCTCTTTTCTATGCTTTGATGTAGAACAGGATTGCACCTTAACTTGTGGATTTACTTGTGAGGAAGAACATGCTGAAATCAGTATTGCCTAGGTTTGTCCAACATTTCAGGGCTAAACCCTAAAATAACCTAAAAGGTTATTTTGTGTATCAGTGTCTGAAAACCAAAGAATGGTGCAGTAAACATTATTACTAAGAGATCTGCATACATACATCTTACCAGAATAAAGAATAAATAGCTCTAAATACAGCCACACACTCCTACCCGTGATTTTATCAACCTACCAATTCCAAAAAAACAGCACACATTTAAACACAAACAAATGCAAGGCTGAATCCTAGACTACGAGATGCCATTTTTACATAACAGGTTTTCAAAAATGAAAAGAACATTTTAGCTAATGCTGGTTAAAGTAAAAGAATGGCCTCTAGGTCAGAAATGAAATACATTCTCTCTGATGGGCATACTGAAAGGAACATCCTCAGAATTAATGGCACCATTACCTAAATATTTACTGCAACAGGATTCTTTCTCTTCAGAAATGTCCCTGTGAGAAGTTATTCCTCCCTCTGAGGTTCGACTTCTTTTTCCAGAAACAGCACTAGTTTTCCAAGAAACCTTTTTACATTCCAGTTGTTCAATTCTTTGCCTCTGCTCTTGAAGATTATGCTCTAGCTCATGAATTTTAATCTGTTGAGAAAAATTTTTTAAAATGCATAGAAAAAACACAGTTCAACTGAATACCACTGAAAACACATTCTGAATACAAACCTAGAGCTTTCATTTGCTGACTTAAAACTACATTCATCCAAAGGGTCTGAAAGAAGAAAAAAGAAAAAGCTTCACAGCAAGTGAAGCTTTGCATACATCAAGTTTTTTAAAAAAATCTGCGAGCACATGCTTGCAAGACAATCATGGAACCACAGAATGGTTTGGATGGGAAGGGACCTTAAAGACCATCTAGTTCCAACCCCCCTGCCATGGGCAGAGACCCCTTCCACTAGACCAGGGAGCTCAAAGCCCCATCCAAACTGGCCTTGAAAACACTTCGGGGGGGGGGCATCCACAACTTCTCTGTGCATATAAATGCACAGGGATACTAAACCTTCCCTCACAGCAAAGCATACCTTCATGGCAGCAATTCCCAACTTCTAAGAAAAAGTACATATCATCCAAATTATAATGAATACTAATTCACAAACAAATAAAGCACAAATGAGGAAATGAGACTGGTCAACTGCAATGCTTGATCAATAGCCCAAAGAGGCAATACCCACTTGAACCACTAGAACCACTCCTGGTCACACAATTCTACCTTCACTTCAGTTATGATGTTAGTCTCTTTGCACAGCAAGCCCACCAGTCTTGCAACCTCAAAGAAGACTATTTGCCTCCATTTGGTTTGCTGCTGCTAAAGTTCTGAAATAAATCAGCTCTTGACACACATAGAAGAATATCAGGGCAAGGCAGGTCAAAAGATGTACACACAATTGGAAGGACAGGTAGGGAGATGAGTAAAGAAAAAAGCAAGGAAAGGGGAGACAGCTTTCTGCTACCAGAGACAAAAGTTCATTTTCAAAGGGAACTACAGGCTACTCTCCATTATCTCAACGTCATGAGAAACAAAAATAAGTATAACAGGAAAAGCATGATCTCATTTCACAAATGCAAGAAACACTTTCCAGTCTCCCTAAAAGCTTACGTTTGGCTATTTGATACCACCTCCTACAAATTCTACTTACAGTGAGATTTTTAATTGCTTCACTTTGCTCCTTGTTTTTTTTGCTTTCTCTAACGTAACGTTTCTGTAGCTCATTATACATATGAAGCAGTCTAAAACAGAAGAAATGCATAAATTGCAGTAAAACACAAAAGCCAAAAAACATGCATCCCTTATGGCAAAGGTATTAGAGACACCTCACAGAGATCACCTGGGCTGTAGCTGCACTGCAGAAATATTTAAGATGGGCGTGAATGAAGTGAGACTGTCAACACAGAAAGAGAAAGCACCAGAAAATAACAATAAGCAAGTTAAAAGAATGGTCTGTATGGATGGCAAAGAATCCCTTTCACTCAGCCAGACTGAAGACCCTGTTTTGCCCAGCACACATGGCCACATTCTGATTAAAGCTCAGTGAAAATGACTCTTTGATGCAAGACCTATACACCAGCAACAGGAGGGTGGCAATGACTGCAGCGTCACATATATAATTCCTCTCCCTGTTAGCACAACAGGAATAGCACAAGGACACTCCTAAAGGATTTCAGAAACTAACTTCTTGCCACCAATGAAGAACCCATAATGAGGACACATGAGGCAGAGTCCCCAGCTCTCTGTGTTGCACAAAACATCTCATTGCTTCCAAGTGTGTAGCTGTGAGGATACCAGTGAGTGAAATCAATGAGAAAATGAGTGGGCAAAAATCAATGTAAAATAAACGGATTTGGGATGTTATCTTTCTCTTTGATATTATCTTGCATAGACTTCTGCTACACTAATTTCCTGCCATATTATATAGCATTCAGTTTCCATATATGAGGGCCAGAACATAACTGACTACATTTTTCCTATTTTTTTCTAGTAATTCATACTAAGTCATGACTGCGCACTACAAACAGGATGAGCTAGACTGTAGTACAGCACAGCTTTGTAAAACAACATACAAACAGATGCTAGAAAAAAAAGGTATGTCAGGTTAACTGCATCGTAATATAGCACTTGATTCAAAGACTAACTTGGACTTCTTCCCCATAAGCATCTAACTAGGTACTGAATTCCAGGCCAGAGCCAGTCACCCAGCCTTCCTATGTAGTTTGCAAAGAGAGTCTGGTACGCTGAAAAGGTATTTAACAAAACAAAAATACACCAAAAAAACCCCAAAACAAAACAAAACAAAATTTTAAAAGGGCATTCCAAAGACACCTAAAGGAAAGATTAAAAACAGGGTACTTGGCCAAAAAGCCATAGGGACTGCCTCAATCTGTGTAAGATCCACAGCCCATTTATGTAAGTGAACAAAAAGTAGCCTTAGAAGAGATGGAGCAGTTTGTTTTACAGTCAAGTCACAGAAGAATGGAACAATATTTTATGTCACTTTCCTAGTTATTAAAATGTTTCAATGTATATTTTATCAAATAAAAAATGTATCTTTTGCATCAGAAAAGCAGTTACAAGAGTTTCATTCTAGCATTAATTGGCAAACTACGAAAAGTAGTGGCTCAACTCTCAAATTAATTAGACTGAAGAGTAAAATCACTTCTCTGGCTTACTTTGAAAACAGTATCAGCCTATAAATTTTATATACACATAAAACTGAGCTATATAAAATGAGTTAAGAAAGCTGCCACAAAATAGAAGGTGGTTAAAAAAAATCTACAAAATCTTAAAAAAAAATCTACACACACATAAAGGAGCTTCCTGGCTCATTAAATTTTTCTCAATTAAAGATTTGAGAAAGAAATCCATTTTGTTCTTTCTTTAGTGCCATTTTCAAGTTTAATCTAAGGTTTTGTAAATCCTTTTAAAATGCAAAGGCTGAAAGCCATCTCACCTCCATAAGTTATAAATTTCACTGACATAACCACGAACAACATATTCTACCCCACAGAGAAGAATATTTACTACTGTGAAGAAGCAATTTCCAAGAACTCACCTGATACTGTCACACTCTAGAACAAAATCCTTGCTGTCTTCACCCTTACGCCATAAATGGGTTTCTGTTTGAACCTGAACACTTAATTGAAAGAAAAACAACAGCTTAATAAAATTAAATTTTACAATTCAATTGGATCAAACAAAACAACTGAAAAAAAGCCAAGTTACTTTTCAGTTTTACAGTAGAGGTTTCCACGCAGGATCATAAACACACCAAAATTTAAATTTTGACGATTTTTGCAGACCACTACTTAAATCCTGGCAGGACACTTTCCATAACACTGGCACTACAGTTTTCCAGGTCCAAAGGTCTCAGTTTCTAAATCTTTTAAATAGCATTGATGCAATTTAACTATCTTACTACTGTTTGGTGGAAAAATAAATGTAAAAGTCTTTGCAGTTAGACAGAGAGTACGTTGGCTAAGCACTAAGCAGGTGTATTACTTGTTGATATTAAAACTGGTTTTTTCACTACAATAATGAATTCTGTACAGGTTGCCCCAGACAGCCTTTGTTCCTTTACATGCCTCAAGCATCTTCTACCACCACCATCCTGGTCACAGATGGCCCCTCAAAATATGTGCACTAGATAAGGCCTAGTTCATCTGAAAACATGAAGGTAAAAGTCCTGAAATGTTGCACTTCTTTTGATGCAAAAAGAAACATTTGACACTTCTTACTCTCTGCTTGTGCCACAGTCATGCATTAACTGCTGCAGATGCAACTTTTCTTGGATCTGACCCAGATTCTTTTCTAGCTCCTTATTTTTTATATGTAGTCTTTTCACCTTCTTGACTAACTGTTCATTTTCATCACTGAGCTGAAAAGGAAGAGAATTTAAAAAAAATAAAAATCAAGAAACATTTTTAGATCAGGTATGTAGTAGGCTGATAACATTAAAATTCTCTCCCAAAAGCTTTACTACATTTATCTTAAACTAACTACATTTATCTTAAACTATACAAACATATAAAGGAAAACAGCAGGAAAAACAGTCGGCTTCAAATTTTATGAAAATTTGACTAAAACAAACCTTCTTTAACATGCATATTAAAGGTTTCTAATATATGTTCGTAACTCATTAAGGAATGTAGGGAACTGGCTTTGTATTTAAAATTAATCACAAAGGGACAAAAAATCGGAGTTTTCAGTTACAGTGCTAAACCATAAACATCAGCTCCACAACTAAGCTCATGTTTATGTTATTACCGGAGCCAAAGGACAGCCGCACTAGCAGAACTTCTTGTGTGCACAACTGCTGAACCTCGCCCAGCAGTATGCAGTCATATAGACAATATATACAGAAATATATATATTATATATAGCAATAACTAACATATAAATATATGTAAATATATAAATATATTAGTTATTGCTATATTATACGTAGTAATACATATTACTATATTACATATAGTAATAATCTTGCTTTACGGTGAACTTGCCACCGGCTGCCGCAAGAGAAGAGCCCCGAAGAAAAGACACAAGGACTCCCTGAAACAACAACTCAGCCTTGGCCATACTGATCAACAGAACTGGTCTACTCTGGCCTCCAATTGGGAGGCCTGGAGACACACCATCTATAACACTGCCGTTTCCTTTGAGAAAGCACACAGGATCAGTCTAGAGGAGAAAAGACAAAGCAGAAAGAACCGTGTCTTGCAGAATATACCACCTAAGGAGTCTTTCTACTGTGCCTTTTGCAATCGGATATGTCTATCTCGTATTGGCCTCATAAGCCACCAGCGTGCTTGTAGCAAACGTGGACAGAGCCTTCCTAAATCTTTGTTCGCGAAGCCTAGCCATGAATAGTAATATATAGTATATATAGCATATATTATTGCATAGGATATATAAAATACTATATAATTATATAGAATATTATATAATTGTATAGAATATATTATATAAGGCAATATATAACTATACTATAATACAGTTATATATGAATATATTTTACTTCTATATATACAGTGTATATTAATATAATACTATAGTACATATATATATATATATTGCGTGTGTGTGTGTGTATAGATATAGATGTAAACTATAACTCTATTGTCTTAACCCAGCGGGAATTAAGTAAAAGAGATGCTATGTGTCAGCAGAAGGAAGAGCAGAAGGCACCGAGACCCTGCGTTCTGCCCTAAGCCTGAGCTTTGCCCCCAGGGCAAACCTGGTCGCTCCCGAGCGCTCCCGGCGCCGTGCCCGGGACGGGACGGGGCTCTGGGGAGCCGGGGTGGCACTGCCGAGGGCCGCACTCACTTGGAGGCACCTGTGGACGGCGGGCAGGGCCATGGGAAGCACCGGGAAGGCAGAGACACCGAGCGGGAGCCGCCGGGATGGCCCGGCCGGATATGCTGCGAGCAGGGAACGTCATAGCCGAGCGACCGCCGCGGTTCCGGGGACACCCGGCGCCATCCCTCTTTCCCGGCGAATGGCGGCCACCCTCTGCCCCTGGAGCCGCCCTAGAAACACCGCAGTCTCTGCTTGTCGCTTTTAAATTGTCACTTTTAAATTGTCACCAAGTCTCACTCGGTGGGATTCCTGGGGTGTCCTGCGCAGGGCCAGGAGGTGGGTTCGGTGATCCTGAGGGTCCCTTCCAACTCAGCAGATTCAGTGATCCTGAGACTTTCTGTGACTAACAGGTACCGAGTGGGTGGGATTGAGAACGCTGCCGACCACGGACCTGCACGGATATATTTGTACACCAACACACACCAAGTGATGTATCTCTGCAAAAGCAGGTGCTGCATCTCCTGCCCCCAGCACAACAGGTACAGGCTGTTCCAGTAACATCCACCGAGGCAGGAGAAAAGGGCATGCCTGGTAATGCTGCTACCCAGCGAGGTGGGGGCTGTATCCTTGGTGTTTGTGGTACTTGCTATTGCTACTGTTTGCTGGGCTTTGCCTTTGGGTATAAATATCTAAAGGGAGGGCATGCCAAGAGGATGGAGCCAGGTTCCTCTTAGTGGTGCCAAGCAATAGGACAAGAGGCAACGGGCAGAAACTGGTGGAAGTTCCACCTGAAATTGAGGAAGAACTTCCTTACTGTGCAAGTGACCTCACACTGGAACAGATTACCCAGAGGGGTTGTGGAGTGTCCCTCACTGGAGATATTTAAGAACTGTCTGGACACAGTCCTGTGCCATGTGCTCTGGGATGACCATGTTTGAGCAGGGAGGTTGGACCAGACGACCCACTGTGGTCCCTTCCAACCTGACCCATTCTATGATTTGGTCTTTGTATTTTGCTGTTATTTTTGGCAGACAGGTTAGAGGGCATACAGGCAGAATGAAGGCATTCCACCCTCATGACAGACTGTACCTTACAGACACCATATCAACAGCAGACACTCACCAGCCATGAGAAGTTTACCCATTCCAGCAAGATTGACCCAAGGCAGTGACTACTGCCTGCTGGTCTCTCTAGCTTTTGCTATTGGCAGTTTAAAACCCTTCCTGTTCCTCTCTCATTTGCTAGGTCTCAGATCTAAGTCTTCATTTGTTCTCTGCATCTCCTGTCTTTGTACAAAATGTTGCCTCTCTTGTTTCTTAAAGCACATCACACGTTCCCATCTTTTTTGGTGTAAGATGTTGCCAGATGCCACCCACCCCTTCATCTTGACCATGTAGCCCACCTGACTGCAAAGCCTGGCAAATCTTTCAAAGACTCACAGATTCATAAAGATCATTTAGTCCCAACCCTCCTGCCATGGGCAGGGACACCTCCCACTAGACCAGGTTGCTGAAGGCCTTTTCCAGCCTGGCCTTGAACACTGCCAGGGTTGGGGCATCCACAGCTTCTCTGGGCAACCTGTTCCAGTGCCTCACCACCCTCACAGTCAAGAATTTCTTCCGTATATATAACATAAATTTCCCCTCTTTCAGTTTGTACCCATTACTCCTTGCCCTATCACTACAGCTCCTAACAAAGAGTCCCTCTCTGGCTTCCTATCTGTGGGCCCCCTTCACATACTGGAAGGTCGATGTGAGGTCTCCATGCAACCTTCTCTTCTCCGGGCTGAACAGCCCCAACTTTCTCAGCCTGTCATGCCAGGGAAGAGAAGTGGGGAGATGACAGCAGCTCAACACTGCCTACTTGTGAGTCTACGGTTTACCAAAAAGTGGCACAAGACAGGTCGCATTAGGCTGTGAGTGGAAACTGTAATCAGATTAAGGGAGGTGGCACACAGCTTTGGCTCCAGGGCACAACCCCAGCATCTCTCCTCCTCTACTCTCAACCCAGTCACTCATCTGTTCAACTTCTTGAACTTTGCACAGGGGTCACAGTGAAAGATAAAAGCCTTGTCTATATTCAGCTCAGCCTTCACTGTGCTGAGCTAAATGGACACAAGATCCAAGCTCTGAGGCTGTCAGCAACCCGAAAGTGCATGTGAGGGAAGGACGTGCCCATGGTGTTAACTGCTGCCAGGAATCCTATTTGTGAAGATTTCTGAGTTGGTTCCACAGTTGCAGAAGTAGCCACCCAACACTGCTAATTCTTGGGGCCCATGACAAGTCACCTTGTCCCCAAATAGCCTGGCATCAAAGTAGCTACTTCAGTCAGCAACTAACATTGAATGAATTAGCAACTTGCAGTTCATACTATGGAAACCAGGAGGTCACTTCTTGATACAGCTGGTACAGCTACTAGCCACAGTAGCAGTAAGAAAAAATAAAACTGGGTGGGATAGGACCAGCCAGCAATTGTAATGGTGCTGCAGAGAAAGGGAAGTCCCATTTTCAGATGGAGTAGTAATACCCTGAGATGCAATTACTCAGTTCTATTCTGGTTTATCCAGAACAAACAAGATCTCGGGTGAGGAGTCTATAAGACAGGAATAAAAGTTACGTACAGAAGAAAATACAGCATATTATATACAGAGGGGTTGAAATAAGAATCATTTTAACTGAGTTTATCTTTGGTTACTGTAGAGGACAGTAGTAATTTTTTCCCGTGTACTGCAGAGGAGAATGAGCAGAAATAAAGTTACTTTCCAACAGAGATTAGTTCAATTTGCTATCAAAGAAAAAAATACACATAGTTCTCCCTCACTAGGTATTTTAATAAACACATCAGAAAATGATCAGGCATTACTTTGAATACAGGAATACCTAATATGCACAGCATAGTGGCATACAGGAAGTACACAGACCATTTTAAAGTCCCTTTTTGGCTAACATTTCAATGATTCTATGTTACTAATTTAGAAGAAAATGCACTCTCGATATATAATAGTGATTCTGGTATTTTGCAAAACTTTGTAAATGACTACTTCAGTAATACTTTTTCCAGTGACAAAGGGAAGATGTTGTTTAAGGCGTGCACCAAAATCATTGATTTGTCAGAAAATGTATAAGCATGGGATTACCTAATGCAACCCTACTATAACTCCAAGTGTAGCCTTTTTTTGCCCACGGATTAAAAGTCAGTGTATCCTTTCAACCCTCAGAGAGACCTGCCATCCTGATCAGATATTCCAGGAATTAAAATTCTCCTGTGAAAATCTACAGCCTCTGTAGAAACTTACACAAATTTCACCTGCCCCAAATTAATCTCTTCTATTCCATCCAAAACAGCTGTGTCAGCAACGACTCTCAAGTCCCTGTCAGGCTGGAAGATGGCAAGGCTTATGTGGTTTTTCTGCCCAATATGTTCTTTGGCACAATCAGTGCTGCCAATCTCACAGGCAAATGCCAGATCAAAAATCACAGAACAACCTTGAGCAAAATGGCCAACATGGGAAAAAGGCCCTTTTCCCATCTTGTTTTGATCTTTGGTCACAGAGTAATAATCCCATTTGTGTTCAGGAGCCTTCCCTGAAACAGGGAGAAGCAGTCTGGCTTTCCCGGGCCTTGGCACAACCACGGAGGGCAGCTAAATATACAAGTTCAGAATTCAGTTCAGAACACGAACATTTCTTGCATATCATGAGGAAAAGCACCAAGACATGACTGGATTTAAGATGACTGTTTGCAGAACTGGAAAAAAAAAATTTCTCTTAATATGTGAGGAAATCAATGTTAACTTAAAGCTGACAAAACCAAACAGAGGTAACATTTACTAAACCAAATTAGGCTAACGAGGATCCCTGTAACAGCACACTGACAGAAGTTCTGTATCCCCCTCAGTGATAGAAACTTCAGATTATAACAGTAGATTGTTTTCAGTGGATAATGTTCAGTGTTTTCAGTGGATAATGTTCAAAAAACAATACTGGCATGCATGTGGCAGAGACAGTCTGCTGCTTGTCCCTTCAAGGCCAGGGAAAAATACCTTATTATTCTACACTCATGGACATGGTCTAGGAAAAAAAGTAACAGCTTAGGACTGCATTACCTTGTCCACAGAACTCCCTACAGAGAAGAAAAACATCTCTTATGTAGAATCAAAGGCACTTGCACATCAGGAAAGCTCTCTCAGCCATACCTCCGGGAAGGGAAAATTTCCCATCATGACAGAGCCAGTCTGAAAACTCCAGAAAACACTGAAGGATGCCATTTTACCAGTAGAGCTGTCTGTCAGACCTTGAAACAAAAAAAAAAATCTCAATTTCCACTTTAGCCAGCCCCTGGGATACATCTGAAGGTAGAGTCCTGCACTGCATGTTTGAGATTGTTGGTTAGTTTGTGGCAGGAGGGAAAACGTGGACAGTGTCTGAGCAGTTATCCCTGGGCCTCCTGGACATAGAGGAGAAATGGTCAGAATGACTCTGCATGGCAGAAAGGGAACACGTAAAACATCTAATACACACCATTTAGAACAGTGCATTAATCAAGCATTATGTCATACATGACTTGTTAGGGAGCTTTAGGAAAAACTGTGCCATTGTTAGGAATTTCTGATTGATGGAGCAGAAGTGGGATCAGCACAGCTCTTCTAGGGGGTAAAGAAGAGAAAGCATCTACTTACTATCTACCTTCCCTTCTTGTAGGCAAAATAAAAATCTGGGCTAAGCATCCTCTTTTATCAGCTATAAAATCTCTCACTGCAACATTAAGATTGCACTAAACTATAACATCATAACAGTTTACACAAACAAAAAGCTTCTCATCTGGTTTACCTTTTAAAGGCAGGCTCAAACTATATGCTTTGTGAGATTCCTGATAAAACCTCCAGGGAAAAGGGCTAGAGACAGTAAACAACAATTTTATATGACTAATCCAATATAATCCTATGCTGGGTAAAAAAGCCATCTGCATGGATTCCTACTGAAGTGCTTTAATAACAGCGCAGCAAGCCTCTGGCTGTCATGCTGAGGAAACGCTCTTTCGCACTCAGGCTAATAATTCCAAAAGATTACTTCCTTTTTGTTTTCTTTTTTTCCCCCCTCTGTTTTTATTAAAGCTGTTAGACGCTTGTTCTCCCATTTAAGTCCCTATTGGGAGATCATCCATCAAACCTGTGAAGTGACAGAGATCCGCACTGGAGGCCATCTGAGGATTCCACGTTGATGGCCAGTCAGCTACGGAGAGGTCACTCTCTCTCTGCAAAACTACAACCTATTTTATTGCATCACCACAGCCTGCAATTACTGTCCAAGAAGAGAACGGCAAGCTGTTTGCTGAATTAAACCAATTCCAGCTGCAGCAGCTTCCCCTGAGTGACCCTGGTTTTTGCACCACCGTCTGAGCAGACCTCAGCGGGGCTCCCTGTGTGGCACACAGAGCAGCCGCGCCAAGGAACGCGGGGCAGCGGTTTGGGGCAGGAAGGGAAGCTGACTACCACCTCCAGCTGAGCCACACCTAAGTCAATTAGGGCTTCACACCCTGGGAGAGAAGGAAATCCATGACTAGTCTCCGTTTTCTGCTCTGAGGTCAGAGAGAACAGGTTTTCCTCTCCACTGAGTGTTCATTGTCTCCGGGAAGGAAGTCCAACATCTACACAAATCTGGCGGGGGCTCTGGAGGATTGAGGCAGACAAAGCACCCAAGAAACACTAGTATTTCAGGTTCATCCAGGATGGGCCTATTCCAAGTGGATGAGATTAAACACGTGGCATGTGTGTAGGTTATGAAAGGCATGTGAGAGGAACTGGCTCGCGTCTGGGGTTATGAAAGATCAGAGGTTATGAAAGACCTTGGCAGTTATGAAAGAAGAACCAAGAGTCTGATCCAGCAAGGCAGAGAGCAGCCTCAACCTGCTCGGAGGTGAACGGATGTTCAAAATCACCCAGCAGCTCACAGGAGGAAGCTCACACTGCCTGGGCAGGCCTAGGCTAAGGAGGGCTTGAAAAAAACATCAGAAAAGTAATATATAGAAAGTTGTCACAGACTAGCAGAATGACAAAGAGATATTTTGCCATCTCTTTATAGGACTTACAGGCAGCTCTATTTTTTTGCAAAGTTTTTTGAAAGGTCTTAAAATACTAGCTGCAGCTACTGATTTTATAAGAAGTATTCTTTGCTGGCCTTCTAGTTTTGCTTTAAATCTTCTACCTGCATAAGCCACATAGCTGCAATGAGGGTTCATTCAGATATTTTAGCCTCTGAAGTTCAGCCTCTGGTGATCGTATTATGAATATTCTACCACCAGAATGAAGAGAAGGTTGGGGAAATTTTACTAGCCAAATGCTTATTTTCCAAATGCCACTCAGACTCCATTTAGAGAAAGGATATACTCTTGCTTAGAAAAATATTGAGGAGAGCACTGCCCCACTTTGCAACAGTACTTTTCTGTGATGATGATTTTCTGCAGTTACCTTCAATGAGGATACTTCTGCATCGTGCCTACTACACTATCGTTCACACTGCCCTGCTTTTAAAATGTGAGTTAAACAGACCTTTCAAATGCACCTGTGGCAGCCTAATCACAACAAATCTCCAGGTATTCAGGCAGACCTGAGACATATGGGAGGAAACCATCTGCTTTACATCAGAATGGGACCTAGCCAGTTTCTGCAAAAGGTATAGACTGTTTTTACTGTTGGTGAATTCAGTAACTAAAACTTTTCTTTCTAAGAAAAACACACTTTTATTGTGGTCTGAGATGCTTCCTAGAATGCAAAGCCATCTTTAACTGTACATTTTCTAATTTACATTTTCTAATTTACCAGAGTTAAAGCTATCTATGCTACATCTCAGCAGCCCACAAACCTCACCAATCTGCCCCTGCACAGAAACTCTCTAGGGAAGGTCCTGAAGCCACCCACAGCCATGCTCAGCATGGCAGCAATGAAAAGCACAGACTTCCAAAACCTGGACGAAACTAAGGTTAAGGAAGAATCCAGAGCAGTTCTGTTCTATACTATATTGCATGTTTGTAGGGTTATTGCACTTAAGGAAACTAATCTTACATAAGGACAAAACAGATACATGTTTGAAGAAACAACTTAGAATAATCAGTTAGCAAAAAGATTGACAAATATTTGGTGAGGATTTCTTCAAAATATTTCATCATTTCATATTTAAGCTAAACTTCCAAACTTTGTATATTAGTTAATTCATCTTCTCAGGGTTTGTTACTATTGTTTTTTCTAATACAAAATGGGAACTAAAAATTGTTTCACCAAGTAGATGGACAGCCTTGCTGTCTTTGTGCTATCCACAGCCAGAATAGCACAATTTACAAATTTAAAGAATGAAGTTGAATTCTTGTGCTACAATCCATGAAGTCCAGTCACTTGCTCTAGAAGGAAAAGGTCCAAGTGTTTTATTTTAAAAAGTGTCTATTATTTTTGTGAACTACATATGGCAGGAGTGTCCCTCTCATCCCAAAGTCATCTGTGTCCTACAAGATAAACAATACAAGAAAATAGATCTAGACTTAGGGTCTGTTATGTTAGCTATAATGCCCAAGTCAATTTAATTTAGCCTAGACTCTAGAAGAATAATTAATTTTGTGTTCAGAGGTAGTAAGTGGTGGTGTTATGTAGTTTTCTTCATGCAGATGTGTTCATCACTAAAGCCATATCTATTCTAGCCCTGAAAACGAAACCCTCAACCACAAAGCAGGTGGTGAAAGACAATAGCAGGTTTCATACACTCGATGTACTTAATGCATCTTTCAAAAAGCTACACCGATGGACCCAATCCCTGGACTCTCTTTTTTCCCATTCACTGCCAAGTGTGCATCAGAACAAGTCATTTGGAAAACCTCACTCTGACAGATAAAGTGCGTGTTCCCAACACTCCCTCGGTGTTTTAAGTACTACAGTCTGACTGCTCTATTGCATAAGCGTGTATTCATTGTGGGCTGTCCTCCTCCTCCAAGGCGGATCCAGAATCCCTCCGGTATCTGTCCCCTACTCGGCCGACTCAAACGCATTGCAATTTGGCTTATACGGATTCTGGAACTGTGAGTTCTGAATTCTCCTCATCCTTGATAAATCCAAAATGACACACGAAGCCAAGTGAAAAATCTGAAGGGCAATGTATTTCTCACCACACATTTGAACTCTCAAGCACTGGCAAGCTGCTGAACTTTAAAACCTGAACTGCCCTTTCCACTCCCGAAGCCGCTTTTCCCCCACTTTCCCCCTTCACTCCTGAGATGGCCGATGCCAGCCTCCAGCTTCTACCCCAAAGTCCCGGTAACGCTGACAGCCGGGCCCCCGTTTTCCGGGATCGCCCTGGGGAGACGGGGGCAGCGGTGCCCCTCCCGGGAGCACGGCGGCTCCTCATCTCTTGGCAACCAGGAGCGCCCCATCCCTCCCCATCCCGGCGGTACCGGCGCCATGTCAGGCGGGGCGCCGGGGCACGGCGATGGCGGTGCGGCGCATCCTGCCCTCCGCATCCCGCCCTCCGCGGCCTCGCCGCTGCCCCCCGCGGCACCCCCCGCCTCTACCGGCCCTCCTCCGCCCCCGGGGCTCACCTAGAGTCAGCGCCCAGCAGCCGCGCCTTCCCCATTGAGCGCGGCGGCCGCCTCCCTCCGCCCCGCTGCGCTCGGCGGGGCGGTGCCGGGGCGCGCAGTGACAGCGCCGGGCACCCTCCTCGGCGGGCGCTCCTGGGCGGGCAGCCGGGCCCCCCGCGCCCCCCGGCCCCGCTCCGGGCAGCGCAGCCGCCGCGATGAAGCCGTGCGAGGAGGACGAGGAGGAAGGGCGGGCGGCGGCGGCCGCCGGCGGCGTAGGGGACCCCTGGCAGGAGTGCGCGGAGGTGGCGGTGCAGCTGGCGCGCCGCGCCGGGCAGGTGAGACGGGGCCGGCACCGCCGGGACGGGCTGCTCCGCCGCGGGGGAGCCTTCTCCCGGCGCGGGTCAAGGAAGGGCCGTGCGGGCACAAAGCTGGGCAGGGGGAGGAAGGCGGCAGGGCTCGGCGCCCGCTCTGCCGGCCCACCGCCGGAGCCCTCGGCCGGTTCCCTCTGCCGCGGGAGGGATGACGGCCCTGGGGTCTCCATCTCTCGGGGGTCCTCATCCCCTGGGGGCCCCATCCCTCGGGGCCATTTCCCTCGGGGGACCCCATCCTTCGGGGGGCCCATGCATCCGTGGGCCCATCCCTAGGGGCCTCCTCCCTTTGGGGCCCTATCCTTCGGGGCCCCCATCCCTCAGGGGGCCCCCATCCCTCAGGGGGCCCCCATCTCTTGGTGCCCCATCCCTCGGGGGCCTCTGTCCCTCGGTGCCACTTCCCTCGAAGGTCTGTATCCCTCGGGGCCAACATTTGTTTTTGAGCAGCCTGTGCAGAGGAAAATAGTCGTGTCGGGGAGGTTTTGTCTTGTTATATATAGCACAGTGTTCAGAGTGACTGAAATTCACTTGCTGGGGACAAGTCAGCTGTGTCTTCGGCAAAGATATTTAGCTTATATCAGATCCGTGTTTTGACACAGCAGAATGTTAATCATCTCAGGAGACATCCTGGCCCACACTGTATGCAACAGCAAAATTTCCACCAGGTCTAACAGATTCAAGAAGTAGGATCAGCAGATTGTTTGGTTGAGAAATTGGGTAAAACACAAACACGAGTGACATGTATTTCTTTCTTGCTTCCATTCTGCTCTGTTTTGAAACAAACTTTGTACCTATACACTGTGATTTAAGGGGCCCCCCCTTTCTATCTTGAATCCATGACCCATAACTTTTCCTTAATACATTGTTAAACATATTTTCTCCTTAGTAGAAAACATACACAAAGATGAACAGAATGCCAGAGGAGAGGAGACTTGCTTTAATAATGCAAGGGCTAAATGGATAATCCAAATCAGGATGACAGGTCATGCACTCACAGACTCTCAAAACAGGAGTTTCTCCAGCATACTCATTCTGCCAGCCATTTCACATGAGAGACTCATGACTTGCTCAAGACTCCACACCTTATTTCTCAAAATATCAATTTGTAAAGACAGCTGTAACCTTCTCCAGTCATTTCGCTCAGCCAGAAAATCACAGCACCTTTTCCTAGAAGAAATAAACATCCCAGAAGTCTAGTCCTTGAATCTTTTTAGTTCACAGTTTGCCATTTCTATCTTGCAAGTGGCAGGAAATAGCTGATTCCTTGACAGGCCAAATTTAAACCAGCCAAGGATGTTGTTTAATAGGACTTTGGAAACTGGGTATTTTTTTATTGTTATTAATTTTGTCATGGTAAGGATTCTTTTTGTTACAAAAGGCATCAGAGATCCTTGTAGCAGAAAAGGTGCAGGTAGGGCTGTATCTTCTATTTAAGCATCAATCCAGCTATTGCCAAAAGAAGCTACAGGTAAGGATGCAAAATGCAGTGTAACATGGGTTTAATAGGACTGGATTTTTGTTGAAAACTGACTGGTAAAAATGGGGGTTATTTTCATCAGCAGTTTTCTGGTCTCCCGTTTTGGCTTACACAACTGTTTGGTTTATATTACATTATATTTTGTGAGTGTAAGTAAAATGCATCTCCTTTCCACAGATAGGCATCTGTACTCTGTAATAGTTTCTTCTGAACCTAAAAGAGCAATAAAGAAGTGTTTGCTTGAGTATGTGTCAAAAATTATGTTGCTGGAGTAACGAATATTACTAGGTTGAAATCATTGCCTCTTTGCCCATCCTGTTACTTAGTTCTCTTACTTTTACGAAATATCACAGGCTCTCATTAAATATATAGGGATGTTTCACATTGAGAATGGCCACGATTTTGTAATCTCTGTTACTGACCTGCTTTAAAATTATGTCTAATTCACTCTATAAGGCCACATGTAACTGCACTTTTTCAGACTTCTCTTTTGTTTTCTGGGAGTAAACTCTCCTTGCTATGTTCGCTTGAGTACACCTGTAGTTTTAATATGACTTTTTGCACAAGAAAAGCAGGCACAACTAGTCTCTGCACCTTTGATAGTATTTGAAAGCACCGAGTAATACTTACACAGTTCTCTCGAGTTGCAGAATTGGAAAAACTTCACCAAAACAATCCAGGTGAAAACAAGAACCTGACACTAGAAGATAGCATGTTGAAGCCCACACAAACTACTTTTTTTCTTTTGATTTTCTCTTTTCTTTTCTTGCTGTAAAATCTCTGTAATCTAGGGACAGTCCATAATACAGTGATAAAATATAATAAAATACGTTTACAGCCAGATTACAGGATCTTGGCTACCAATTTTGTTGTATAATAGTGATAAGATGCAATCATCTCTTTCCATTTCATCAACCTGTAGTTCCTTTGGTCTTCTGCTTACCTGATGCCTGTTACCTAGAGTGAGACTTTTATGGAGCTCCGTGCCCAGCTGGAAAGACCAGGCAATTACAGGAGGTATCTACAAACCTTATTGTAAGGCTTCTGCAAGGAGACGAGTTGAGTGATGCTCTCGAAGTATTCTGAGGCACTGGGCTCTAACACTCTGTAGGCAGGTGATTTTCAGGGATTATTCAAGACAAATTGGATTCTGGGCTGTTCTGAGCTATTTGATCATTTTCTAAAGAGTAAAAGTTGTTTCATCAGTTATGCAGGAAATGTGTTCTTTGTGTGCAGCTCTGGCTTGGACTGCATACGTGTTCAAGCTGGAGCAAATGCATATGAGCTGCCTTTGTAAGAGGCAGAGTTAGAGTTAGACCCGTCCATCCCGCGACATCACCTGGTACTGCGGATAAGACTCTAAAGATGTGGTACCCATTTGTGGCTGGTGACCTCAGCCCAGCATCATGACTTCTCTCCTGCTCTCCTCTTGAGGTGGCACAAAAGGTGGGGAGAGGCAGTCTAGTGTTGGGCTGGTAAATGTGTGTCATGCCTCCTTGGCGTGGGCCCACAGAGGAGATGAATGAAAAGACCATCGGCTCCCTCTTTATATTGGAGTCACACTCTTGGTGCTTCCCACCTCCAAAGTGATGGGAGCCTCATGCTGGCACATGCAGGCTACCAGGGAAATGGACGGGGTTAAAGTTAAAAATGGTCATGAACAACTGGGTAAAGGATCAGAAATGAGAAATATTAAATTTGAAGCTGAGATGTGCAAAGGTCTGTATTCAAACAGGAGCAATCAAGTGCTGGAGCATATGATGAAATCAGCTTATTGCAGAGCACATCCACAGGAGAGAGGTTTCATCTCAGCTTTTCTTTTTGCAGCAAAGCTCAGGTGTGATCTCACTGCCCTGCTGAGCAGTAGCACACAGTGATTTGAATGGCTGCAAAAACATCCTCAATCTACAATGTATTAAAATGGAATAAAAGTCAAGAACTTGGCGTTGCAAAGAAGAAATTAAAATCTTCTTAGGTTCTGAGCAGTATAGGCAACACAAAAGTAAAGAAGAGCAATTAAAATAAAAGGTATCAGCATAGCAATTTCTTTTAGAATACGCAACTGAGGTAGCTTGAGTGTTTTGCATTCTGCTTTGGACCGAAGAGAAGCCCAAGGGCCTTCCTGGAGCTGTGCTTTTATGCTTCTAGGGTAAAACATTCAAGAAAACCACACAGGGCAGTGAGGGGAGTAAAAAGATTAGATGTGGTTAATATTTTGATATACAATAATAAACTTTAGCACAAACTCAAACTGAAAAGTATTACCTGCCCATACAAGCTCAGTGTATAGGCACAACTGATGTTTTATAGCTCACAAAAGAGAAACATTTGTCCAGATCCCTTCTGGACTAAGGCAACAGTCAGCAATACCCATTACTTGTCAGAACAACCAACACACCCTTCAAACACATTATTTTGTACTGTGAAAACCAAGAGCTGAAACTGAAATTTGTGAGTTTCTGGTTACCTTTCCCATGCATAATACGGCAGAACTGTGTTCTGTGGTCATCGAATATTTCTCAATGGTTTTAAAATACTTTGATCAATGGAAATTTAGATAAACAATTGACAGGACTTGGAATATTAGTCTTGTTGCTGCTGGGTTTTGATAATATAATTCTACACAAATAAGTAGTACTTAACTTTTGCTTTCTTTTGGTTTTCCTAATTTCAAATAATTTATCATTTTTACTGGTTAAAAAGTGAGTTATCTCTTTTTGTGTCCTGCTCCTTTTTTTTTCTTTTTAATGAAGAGGTGGGGAAAAAAAAAACGCAGAAAGAAAATGGGGAAAATGGGAAAAATCTTTCATTAATTGTTTTCCCATATGTGCATTTGCACTTGATGTGGTTTAGTTCAGAGTTCAGAGCTTGTAACAGTAAAACCCTTGAGAATGAGATAAAAACTTTTCCAGAAGAGAGTCCAGGTTTAGATAATTGGTTTCATATCTGGGGAAAAGTCTAAATTTTTGTTTTTGTTATATATATAGCAGCTCTTTGGGAACTAGTGGGTGGTCAGTATTTGAAGTTCCAAAAACCAACGAGAAAAAATAAACTGTGTGTCTTTGTTGGCAAAGAAAGAAACTAGTGGAGTTTGCCTTATTGCATGTCTTTTAAAGTAAGAGAGCAGTGGGATATTAGCCCTGTAAATTAAAAAAAAAAAAGAGAGAGAAAAAGAAGTTTCTGTGAAAAAAATCCTGAGCCTCAAGGGTTTTTCTTATCTTACATATTTTTTTTTGAATTTTCTAAATCATGAGGACTGCTATCATCCTTTTATTTCATTAGTTGCATCCCAGTCATCAATCCTTTTCTGAACTGTCAGGAGCGGTTTCTGCAGAATGATTCAAAATGCCTTGTTCCCAAAAAAAATACTCATTAGCTCAGAAGGATTTTTCATCAAAAGAATTAGAACAGCCTCTGGTAGAATTAGGCCTACAGCTGTTTTTCAGGATTAGCTTTATTTTTCAGTAAATATATTATTTTAGCATGCATAGGCTGAGTGCCCAACAAATCTGATTTATGAACTTCTGTTTCAGATTATTAGGAAAGCTCTCACAGAGGAAAAACAAGTGTCCACAAAGACATCTGCAGCAGATCTTGTAACAGAAACTGATCATTTTGTGGAAAATTTAATTATTTCTGTTCTGAAAGAGAAGTTTCCCTCCCACAGGTGAGTGCCTATAGTAAGACACTAGCAATGACCTTTGTTTGTCCTTTCAGTGCTGCATATGTGACTGGCATTTAAAGGGTATTTTGAAAGTCTGTATATCTTTCTTAGATATTAACCTACTGTTGTTGGACACTTTCATAGGACTCCTATTTTTAAAAAAGTACCATTTCTCTATACTTAGTGCTTTATATTTTCTAATATTTATGTTTCTTGATATATGTATTTAATAGCAATGTTTCCCCTGTAGGGACATCATGTGTGAAGGTTTCATATGGATCTCCATGATTTTCAGACTACTGATCTGTTCCCAGTTATGTAAAAATGATGCTAAAGATATCTATAAAAATATAGCTGAAATATGTGATAGTAAAGGTCTGAACCTGCAGACCTTTCCTTCACTTCCTTTTGCCATCATACACACACGTTTGCCGGGTCAGGACAATATCATATTTAATCACATAGAATCCCAAAATCAGGGAGAAGCAGGGATTTTTATCATCATCATCATCATGATTTGGTGCCTATACATAAACAGGTTATAAATTACTACATGGGGTGTTAACCCAAGGTTTTAAAAATGGATCAGATTGTTGACTCCTCTTAAATTATTCTGGCCAACTTGAAAATAACAACTCTCAGTGCATGCACAGGTTAGAGAGAGGTTTTGTATTAGTTGGCCAGGTTTGGTTGGCTGCAGAGACTCTGCAATTGATTTCTACATTTGACTTCAGTGGATAAAATTCATCTTCCCACAGAGCCTATGTGTGCCTTAATTACTGTGTGACTTCCTTCTAACTGCGTGCATCTCTGGTGGAGATGAGCCTTGCATTCTAGTGCTGTGCAGAAATCAACAAAGAAGAAAATCTGGAGGGCTCAGCTACTAATCTGATTGTCGGCGAGGCTGCTGGGCAAAAAAACCACCACCATAAGAAGGAGCAGAAAGAATGTTTTATACTAAATATGGCTTTCTAAACACGTGTTGTGTGTGATGGCATATTGAAGCAGTACTGTACAGCATAATGTGTGGTTCTTGGCTGTGATTTGCTAGAGAGTGCCAGGCTTTACAAGCCTGTTATTTGTGTAATATTCCATCTACTATTGCTGGCTGTGCTCTTTTCTCATCTCCGCTCCTACATTAGGTTTTTTTTCCTTGAACAGTCTGGCAGAGAAAGTAAAACATACACATTTCACATAAAATGAGAATTGTCAGAAGCACTCAGATTACTCGGAATGGGAACAAAAGTTGTAAGGTCAACTTCGACCCAGGAACTGAAAAATCCTTGACTCCATCAACTCCTCACAATTAACTTCTGACTTTATAAGTAAATAAAGGAATTACCATTTCTTCAAGACAAGTATTTTTTTTTATATTTGCCGTAGATTTTGGATAGAATTTATTCAGATTAAAACTAAATTTAATTTAATTAAAGTTAAAGTTAAATTTAATTAAAACACTTGCAATGAGGAGCCTACAGTAGCAAGCAAGGGTTAAATTACAGTGCAATGCAAACATTAAAAGATCATTTAAATTGCGTTCAGTCTTTCCCCTAACCTGGCTGTTGAAAGCAGCACTGAAGATTCCTGTTATTTCTTCTTGTTCTAAATCATCTTGATTCTTATGGTCTCTGAATAAAAAAAAATTTTTTTTAGGAGTTAGAAAAATGAAAAGGGATCTTATTAGAATCTGTACCATTTGCAGTGTGGCAGTGATGAGTCTTGACATATTGAAAATGTACTCAAAAGTAAAGAGAAATATTAGGAAAATCTGTTCCAAAGGTAGTTCTGTCCCTTGTTCCTTTCTTCTCTCTTCTTGGCTGAGTGATATATATCATGTTCCTTCATGCTTCACTCAAATTTTCATCTGTGGTCGCTCTTCAGTACTCTGTTATGGTCCATATGAGTCTTTTCAAAAGGATATTTTTTTCTGAGAAGTCTTTGAGTTGTGGGTAGGCACAGCCAGAATACCAGGGGCTACTGGTTGAAAAAGGCTATCCTACCATTTACACGTGTTATTGTTACACAAGCATCCTTTGTATTCTTTGTGGCCTTAAATCTGTAGACATTAAAACCAGGACACAGCGGTTAAAGAGGATGACATCCAACCCTAGCTTCCCAGCTTTCTGCCCTCAGAGCCCCATAGGGGGTTAGGTGAGGGACAGCCCCAGTTTGAACCTCTTATACCTCACAGGGTATCACTCCTGCTGCAGTTTATGTGATGTTACAATTTCCCTGCTGTTCCAGCAATGAATTTCAGAGCGGCACCATGGTATGAACAGGCTTGGCTAAAATTACTAGACTCATTTTCAGTGGGAGTAAACTGTAATCCAGATTTGAAGAGAGGTCGGCAGAGCTGGCAGGATGTCATATTAAATTAACTGTTTTAATAAGATGGCTACCCCTCCCACTTCTCAAGCTGTTCCTAAGATTTGGTCTCCAGTACTTCACGCTGAGTGTTTTGCTTAGTTTGTGGGGTTTTAGAGGACATAGAACAACACATTTGATGTTGACCTTGAGGGACTCTCACAGTTCCCAGTGCTGTAGAGCAGCAAGGGCTTTTTTTTAACCTATCAGCCCAGATTTCATAAAATGTGCACCTAATTTGTCCTACATTTTGGAAAAATTGCCCTTGAGCATGAAGACTTTTATCAATAGCACTGCTGTGCCCCAGCTTCATTTTAGCATTTCTGAACCCGAGGACTGCAGCATCACAACCCCGTTGTAAGAGAAAGGCGAGGGACAGGCTTGCAACACTTGAGGGTAAATCATCTTACACAAAAATACTCCTGTCTTTAAAGAGGTTCTCATTTCACCTTTCTTTGAGTGGCAAGACAGTGGCTACAGTTCAGGCTCTGGCAGGGGGAACTGGCAGAAGGCTGAAGCAGAGGCATATTTTATGTGGAAGATGGACAATCTGAAATGGGATGTAAGCTGCTTCAACTGCAAGATGAGCTTCCTCTGCAGCTAGCAGCACAAAGTGTGTGGTTGGGTTTAGGTGCTAATTACAGGATTTTTAAAAGCCAAAGTCAAATGATACAGCACCAACAAGACAAAATAATGGAATATTTACAGCGAGGAGTCTGCAAAGTGTTACGTTAAACTGAGAATTTCAAACACTTGTTCAAGTCTTTCTCATTTCTCAGTTGTACAGGAACATTTTGTCCTTCAGTTGTTGTCTTTAATGGAGATGAAAATAGTAACAAACACTTCCTAGTTCCCTTTTCATACCGACTGGGGGTCCATAATGCCATCAAAATAGTCTGTTTCTACAGAGGTCAAGGCAGAGTAACATTTGGAAAAGTCAAGAAGTCTCCTCCTGTGCTCTCTGCAGAACATTTTAAGCTCATGGTTGCAATTGTTATCTGGAATCATGCAGTACATGGTGAAGACACAAAAGAAAATAGCTGCTGCTCTAGTCCTAGGGAGGCAGCTGTTTCTGCAAAAGACATTTTCTCTTTATTTTATCCATTTTTTTCTCTTTGTGTCTTTGAGATAAGCTTTTTTGTCCTCAGGTATTTGCAGGAACTCTGAATACCGTTACCATTTGTTCGAATGTGAAACCACCAGCAAGATTCAGTACTAGCAGTTGGATTCTATACCTTCTGTATATATAGGGCTTTATGAAAACCTGTGAGAGCAGCACCTGCACAGCTCTTATAGAAAGAGATCCTCAGCAGTTTGTGGGACAGCAGGGATAATTAAGGTCAACAGGAAATATGCCAGAACTGGATGTTTGTTTCCCAGGGAAAAAGGAGAAAAAAATTGCTAAAAGAAACTGGGACAGAACAACAGAAGAGAATATGACCTCAGATTTCATTTTGTGCCTTATGCATCCAAACAACAAACAAAAAAAAATAATAATTTGTTGATTTTTTTTTCTGGGTCATGGGAAAAAGAAAGTTCAGCTTTGTAAACCTTTTAATTTCCTGAACCAGACTGTAAAATTCAAGTAGGAGCAAGATTGTGGATTTTCAAAAATGCATTATTTCCTGCTGACTGAATTTGACTGCAAAAGAGAAGGAGGTACAGTTTGCAGTTTATAATACTTACTGCAAGAGACAGGCCTAACCCACAAAATTACATTCTGCATAAAAGAAATCTTCTAGAGTTCAAAGGATGCTAGTTCAGATCCGTTTCTGCATTCATTTTCATGACTTTCTTAATGATATATTGGGAAAGTGAAAATAAATAGAGTTCTTTTATACCATGTAAAATAGTATACTATAGATTTGAGAACTCTCCTTCGAAGTCTCTGTGAAAGTTCCTAATTCCTAAATTAAAAAAAAGCAATATGTGTGTTTACATTTATACAAAAATGTTATATATATAGAGAAAAATTATCTCTTAAAAGATGGAATTGTATTTTCCAAGTCACATATGTAAGCTAATGTTCTGGGATACTTATTTTATCCCATACCAAATGCAGGTTTATTGCTGAAGAATCCACTGCTGCAGGTTCAAAATGTGTCCTCACCGACAGTCCGACCTGGATTATTGACCCTGTTGATGGAACGTGCAACTTTGTGCACAGGTAAATGGACAGTGAACTGGGAAACACATCAAAAAGCAACATGTAGCTTCTCACAAGTCAACCCTTCTTCTTGGAGGTGCTTTACCATGGTAGGTTTGTCCCTTTGACTCACAAGTAGGAGTCATCCCTTTATCTCTTTGTACCTCGCATAGTGTATCTGAGGGAGGCTGTGTTTGTGCTGGGGAGAGCTCTACACTGTTATCTGAAGGTAAGCTGAAGTTTCTGCTGACTGCCTAATGACCCAGAGCTCTTGCCTCACAGCTCGTTTATATATATAACCACATGTGAACGTGCAGAGACTTGAGCTGAACTGGAGGAACAAGGCTGTGCTATAATGACACTTGGCCTAACACCTTATGTGGGTTTTACACATTCCTTTTAGGAGTGGTGTTTTCTCCTTTTCAAACACAAATGCTTCATTTTTCCCCGGGAAGTACAACTACGGCACGTATGTAGAGTAGAGCTGAAGACTAAGTACAGAGATACTGGTTTTAATTTTCTAAAGTACCTCTGCAAAACGAAATCTAGGGGTCATTACTGCAAAAATGAGGAGTTTTAATTCATCATGTGAATGCTAGGAGTTGTAAACTAATGACTATTCATAATATTTCTAAATAAAACTCTTCACTATGCTCTGCCTTATAGTTAGTGGCTGAAAGTAACTGCCTGTATCATAAAAACAAAAAAAAGGCATTTCCTTGACTTTTAGTGCCATTATACAGAATTCAAGGGAAGGTGAGGTGTCGTGTGATGATGTTTCATGCAATTAAGTGAAATTTCCTCTTTCTAGCAGTATTTTCTGGACTTCTGAAGCCCTTTTTAAAACATGTTTTTAAGAAATGAATTTATTTCATCGTTTAAAATGCAAGAATTATACCGTAATCAAAAGGACCAAATTCAGTACATGATCATCACTTTGCAAAAAGTGGGCGTAGAGGAACTGGTTTCTTTTTATGTTGATGTTAGCAGCAAGTTATCTCCATGCTACTTAGTTGCTGTCTCAGATGCATAACTTGAACAAAATGTGCTCTTAAAAATGATGGCTTGTTATAACATTAGTGATTTTATACTGGATAATTCAATTACACTAAAGCAAAAAAATCACTAAAATATACAACGCGTTTAGTATAAAAATTGTGATGTCTTCATGTGTTTACTTCTTGCCTTCTCCAATGTTGTTACATTTTTAAAGGAACTGACAAAGTTAAAGAGGCTGACAAAGGAGAAATAGTACAATGTCAAGTGCATTTTGCCACAAGTAAGCTCACAGAGCTCCATGTGGGGTTTTGTTGCATAAGGAGTAAGTTGAGAGATTTTTCATCCCTAATATTTCATTGCTTATTTTTCACAGATTTCCAACAGTGGCAGTAAGCATTGGATTTGCTGTTAACAAAGAGGTATGAAGTATGTTCTTTAAGAGAGTTGGCTAGAAGCCTCAAAACCATGTGGGAACTTTAAATAAAAAATTTTTTTAAAATCAGTCACTACTCAGGTTTTTCCATGCTTTTTAAATGCATCTGATCACACTTTACTGATCTAAAATCTTAGTCCTGCAAAAATTACAGATGCAAACTGGCAATTAAAAGAGAATTCTTATGAATTATTATAAATATTATAGGAATTATGTGCAGAAAAAGGGAGTACTGGTGTGAGCAAGGTTATGTTAGACAAAAATCATAGTAAGTTCAATATAGTGCTGCCTCTTCATAATTTGAACATATCTCCTAGTGTTCTTATGTTATTTTTATTGCTTCTTTCCTGCTAGCAGTACCTGTGAAAGCTAACTCCTGCTATGAATCAATTTAGAACTGATTTTATGAAGAGTGCAAAATTATGGGCCTAGTTCATTTAATCTGCCTTTATATTTTTCTTAACATAGTAAAATATTTACCACATGAGAGCTTGATTACAGCAAGGATGGGAGATTACCTAGACTTCATATGTGCCATATTGAGTTTCCTAGCTGTACTCATTCATGCTAGTGCCTTTTCTCCAGATGTTGCCAGTATACAGTTTGATATATACAGACTAACTAGCTATTCAAATTGCCAAGGAATGTGCCTCTTTCAGCCTAACTCAACAATCTTAAAAATAAGTATAGCTTTAAGTGAAGCCAGCAAGAATTCTGTTAAGTAACAACCTAGTTTTCAGATGTCCTAGTACCTCACACTGATTTAAACAGAATAATGTTGTGTACTTCTTTGGTTAGACTTTTCAAACATGGAAACTGCAGAGAAATACTTCCATGCTTTTCTGAAATTTATTCATTCCCAGAGGTCCTTTTGAATACTACATATTATTACCAGACAGTTTTCTCTAATATTTATGTTTTCTAAAACACCGTCATGATTTTGATGCTGCGTATTTTGGGTTATGTAAACTAAACAAAGCTGAAACAAAAATAAAGAATGATGTTAAATCTCCCTCAGTAAACAAATGGAAAAAGCAGAAAAAAGTAGTAAACTGAAAAGGAGCCAAAGTACACACAAGGGAAGTGGCCTGAATATAAGCCTTGAATGTACTGAAGAAATTCCCGCAGATGTCTTCAGGGAAAGACACTATTAATAGCGTGTTCCTCAAAAATACCCCTTGGTTTAGATGAGACCTCAAGGTAGGGAGTGAGGACAGTCTATTTCCTTTGAATTGTCTTTGATGAACAAGGAGTGCAGCAGGAGAAGATTTCGAGTCTAGAACATATGAGATGTTTTCTTGACCCTGTTGCCAACTTCTGACACCTTGGGCGAGTCACTTAGTTTTTGTGTACCTGTCCACCCCTAAATTAAATAGTTCTAATAGTACTTATCTAGGGGTGATTTTCAGAGCTGACCTTTGGAATTTGTGACATGCTTTAAAATCTTGTGCTGAAACCCATTAAAGTAATGGAAATTTTAAATACCAAGGGTCAAATTTGGACCCTCTTCTCATCAGTAAACAGAATCTCCCACAAAAATTCCAGTGTTGCACATTCTTAAGCTTTCATTGAGGGTCACAGTATTTGCTATTTCTGTCCAAATTCCTTCTCTTGCAGTGCTGTGACTTCAAGGGATTCTCACTTTTATGTGTAAACAAAAGAATTTTGCAGAGAAACATTTGAACAAGTGACCAGAGTGTTCTGCTTTGCTTGAAAAGGCAGGCAAATTAAATGCACCACAAAAGTTGAAGTGCATACAAAAGCATCCACTGTTAATAAACAGTGTACCATGCCTTCTGATGTAGATGCTTGACTGATCAGGGTCCAGCCAAAGTCAGTGGGATTACTTCAAAGTGTAACTGCTCACCAGTGAAAGCAAAGCATTCAGAATCTTACCTTAGAGGACTTGCATATTTTCAGTAAGGACATACAATTGAATTTGAAATCAACTTGGCACTTAAGCCATTCTCATGTGAACAGAAACAAGCTGCAAGTAAGAGTTTAGAGATCAGGAACACATTGCATTAACTTTTCTTTATAAACTGAATTTTTATTATGACCTATATCTCAATATCACAGTAATAATAAAAATATTCCAGTTTATTAGCATCAATATAATCTTTGATTATGTGTACCAATTAAAAATATTGCTGATCTTTCTGCCATTAGTAGTTGTTTATATTTATGATGAGTAATTTGAGTTGCATTCATTTCTTTCCTTTTCAAAATCTTAAAGCTTGAATTTGGTGTAATTTACCACTGCACTGAAGAACGATTATACACTGGTAGAAGAGGTCAAGGGGCATTTTGTAATGACAAAAGGCTTCAGGTATCAAAAGAGACAGGTTGGTCTAGATTTTGTTAGAACTCTAAAAGGAATATGTTAATTTTGTTTCAGAGTTGTTGCAAATCATCATTAGGATAATGAACATCATTATCCTGATGGAAAGTATTTCACCTGCATGATAATTTTGTTGTTTTGTGTTTGTTTTTTTCTGAAAAACCACAACTTTCCTCCTTTTCTTTTTAAAATATACATCTGAATATGAACTATTTAAATAATCCTAAATAATTTTGCTTCACAACCATTGTTTAAAATAAGGAAGAATGTGTAGATTCACCAGTTTCATTCCAGCTGTACACTGGCATAACTTTTTATAAGCAAGATGCAATGGGAATGGTGAATCAAATTCACAGTACTATAGCGGCTGTTATTCACTTATTTTCCAATAAACTTTTATGTCACAAAGTGTATTATGTCTGTAGGCATACGTGCTGACAGTAAACTAAAGGATGCATGCTTCGTTAGGGGTTCTCTAACAGCTTGCTCTTGCATGTGAGGTGTTTCGATGTACAGATAGCCAGCAACACCTCGTCAACACTTTAATAGAGTCCTTTTATTGGTAAACCAGATCATAGATCTATCTGTTTGCCTAATGATAATAGATAACAATAATCTGATGTGTGTAGAGAAGTTTTCTTTTAGTCAATTAAAATGCAGAGGAGAGCATAACACTCAATTGTAGGCAGAAGCAGACATATGCCAAAAATGTACATCACTGTACACAAGAGATGGTAAAAACTTCTCCCCAAAGAGATTTAATTAGCTTAAAACACAGTAAATTCAAGCAATTTAACCTGGAGATTTCCTTAATACCTCAAGCAGACCCTGCATCAAAATTTCGCTGAAATTTGGGAAGTTTGGCTCTTCACCTAAATTAGTAGTAATCTGGGGTCTCCCTATTTGGAGACGTGGAGCAATATGTAAAGTCAATGACCCCTAAGATTTTCATCACTAATTATACCTCACATTTTTGTCAGTGCTCAAATATCTCATATTCCACAAAAGCCCATGCTGGCAGAGACTTATTAGGAAGAACTAGGGGTGCTCCCAGCTGGGCTGGATGAACCACTGTTGAAATGGCTTGACTTTCTTTTGCGGTCGGAGAGTTCTGGTTTCCAGTTGATCAAGGAGCAATTTTGGCACATGTCACTTCTGTCTTCCTGCCTCTGGACATCCGATCTATGTGGGTGTCTAGAACATAGCAAGGGAAGTAGACCTTCTGCCCTTCCAAATGCTTTGAAATTTTCTTTTGTTTTGAGATATATCATTTGGTGGTGGGAAATTTTCACCAGTGAAGCTGGATCTACTTTAGGATCACTTCTACTGATGTTTTGGGTGTTTTAAATCACAGTTGCTCTGTAAGGGCTGTGGCTTCAGTGAAATGAGCCAGCCCTGGAAGAGAGACTGTGTTTCCCTGCACACACCACTGGAACTGAGGTGGCCATGATGTGTTTGAGATCCAAGCTGTCATGTTACTTCCTGCCTTTTGTTTCAGGAAATGTGACCGTTGTATAACATTGATGTACTCTGTACATTCATTGTTCAGATTTAAACAACTGAAATCACAGCCCAGGCAAACACTGTTCTTTGTAAATGACCAATTTTTTAGAGGTCTGGTATGGTCTGGTCAAGGAGCTGGGATACACTTAAATGAAGGATCCATTTTCCCTTTGATCTTGAGTGATACTGTCTTCTCATGCTTAGATTCACATCAGGCCTTACATGTGCTAATACTATAAATGTATTTTCTTTTTTTAATCTCTTGTGGTCAACAGATTTGCTCTTTTCCTCATAAATCTATCCATATCACTGTTAAATCTCTTCTACCAAACCTGCTTATTTTTTGGCCTCTGTCAGGATGAGGAATAGTCAGTAAATTTGATCTTGTATCTTGAATTCCTGAAATCCCATCGAGTCTTGTGATCAGCCAGATCCTTTTCCTAAGCAGACACCTCCTTCTTACTTGCCTTAGTCTCTTCAACCAATTTCTCCCTGTAGCCTTGATGAAAATCAGAGATCCATTTATGCATTAGAAATATATTTAATAACTCAAAAGAACAAGTATCTTAGTCACAACCTAACAATGACTGATGTGGTGTGAATGCTTGGTGCGTTTTAGCAATGAGGTGTGCATTAAATGGTCTCTAATTGTAAATTGGGTCTATTATGGAAAATAAGCTAAGGCAGATTGCTTTCACCATCCAGAATTTTCAGTAGTAGCTAAATAACAAATACCCTACAGCATACCTGGATTGGTGGTTTTATATTTTAATGCAGTAGCTTAAAAAATGGTTGTTAAGTCTATGTTCCTATGGTTAAGATTTGTGACACCCGGTAACTTTTAATCTAATTGCATACCTTTTACTCACCAACCATTTTACCACATTGCTTGAATCCATAATGTTCATCTCCAATACTAAATTCATTGGCTGCCTGGGTAATTAAATGTCTCACTCCAGCCTAATTTGCTTTCGAAAACCTCCTTGCTATGTCTGCTGAGAACTTTCAGCTTATGCAACTAGCTGTAATAAGCAGGTAGATGTTCCCTATCTGAATGAATGCCTCGCCTCTAACCCAGGATAGAAGGTGACACCTGACATTGGGCACAGCATAGTTAGTGAGTAATCAACCGCTAAACCTTTGAGTTTTGTCATCTCTCTAATGCCTCTGAGTTCAGCTGGCACAGCAGAAGCAGGGACACTTGGCATTTGATCAACCACCTCCACCTACATTGGCATACGCTTGTTATAGACTGGCAATATTGAGATGTCACGTGAGGACTACTTCAAGAGCTTTCAAGTCACTGTGAGTCTCTCCTTTGACTGTGCACAAGGCTGATATCTTCACCTGCTCTAGGTCAGAATTGCCCTTGCTGAACACAAGACAAACAGAGCATTCATATGTTATTATGAATAAAGATACTGCTTTAGTTTGTGATAAGAAGGGATTGCTTTCAGTCATGAAGTGTCTTCAGTCTTTGAAATGTTGGAATGAGCTACTACTGAGTGACTGGTGATTTAGTCAGAAACATTTTTTTCCTCTTACTGTGCTCCCAGATGTTTAGAATTGGTCAACAAATTGCATTAAAATTCCCTATTCAAGAACCATCCTGTTTTTAAATATGAATATATTCGCATCAATAATAGTTACTAGGTCACTGGATTATTTTTAGCTGACTGCTAATATTAGTGAATTTGCCAAAAGGTGACCAATCAGTGAAGTAAAACAATGTATGGAAAGAGAAGGAATGTAAGAATGCATTCTTGGTTTTAATCTTCCTGTTCTTTTTCTTTTAATACGCTTAGAGCAGACCATTTGATATGAAAAACCTAATTTTGCTTGAATGTTCATGCAAAGTTGCCACTTAACCTATGAAAGAGTTTGGGGTAGAAAAAGGGAAATGGAAATTATTTTTGTGTGAAAAGTCCATTAGTGTTTAACTTAAAAACGAATTTACAGAACCTACCTGGAAGCTGTTGAATTAATGGAAACATCTCCCTGCCATTGCAGATATCTCGAAGGCCTTAATTTTAACAGAAATTGGTCCAAAACGTGACCCTGCAACTTTGAAATTGTTCCTTGGTAACATTGAGAGATTGCTCAAGGCCCAAGCACATGGGTAAGATACTTTACAATATATGTCTCACATTTGTGATGGAAAAGTCATTAAAACAAGTAGTTTTTAAAAAAAAAAAAAAACAGACAAAGAAGTGTGTTGTACATTTTGTGATCTCAACACATAGGTTGAAATGAAAGGCATTTTCTTCTTTATGTTACCATGTCCCTTTCTCATGGGGTTTAGGGTCCGTGTCATTGGGAGCTCAACCCTGGCTCTGTGCCACTTGGCATCCGGCGCTGCAGACGCCTATTACCAGTTTGGGTTACACTGCTGGGACCTGGCAGCGGCGACTGTCATCATTAGAGAGGCAGGTGGCACTGTGATAGACACTTCAGGTGAGCATATCCTTGTTTTCACTGACTTTTGGGGGATTGAGTGGCTACTTCAGGGCAACTTGTTACCTCAGAGCAGTCTTTCCCCTGTGGCTCTATCTTGTTTCTCGCAATATTCTGTAGAAGCATCTGTGCTCTCCACTAGACTGGCTGGTTATTCAGGACGCACTCATGTAATTCCAGCCTGGGGTTTCATCACATCGAAGGTCCTCTGAGTCAAAATGTATTTCCATGACTTTGAGTAATTCCTTTAAAGCATCATATTTACAGTGAAGAACCAGCCCAGGAGATTGGTAGGTGCGCTCAGACTCCAAACACATTCAACAGACGCAACCTCCCAGGAAAGGAGGACTCTGAGGTATAAGTCTGAACATATATGACTGAAAACTAGTCAGAGGGAGCGAAGGATAGCACAAGCTCCAGATTATTACTTTATTAATTTAGATGGTGCACATCTCAGAGTAATGGTTTACTGGTGACCAATACCTGGATACTTTGGAAAGATCTGGCAGATTAAGAGAAAGGCTATGCTGAATGAACTAATTTCTGTTGTACCCCTTCCTGTTGCTAGAAGGGAATATTGCATTTATTGTTGGATACTGAACAAATCTAGGCATTCACTGCTTCTCTTGCATACTTTGGCTCTGTACCTAGAATTTTCCAAAATAATTTTTTGCTGGAAGTGTCCAGACAGGAGTTGCTGAATTAGGTTGTTCTTCCCACCCCAAAAAGATCTGCGTATGAAGTTGCTTCAGTGTTTTTTGCAGCTATCTAATTACAGCATGGCTTGTATTTAAGACAGTTCTTATTAATCCTCTTGTCCTCAGGGGGACCTCTGGATCTTATGTCCTGCCGAGTGATTGCTGCGGGCACTAGAGAGATGGCCATGTTCATAGCTCAGGAAATACAAACTATTCACTACAAACGGGATGACGAGAATTGAATACCTACATCACAGAGTTCGCCCTCCTGAACCATGTAACTTTTGCCAGAGGGGTGGCTTAAAGGGTATGTGATTTGAGCAGGATGCTTTCTGTGGAGATTTTCCGTGTCAAATATTTTTTATAAATTTATTACGATGTGAGAAGGCATAGGGAGATTTTTAAACCTCTAAGAATCGTGTTTCCTTTTTAATATGTATCTCTTTCAGCAGTATCTTTTTTATAAGATAGTGTATTTTACTGGTAGTAAATTAGTCTCAAAATTAAGTTGTAATTTCATATCTGTGGGGCTGATACTTAGTCTTTTGTAACATGCAGCTAAAAATGGAACTTTATTTTTACAGATGCAGATCTCAGGTAAATGAGCTTTAGGACTGTAGTAAAGGATGAGTAGTTAAGATGTGTGCCTATAATACCCTTGTTCTATGATACTTAAGAATGCTATAAAAATGACATTGTTGTTTCCCAACTACGTCATAGCTATATATCCATATATGTACATGTATGTATGTTTGTGTGTATACATATATATATATATATATATACACTTATACATGTATATGCATGTATACACACACATACCCAGATGCATATGTTTATATATATGGATATCCTGGATGTTTACAGCAATTTAGAGAATGCATAGAAGAAAGCTAATATTGAAAGTTATTTTCAGGTGAAGAGTACAGGTTACTTAGGTGATTCTGGTCAGGGCTATCCAAATGGCAAATAGCAGAGCTGATCATGGAAAATGTTTAATTATTTTACAAACTGTCCAGCTAGTTTTGTTTCCCTTCATCCCTCTGCATGGGTATAAATCATACTATCCTACAGGCCTCTGTAAGATACTCCAACCTGCAAACACTTACTACCATAGAGTAATTATAGTTAAAACCAGGAATACTGAACTCAAACTGAGCTATTCACAGTATTAACTATGACACACAGTAGGAGGCCAGCAGAACAGAGCACAGTGTCAAGGAGCTGTTGATCTTAGAGAAACTTTGGGCAGAACAGCAGGATTTGGCCCCTTACAGGCAAGTGATTAAAAATATGCACAGAAGATATGCTTGCAAAAAGTTGTAAATCACATGCCCTTCTTGCACAAAGTTGTAATCACACTTTTTGATCAGAAAAACCTGTAAAATTTGTTATATAGGTTTTCCAAATACACAGTTGTTCTCTGTCATCGTATCTAGCCAAGGTTATAATTTCTATTTAGATTATGTTTTAAATAAGGAGCACAGGGAAAGTACAAGTATATCCAGAAAAGTAGTCTATATAAAATCATTTCTATTTTATCTTCAAAAATTTAATTAAGAGGTATCTCTTTTTTTCCAAGAGTGCAAATTAAATAAGGAATGAGCCAAAAAAGTTGGTTAAAACTTTGAACTTTTTTTATACACTGCATGTGTAGACTTTGTAAATGTGTTCAGATATCTGCCTAGAACAAACTAAACAGTATTTTTTAAAAATAACCTTGTGTGTGTTTCTTGCAATGAGAAATGTTTTTCACTGAATATAACAAAAAATTCTGTGTGAATTTTTGATGCTTTTTTTCATGAGAAATGCAAAGTATTGACTGTGTGAAGAATGTCTAAATCCAACTAAGCATTTAAGAGCTGATGGTTCTTACCAGAAAACCAATGTTTTCCATCACAGTGATCACTGTTTTGTCACTGCTCCCTTTTACCCCCTCCATCTCTTTTTACCCTCCCCCCACCCCCAATTTGGAAATGAAGATTGTAAGCCCTCTGGGGCAGGGACTTTGGCTCTGGGTTTTCAGAGTGCTAATAGGATGAGATTCTGGTCCACGACTAGGCACTGAGGTGCTATAATAATACAAATAATAAATACTAATAGGCTTATTTGTCTCTTGTTGACTCTTCCCCCACTTTCTGAGCACAGAGGAGATCCTAGTGACAGATGCAGAGTTTTGTGGCATTGCTCTGATCCCAGGGTGCTTAGCCTTGGCAGTCGTGGGAGCAGCTGGAGCTTTACTCGGGCTTGTGCTGTGACTGTAAGCTCTGTAAGGAAGCTTATGCTGGCAGGGAGTCAAGTGTGGTGCAAGCTCAGCCCCACTTCATCCGCTCCCCCTCCTAACCCTGTCCCCCGCCATTGCTCTGGGAGAGGAGCATGTGTGAGAAGCAGCTTCTTCGTGGCTCCAGTGAGGTTTCCCAGCAGCTCAGCCCACTTGTACAAAGAAAGTCTCTGACCCAGTTAGGGCTGGCATGCCTTGGTGTCCCAGAGCTCAGCAAAGCAGGGGAATCTGTGCATCGACTTCAGTGGCACATGCCAGGAATTTGCAAAGCTGGGAGCCAAGCGTGGTAGGAAGGGAGAGGTGCAGAAACCCATTCACAAGTTCTCATTTGTGCCCAAGATGCAGTTTTGGTTTTTATTTGGGCTGTAGTTCAAGTATGTTAAACTGGCAGTGTGTATGTGGAGCAACAATCCTGTCTCCCCCACCTCCTCTGTCACCTATGTGCCAGGACAAACATTTCTGAACCCTTCCAGAGGACCAGATGAGTGAAGTGATCTGCCTGTAAATTACCCCAGGAAACAAAAAAGGATTATTTTCCAGGCAGATCGTTTTCTCAAGCCAATTCAGCCCCTGGCCACTACAAGCAGATGACTTCAGGCACCATAGGGGGCAGCGAGGGGGCAAGCAGGACGGCTGCCTTCACAGATGCAGCCACAGTACAACACTTCAGACTTTGCATCAAAATGCAGCCTTAAAACTGCATGTCCAGCAGTTCTCCTTGTGAGTGCGAGCATTCATTGCACATTAGCATTGCACATTGCGGCACATTAGCAAGAAACTTAAATCCCCCCAAATGCTTGAACATGTGGACTCTTTTCCCTGCCAGCTGTTGTAAAATGCTTCGACTGTTTTCCTCTACATACATTACAGAGCACATAATGGATCCAAGACGGATGAAGATTTTCTCCATGGACACCGGCACAAAGACGCCTGTGCTCTGAAAAGCGAGTGCTTCCTCTGTAAGCAAATGGTGCTCAGCTTACTGGAGCCATCCCAGTTCATGTCTGCATCCCTCACCAGCTCATTGGTGGAAAACATTTTATACCTCCAGTCTTGCTTGTCTAGTCTCAAATGGTGCTTTCTGATAGAATAAGGAGTGAAAATAGCTGTAAACTCCAGGAAGATGGTCGGTAGCTGATTCCTTTGCAGTGTGTCTTGTTGAGCTTTTCAGATTTTCCAGAAAAAATGTCAGCATGTTTCATATGTGCTGAAGGACTGATATTTGCTCCTTGATTATACTAGCTATTAAAGAAATAAGCATGTATTGGAGCACTTACCTAGGAGGCCTCAGGCAGTATTCTCCATATTTCATCAAAAATTTCGTTCCTGTTGGGCATGGCTTCAATTAAAGGAATAAAAATATCACCAGTAGCCATTCTACTATCGGTATTAGAGCTATGCTGTTCCCTCAGCAAGACTGAATCTGTTTAATGTCTGTACAGGAGGTGTGCAAGGGATCTTTAAATAATGAAATAAGACTTAAGCCACTATATCAAATTAACACAGACCACACCTTTTTCCTGGTAACTTCCTAGAGCTGCCAAGCCTGTTTAATTTTTTTTTTCCTTTATGCTAGCAGGGAAACTGTGTACAAAAATGTGCTCTGCTTCAGTAGTGTATCACCTGACTGAAAATGCAGAGAAGTCAGAATTATGGTCCCTACAACAGTTTCCATTTTACAGCATGTTAAAGGTAAGCCTTTCATAAAACATTTCACCAAAGCCAAGGAGTGCAAAAAAATCATTCACCAAGAGCGGAAGGAGGAATTTCCATTTTCTTTTAATCCATGCACCAGGCATGACAATACTGCATTTAATATGCATGCTGTGTTCAAGTAGCAGAAGAACTAATTCTATTCAAAAGAGAAATGACTGTTGACACCAACTCTGGATTTCTGTGGGTTCTGCTCCTGAAGTTTTAATTTTAAAATGCATTACAACAGTGGGTTTGTACTTCTCTCCTTTTCATCCCATTATATTTGTACAGTGAATTTTAGAGTAAAATGGACTCAAAGTGTGACCTTTCTCATCACAGGAGGTATGTGTTTCACGGCACGGAGGAGAAGAATGCTTTATCTCAGCATACTAAATGTTACTATTTCAATGACAAAAAATCATGTGTTATTTTCCTTATGTACTGCTGTGAAGTCCTTGCATAATAGCAATGTCCTGCAGTGCAGCCATAGCTAGAGACCCACTTCATACAGGTGGTATGAGAATTGATCAATGATCAGAAGACTTTTTAATTGCAGTTGCTTTTGTGCAATTGCTGAAATCAATTAAATCGTGCTGAATACTTCAGTGCATACCCTAATATGCAGCATTTATACATTCATCCTCTGCACCTTCTTATGCACACTGCCAGTGTATGCTCCATTAATATCACAACCTACTACACTGTGCTTCTTCAGTTAACTACTGACTTTCAGCTTTATTAAAACCTTTTTTTTTTAGTGAATATCCAAGATTTTTATAATGTAGCCATTAAAACTATTGCTTTCTAATTCACTGCAACAGATTCCAAATTGAGTGTGAGTCTTCTTGCCAACGCTGGATGAATTGGATAAATCAGTGGAGTTGTACTTGTTTGCAAGAGAAAAAAAATAGCCAAAGTCTTGTCTTGGAGGCAGAATTTTCTATCTGATCACAGGGAGAGAAAGCCTTCTCTGGCTCAGCAATGCCTGGTTTGCAACATGGAACATTAATCAGCTCCAGATCAGAGTGTTTTCCTCCTCCTAGCAGATACTGTCAAAATCAGTGCTGAGGGATATGTTCCAACATTATATGAAAAAAATACTATTCATATACTTCATACAGTCTTATATTTCTATCTTAATTTAATGGCAGAACAATAATATTTATTTATATATGTTTATATAGATATATGAGATAGATTAAAATTGAGTCCTGAATAAATTTTTTATCTACAAATTACTCATGCAAAGGCTCACAAAAATTACCTTGAAATTTCTGAGTGTTTGTATCTCCAGACACCTGTCACAATCAAAGTGTTAATCAGTGTAAAGAAAAACATATATTCAGAGATGTTTCCTAAGGTAAAAAGGCTCATAGACACATTCTTTGCACAGAAAGATTATGTGGGGTATTAAAGAGGTCAGTAGGGAAGGGATAAACTTTATCACATTAAGCTGGAAACCTCTTTAAGTGTGAAAGGTCTGTGTCCTTTGACAGTGCTTTGGTTTTAGTTAAAAATAAGCAATGGTGGTATTTGAATTTAAAGCTATTTGAGAAAGCAAACCTACATATGACAGTGCACTGTTGCTGTATCAGTGATGCAGCAGTCCTTTGAAATACTGTGACATTAGTGGTCACCTATAAGACCATGAATTGGATATATTCATGGTGGAAATACAGCTTTATTCTATTTTGAAATGAATTCAAGCATTAGCAGCCAGGCTATCAGATAACAGGGAACTAAAATCAGAATTCCAGCACTTTTGTTTGTCCATTGCAGTAAGTGTCTCTTTGTTTTCCTGAGAAACACAGATATTCTCTCTTGCCAAGCATTGTTTATTGTTGGTCATGTTGAGCAGTACAACCAGATGATGCCACTGAACCAAATTTAAGAAAATGAGGCCCGAAACCTCTTTTGGCACAAGGGGTCACAATTTCAGTGATATTGTGAAGTTCAGAGCACGGCATGACTATAATTCAGCAAAATTATCAATTGTCTTTGTACTGAAATAACACCTAAGAGTCTTCTGTGATACAAACACATACGTCCATCAGGTGGCACATAGTCAGGGTTTCTGGAGACACTGCATGATTCTAAAGTGTTATTTCAGGTGGTCAGCCTGCCTCAGGGTCATGCTTAACATTTCAGACAACAAATATTTTAATGACTCTTTTACTGTAAAATATAGTCATTACTATACATGCATGTAGAAACTTAGAAATTTAATGCTGGTTTGCTCCTGCCTTGCACCTAGTGTAATCATTTGCTACTTGTAAAATTGCAAAATTTGTAAAAAATATTCTATATTAATAGAATATTAGTATTTTACCTTCACTTTTCAAACATAGATGTAAATACACAACATACAAGGGCTCACCAGTTTTTAATATATCATTTCTAATGTTTAGGAGAAAATCACTCATAATTTACTGGAGTTTTTTTTCAGATGTATTGTGCCCCTGCACTATTTCATCTATACATAAAACAGCAGTGTGAGGAAGAATTAGTCTTACAGGATGAAACCTGACTTCAGAAGAGATTAAGGCCACTTAATTACACCAGGCTATCCCCCACTGACTTGCTAGTCTGTAGTAAATCTGAACCTAAGTGGACATCTGGAAACAAACAAGACATAAAAGTCTTTCTAATTAATATAGACCTTCTAATAATTAATATAAAATTTTCTTATCCTGAGTTTTATCTAATACATCCTTCTGCAATTATTATATTGAAAGATAAGAAGAATTATTCTTAGATGTTTTATAAAGTCAAAGGAAAGATGGATTTTACATCTGATAACCTATCAAGAAACAAAAGACCTTATAAATTCCTCATGTAAGCATGTGCAATTTAAGTATCAGTTGAATTTAGGCTCATCTCCATCACACAAAGACTTCATCATGAAAGTATAATTTATAAATACAAAAATGTCCATGCTACATTCTTGTTTATATTTTGCAATGTTATTCTTTGTCCTTTGAAAACTAGCATTTTGTACTGTACTATATACAAGTTAAAGAGTTTCTCTTTTTTTTTTTTTTAATGAATACTAGAAATCAGTGATCACAGAAATAAATAGACCAGTGTGTAAATCAGAAAAAAATCTCAAGTATTGCGAAGCTTTCATTTTTAGGTACAAATATGTATTATCATTATTATTATAATAATAGTATATGGTTCTATCTGTAAATAACTTTCACATTGTACACATCTCTCAGTTTAAGCAAGTTCTGTGAGCACACGAGCTTTAATCAAACTATTTCTCTTCTCACTTCTACTCTTCATGAAGAAGATACTGAGAAGTAGAAAGTCCACTCAGGAGGCAGTAGTCAAACTTCACACCCCAAAAGGATGGGATAAACACTACAAGATAGCCATAGAAGAGTAGAATTTCGTTAAAACCTGCAAATTGTGCATAGTTCCTTCCTTCTCCCCACTGACAGAATTGCAAAATCCAGACTTTCATTATTGTTATAGCTCCTTTGGATTTCACTTCCCATTTACTCCTGCAAATCAGACAGTTTATCCTAATAGCCAGCCTCACAAATTCAGTCAGTACCCTGAGTACGCACCCAGGAGTTTAGCTGGCCACATCCAAGGCGAGCTGGTATGACCTGTTTTGAAGAAGGATCTGAAAAAGGCAATAACGAGGCTTCTCCCCATGGGAACTCCTTTAAAGCTGAAGCTCTCCCTCTTGAACCAGACACTTACAAGTCCATGGTACCTGATGGGATGCACCTACAAGTGCAGTGGGAACTCGCTGATGTCAATGTGATGCCACTTTCGATTGTCTTTTAAATGTTGTTGTGATCTGGGTAGGTCCCTGAGCATTGGAAGAAGGCAAATGTCACTCTTGTCTTCGAGAAGAGCAAGAAGAAGGGCCCTGGGAACAACAGGCCAGTCAGCCTCACCCCAATCCGTGGGAAGACGACAGAGCAAATAATCCTGGAAACCATTTCAAATCACATTAAGGACAAGAAGATGACTGGGAATAGTCAGCATGGATTTATGAAAGGGAAATCACGCTTAACTGACCTGATAGCTTTCTATGTTGAATGGCTGGCTTGGTGATAAGGGAAGCGCAGTTGATGTTTCACTTGACTTCAGTTAGGCTTTCAACAGTGTCTCCCATAACATTGTCGTAGACAAACTATGGTACAGGCAAGGTAAGTGGACAATAAAGTGGGTTGGAAATTGGCTGAATGGCTGGGCCCAGAGGGTTGTGATCAGTAGCACAAAGTCCAGCAGAAACCAGTATACTGGGTTTGTGTGGCAAGGTTTTGGAAGCAGGGGGGCTGCAGGGGTGGTTTCTCTGAGAAGCTGCTGGAAGTTTCCATGTCTGACAGAGCCAATGCCAGCCAGCTCCAGGACAGACCCACCACTGGCCAAGGCCGAGCCCATCAGCAGTGGCTGGCGGTGGTAACACCTCTGGGATAACAGATTTAAGAAGGGGAAAAAATTACTGCACAGAAGTAGTTGCAGCCAGAGAAGAGAGGAGAGAGAAGCAGCTGTGCAGACACCAAGGTCAGTGAAGGAGGAGGGGGAGGAGGGGAAGGAGGTGCTCCAGGTGCCAGAGCAGAGATTCCCCTGCAGCCCATGGTGCAGACCATGGTGAGGCAGCTGTGCCCAAGCAGCCCATGGAGGTCCACAGGGGAGAAGAGATCCACCTGCAGCCTGTGGAGGATCTCGTGCCGGAGCAGCCAACTGCCTGAAGGAAGCTGTGACCCCATGGGAAGCCTGTGTTGGAGCAGGCTCCTGGCAGGACCTGTGGATCATGGGGAGAGGTGCCCACACTGGAGCCAGTTTGCTGCCAGGACTTGTGACACCACAGGGGACCCACACTGGGGAAGTTCATGAAGAACTGTAGCCTTTAGGAAGGGCTCATGTTGGAAAAGCTTGTGGAGGGACCCTGAGTCCTCTCCCTGAGGAGACAGGAACGGCAGAAACAACATGTGGAGATCTGACTGCAGCCTCCATTCCCCATCCCCCTGCACCACTGGTGGGGAGGAGGGAGAGAATCGAGAATAAAGTTAATCCTGGTAAGGAGAAAGGTGTAGGGGAAGGTGTTTTTAAGATTGATTTTAATTCTCATTATCATATTCTGATTTGATTGGTAATAAATTCAATTAATTTCCCCAAGTCTAGTCTGTTTTGCCCATGACGGTAACTGGTGAGTGATCTCTCTCTGCCCATATCTCAACTCATAAGCCTTTCATTATGTTTTCTCTCCCCTGTCCAGCTGAGAAGGAGTGGTACAATGGCTTTGGTGGATATCTGGCATTGGGCCAAGGTAAAACCACCACAACTAGTCACTAGTGGAATATCTCAAGGGCTGGTGCTGTGTCCAGTACTGATTAACCTCTGTATTAATGACCTAGAGGATGGGACAGAGTACATCCTCAGCAAGTTTGTAGATGATATAAAACTGGGAGGAGTGGTTGATACATCAGATAGTTGTGCTCCCATCCAGAGGGACCTTGACAGGTTGGACAAACAGTAAAACTGGAACTTTATGAAGTTCAGTGAATAGAAATGCCAAGTCCTACATCTGAGGAGGAACAACCCCATGCATTAGTACTGTATACTTCAGGAGCTGACAGGCTGGAAAGCAGTTTTGCAAAAAAGACATGGTAGTCTTGGTGAACAAAGTTGACCATGAGCCAGCAATTTGTCCTTGTTGTAAAGGAGTCTTACAGTGCCCTGGGCTGTACTGGGAGAAGTGTTGCCAACAGGTTAAAGAGGGTGGTCCTCTCCTTCTGCTTAGCCTTGCTGAGGCCACTTCTGAATTGCTGAGTCCAGTTCTGGGCTCCCCAGTACAAGAGAGAGATGGACATACTAGAGCAAATCCAGCAAAGGACTACAAAGATGATTAAAGGCTTGGAGCATCTGGCACAGGAGGAGAGGCTCAGAGAGCTGGGATTGTATAGCCTTGAGCAGAGAAGGCTCAGGAGGATCTCATCCAAGTACACAAATATCAGGCAGGAGGGAGTATAGAAGATGGAGCCAGACTCTTCTCAGTGGTGTCCAGTGACAGAACAAGGGGCAATGGGCACAAAATCAATTAAAAGAACTTTGTTTAACCATACAAAAAAGATATCCAAAACCCTACTGATCATGGCCCTGAGCAACCTGCTCTAGCTGATTCTGCCTTGAGCAGGTGCATTGAACTAGGCAATCCCCAGAGCTGCCTTCCAGCCTCAGCAATTCTGTGATTCTGCAATCTCTCCTGAGGGGTTGTTACAGGACCCTTTGACAATATTTTTTCCAAGACACAAAGGAAAAAGAAGATCAGCACCAGATGTTAGCAATAAACCACTGTTCCCTGGGACGTCTGGAGATCTAAGCTGATCTTCACTGTTTTAAGTCTTAAAAAAGGCAAACTGAACGACGTGTGCTGGGTAGCACCAGTCTGTAACCAAAAGATGGACAACTCTTCTTTACAATGTAGAGTGACAGTAATGTGATGAGCAGTAGCTCTCTGCCATTTCAAGTCTGTATTGAAAAGCAAGGTACTCAGGGAATCTTAGGAACCTGATTTACTTCTGTGCTCCTTTAAAGTCTCCCTTCAGGTTTACCTTAGGTAAATCAATACCTTGAGTGAAGTAGAACACTAAAAATAAACAAAAATTGCCCCACTTGACCAGTATTGTTCCTACAGGCCTTTATTATCTTCCTGCTGGCTTAAAAAATAAAATAGATTGTTTTAAACTGTTCCAGTTTTGTGCATACATCAAGAACAGAGCTCACTCTTAACACAGAGCCACCTGCTGACAGCCAAGTATATTCATTTCACATTGAATTTGAACTCCTGACTGTTTCCAATAAAACAACAGTTCTTGGTAATTTTTTTTCCTGTCTCTTTAGCTGTATCATAGGGCTTTGAGGGAATGAAGTTAAAAAGCAGGTCATTAAAAACAAACATAACTATGCAGAAATGCTGTTGAATCTTTAAATGTTTGCAAATCCACACAGATACTATTTGAGAGAGATGCCATTTGGCAGTTACCAAGACAGTTAGATTTTGATTTTAGAGGTGGGCAAAATTGTCCCAATTCTGTTCAGTAGTGAAATGAGCTTCCAAAGCAGGACAGCAAGCAGCAGGGTGTGACACAGCATATCTCTGACCTGTGTCTGGATCAAGAATGTGATGGAGCAGCTGTCTCTGAAAGACATATTTAAACCTGTCTGTCTTCAGGCCAATTATTCAGTCTGCTCTGCCTCATGTACCTGAGGACATTTCAGGTGCCATCACCTGTGCAGGCCTCAGAGGCCATTATGAAACACCTGCATTCAATCCCTTTTCAAAGCAAACAGCCAGTGTATGTGTTGATGTGTTAGGTGGCAAATATGTATGATGACTTAAGGCCATGAAAAATAGAATATTTCCTGCAAATCCTGATGACTGTTTTAACTGTGTTGTTTATTCTGCTTGGTGTTGTAGAAAGAAATTACAGGGGTGCATACGCAAGACCCTTTGGTCTCGATTTATTTCCTTCTCAGGGCTGTAGGGAAGCAGCCTCCCAAAACCAGATGCAGTTATTGATCTAGTAATATTTGATTCCTTTCTGCTCTAGTTGTCCTGAAATGCCTCTGGTGTGACTAGTAGGCAGCTGCTGCCTGGGGCTGCACCAGCCTGTCTTGTCATCCTGCACCACCTTGCAGCTCAGGGATTGTGGAACTGTAACTTATCCTAACTGGAGTCCTGCCCATACACAAAAAAACCCTTTCCTGGAGGCTGACTCAGCAACCCTGGCTTGCCAACAGTGGGCAGCTTTACATTGGGATAGGTTTGGTTTCTGTGCCTATGCACCCAGGTCCACACATCCATAATGCCTGCTGTTTGCACACTGGGCATACTGGAGTTCCCCCATCCATCCCAGTTAGCTGGCTAGAGGGAGTGACAGGCTTGCTCTACACCTCTGGCATTGCTGATGTGCTGCAATATAGAAGCACAAGAGGAGCACTTTAAAAGTTTGCCCTGCAGCTCTCCTTGAGCTCTGTGAGAGGCATCAATTTCTGATCACACATTGCTTCGGTTAATGCTTGTCAAGCAACACATAGTCACTGCATACTTAATGCTTCTGCGCTTTTAAGAGTATGTGTGTTAAGAGGGAAGGACTAAGCACATAATCTAAGAAAGGATTCATTCTAAGGGATTGTGAGTCTACACATATGCACTGTAAGAAGCAAAATGGATATTTGACAATGAGAGGGAGGAGCCAGCATCACAGAAAGGAATGTGCTATGCAGAAAAGTATATATGAATATAGTTAGTATGTGGAAATAGGGTAAAGTGCTTCAGTGATATCTGTGGAAATAACATAAAATACAACCAACCTAGTTGTCCAGGTTGTCCCAGGAACAGCATCAATTTTAGACCAAAATGTCATACTGGCCTAGTAAAGTGTGTCTCAAAGCAAAAGCAAGTAGGCAGCATCTGGCAGATCTCAGCAGAGATGGTCAAAGCCTTCACAAGACATCTGCAGCCAAGAGCCCTTGAGAATCTGCTCCAAGCAGATCCAAGCTCCCAGGTCTGTATTCAGCCCAAACACAGCTTGCTCCAAGGACCTCTTCCCAGAGGATGCAGCTCAGAAGGCAGACAGAGCACATATCCCTCATCCCTATGCTTTCCCTAAAAATTGAACTTAATTGGCATAAAACTCACACAGTTAAAACAGGCTGACCTTTTACCGTGGATATGCTTATGGCAGTACACTGTGCATATAAAAGTATAGCTTGATCTCTCCCCCAGCAGTTCCCAAGAGTGACTACATCAGCATTACTTTCTTCTTTCATTAAAAACGAATTAAAAAAAAACCCAAACCAAAACTTTCAAAAATTATGAGAAGGCCAAAGCTTAGCTGAGAAAGTAGGTGAGACTCAGGCCTTGGCTGAGTGTCCATCAAAATCAACAGGGGTCTTTCCATTTACTTAAAGTGTTTTGACTGAGCTCTAAGTGAAGGGGGAGGGGGGGAAGGTAGCAGAATCTGTGCTAATTACCCACTAACAAAGAAGTGTTTTTTAATATTCTGCTGCCATCTGTCTTTGTTTTGCTAACCCACTCTTTGTTTTACTAACCCACTCAGAAAACCCACCAAAGATTAGAGGATTAATTATTGAGAGAATGATCCCTTTGCATTTCTCACCTTCAGCAAGATGTATCCCCACTGATCATGTGGGAGATTTCCTTGCATGATTACAACAAACCACTATGACATTGAGAGCCTATGGCTGTTACATAAATATGTCATGCAAGTTATAAAAATAAGTAGATTTCTTCAGCCTCAGAGAGCTGCTATAAGATTTCTGTTGTATCTGTTAGAAACAGAAAGGCTCAAATGTGACCATGAGATAAGGCTGGCAGCCCCAAATCCTCCTCAACCTACTCTAAAGTGACGAACAGCATAATTTCTCAAGAATCATCCAGACGTAGTATCAGTGCTCTAGCACCACCATAAGTGAAAGGGTATAGTAACTTTGTGCTCTGAAGTGTTGTGACCCACACTAATTGGGTGGTATTACCCAATGGTCAGAATCAAACCCAGCAAAGCCAAATCTGAGGGGTGGACAGGTCAGGTAACAGCTACATGGACTGAGGCCAGTGAGGGAGGCACAAACAGACACCTGAGGTCATGAGATAGGAGATGGCAAGGACTTTGGAGCTGAGGTGGCTGGGGGCAGGGAGTTGCAGCTGAGCAGTGGTAGAAACAAGAGGAGAATAGCAAGGCCCAGGCATTCAGACCAGAGAACTATCAACCTTACAGCATAAAACCATTCTCCTCCTTCTGCAGCCTGACCCACATAAAGGCAGTGAGTGTTGGGGTGTTGGGGTGCACCACAAACCAACCCCATGGCTAACAACTGCCCCTATTGCTAAGGGATTATAAAACACATATGAAAATAGTCACAGTGTAAAAAAAAAAAAAAAAAAAAAGACCTCTTAGAGTCTGAGGGCTGACTGGATATTTTGCAGAGATGGGTACAGAGGCAGGCCAGCTTTGGTCAGAAGGCATTTAGATCCTAAGTCAGGTTTAGAACCCAAATTACATCTGACGGTCACTTGACCTTGAGAGCTCTTGCAGCTTACTAAGAGCTTTTTTGTCCAGAGAGCAAAGCGCCTGAGCAGAATCTAAAAGCAGTGAGTCATAGCAATATTTTTCTCAGTCTGTTTCAATCTGTGTGTGATCCTTAAAAATTTCTTAGTGGACCTGCCTTGGAATTTCACACGCATATAAATTACTGTGTGGCATCTGCAAATCTAGTTCCTGTTTGTGCATCCCTTAAAAATGACTGATCAAACTCAGAGGTCTACACACCTCAGGCAGAAAGACATGCATTCAAATGCAGTGGGACCCTCAGGAAAGACACCCATTAAGCTTTCTGTCTATTATTTTCTTAGTCTTTATATTTTGGACAAAACCAAAGCACAATAATTGTTACTTTCAATTAAACCTTGAAAGGATGCCATAGAACACCTAAACCAGAGATACTCCTTGTCTAAGAAGATTTTTTAAATGTAGGTATTTAATTAATTAGTGCAGCTACCAAGGAAGCATGAGCTCACAGGTCAGTTGGCGATTTAGTAGTTCTGGAATGCTGACTGCAGTCTGAAGCAATTCAAGCTTTGTTGTAAAAACCATAACACTGGTGTGCAGTCGTGGGACAATTCCATGCCTGATAGCCTCTCATTTTGTGGTGAAAAGCCTCATAAAAGAAAATTCTAATGCTTATAAAATAAAAATTCATATTTCTTCTTGAATATTTTTTCCTTCCTGTGGGGAGTACCACTAAACCAATAATAAACTGTAAAGATATTAGAAACAAAGCCAAACAAACAAACAAACAAACAAAAAGAGTGGTTTAGATTTATTTGGATATATTTTTGATGTTGCAACTTTTGAAATGTAAAATAAAATACTTCAGATGATCTATGGCATGATCAGAATAAATAAATATTAAGTTTCCAGTACATTATCTTCAATAATGAATCTCATGGGCAACATTTCTTCTTTTTGTTACTGCCGTCACACTGATGCACTCAATAAGTCAGCTTTCAGCTAAATGCTACCCGCAAATATGTGCAATTCATTCACACATACAGTGTTGCAAAGGGAGTAAATGAGGGCAAAGCCTGACCTTCTGATTTTAATATCCCATCTAGCTATAAAACATCTACATTTAAATTTGTGTTCCAAGTATTTCACACCACTGAGACATTCTTGGCAGAGTAATTTTTCTTATGTGTACAGCATTTACCCACCCATCAGCACTGTCTTGATCTTACTGTTAAAATCGTTGAAAACCAAAAAGAACAAAATAAAAGAAAATACCCAGCCATGAAATCTCATAATAAAGAACGGGATTTTTTCTGGGCCAGATGATTCGCTGCAGCAAAAGGTTAGTCTTTAATTCAAACAGGGCATTCAACATTGGAGTCTTTGCTAGCCACAGAATCATTTCCAGCTAATTACAGAGGATTTTAATCGGTACCAAAAAACGTTCCCAGCTTCTTCGGCCTAGCCTTGCAGAGCAGCGAGATCACCTTTAGGAGGAGCCTCATCCCCTCCAGTACAGCAAACAAAACCACTCGGTGGGTCCTGCAAAGCTTTAGATATTATAACATAGTTTCATTAACAAATATTCTGAAAAAGACGGAAAACAATAAAAAGCAACCTCATGAGAACTTTTACTCCACAGCCTTTTCTCAAAATAACCATCTCTATCTAAGCCTTCCATGACAGATGCAGGTCTAATCTGCTCTTAAAAATTTTCAGTGATGGTGCAGTAGCGGTTAACAAAAATGTTAAGAATGAACAACCAAATCTTTAACATAAACAGCCTGACAGAAATAAAACAGAACCAGAATCAGTGGAGATAGAAATCTGCTGAGTAGTAAAAGTAGTTTAGAAGTAAATATTATTTTGAGGATGCAGTGAAGAATAGAAAGTTGGTTCTCAATTAAAGGGATGAGAAATAATTAAACTTACTTAGGGGTGGTCACAAGAGTGGCTCTAACAGAAATCAGGATCAGACTTAACTGAAAATAGGAAAAGGCAGAAAGCTGTACAGAAGGTTAGCTTTTGCAAATCTAAGTGAACCCTTCTAATCTGTTACCTTTGTTGCTAACTCTGCTGTAAGTACATCTGTTCACTTCTTGCATTCCCCTCTTAGGTCAAAGAAGAAAAGGTAGAGATACACTTTATTCTGCATTAATCATTTTCATGTAATTTGTCAGCGCTTTAAGAAATAAAAAGAAACTCCAAATTGATCCTTAGTGTCCCGACTTGTCATTTATGTTATTTGATCACTGGCCCAAGCAATGTCTGCGTCTAATTGACCCTATATTTTCTGTTGGCAATTGATCCCACCTAATGACAGTCACCTTAGAGGGGAAATATCTCTTAATGGATGACTTAATTCTCCTTTCCTACTGGTAAAGGCATAGAGGAAATGTTATTCTGTTTCCCTTTACAAAGTTCTCTAAGATCATTGAAGCCCATGATTCACATCTACACCCAACCTTTCCATTTCCCAAACCACACAGCCCATATACCTACCATGTTTTTCTGCATGACTGATCATTCCCACTTTGAGTTTGTTCCAATCTGCCAATTTTTTCTTGAAGGGGAATAAGGAAAACCTGCGTGCTCACCAGTGCAAAGTTGCCAGCTAAACTACTTCTAGTGCCTCCTCCTCCTCCCTGTTAAGCGTGTCATATGCAGACTTCTGTTCATAGCAATATGACCCCTGTGAGGAGTGACTTAAGCAAACTTGTTTAACTTGAACTGCAGTGGAAATGTAATACATGTGGAGGCAGTCATTGCACTCAGCAAAGGGACAGTGAGACAGTAGTTTAGCAAGAGGGATTAACACAGTTGCTTATTTAACTCCACCTCTAGAGTTCATTCCCTTCAACATCAGCCACATACTTTGTCCCCTGCATGATTAATGTTTTCAGTGATGACTGAAGCAAACGTTGCTAAGTATTCTAGCCTTCTCACCTCAACCTATGGTCCATTTTCTCTCCCTGTAAATGAGTGGAGTAATTCTGCCTCTTACAGCTATTTTCTTTATACTGAATGTTATCTTGTCACTTCTGGGTTTTATGAGATCTCATTTTATTGCCCTGACCTGCCAGATTTGTCTCATGCTACTGTTTTATAATCTTCCTTGGTAGGTTCTGTGCACATCCCATCTATGTGCTGTCTTGCTGCTGTTCAAAGACACTTCTTTAATGAGGTGTCCAGCTCCTAAGTCAGTGATTTTACCCATCTAATGGTCTTACTGCTGCTTGCTCAGAAAAAAAAAAAAGGAGTATTAAGGCAGCTTGTAAAACTACAGGTAATACTCTTCTCTCCTTACAGATCAGGACAGTCTTCGAAAGGACATGTTTTTCCTGTTACTCTTGTGGATCTATGTTTGTATTAGTTAAGCATCTGTGTTTGTATTAGTTATGACAACTGAGGCACTAGTGTTGATGAGGAGCATGTCCCTGCAAAACACACCGTTCCTGTCTCAGAGCTGTGTCAGCCTTGCATCCGGTATGTCACCTCAGGGGGATGCTTAGCAGTGGCTGCGCTGGTTGGATGTCTCTACAAAGACCTCTGGGAAGAGGCACGTGGCCAGAGGAAAACTAAGCTTCTGCAAGACCAAAATTTCCACCTCCTCCAGACATTTGGAGACTCATCTGTTCAGAAAAATCCTTAGCTGATAAGGACCCCAAAAGCTGAGGACTGAAGAAGACATCCAGTAGATGTCAGCCTGCAGGCTAAAGAAACCTGGACAGTAAGAGGTACTTTGAGTGGTTCTTCCTACCCTAAACAGGCTAGTTTGGGAAAAACAATACAGGCAACCAGGTAACTAATTATTCCTGACCTTGGGGGTAACCTGAATGCTGGTGGCAAGGGCCTCTGGAGTCATTCCCTGATCAGCCATGGCAGAGTTTCCTGGTGCAGATGCTGGCCCTAGGTCAGGCTGTTGCCTGAGAGGCAGGTTTCAATGCTCACAGGTTTCAGTGTTTTCCCTATGCAATAGTGGTTGGACGGATGTAAACAACATCCTGGCTCCAGGGCCCAAAAGAACCGTATTTGTGCTCACAGACATACATGAACAGGAAATACTGCCTTGGTACTTGTGTAGCGAACAGAAGTCGCTGCTCTCCTGCCTGTAGGAGTAACAGTAAACACCCTCACTGAAGCTACTGTAAACATTAATCCGAGCTGTAAGCTTATTCACAGGCTCTAAAATCAGAAGCTGAGATACTTAATCTGTTGATTTGCTCTAATGCTCTAATGCTCTAATGCTCTGACTGTTACTATATTAGCTGTATCTAGCCACAATGTAGCATGCACCTCCGATGCACACTGAACAAAATCCTTCCCGCTCCTTTCTCAGGTAAACTACAAAGCACCTGAAAAAATACTCCTTCCCGAAGTGCGCTCCCTCACACCTGTTCCTGCATCCCCGCCGCTGGCGCCATGGTGCTGTGGACAAGCGTTAAGCCCAGTCGGGACTGTCTGGGCAGTGCTCCCTCTTCCCAGGGCACGGCTCCCACTGTCCCCGGAGTGAGGGAGGGCAGGAAGGGCCGGGACCAGGAGGGGCCACCTCCACCCGGAGGAGGAGCCCCGCCCGCTACACTTAAGCACCGTGACCGGCGCTGCCCCGCGGCCGGACCGGCCATGGAGGTGGCGTGGGATTTCGTGATATCGCTGCTGCGGTGAGTGCCGGGATACCCACACCCCTTCTCCATCCCCGCTTCCCACGCTGATCCCGGCGACGGGTCTGGCTGCCGGGGGAAGCCCAATCTGAACAGCTCTTTGTCGGCTCTAGCGCTTCGGGAGCAAAGGGCGCACTGGGAGCGCGGTGCGAGGGCGGCCAAGGCGGGCGGGGCTCCTGGGGGATTAAAGCTGATGGGCCCTGAGTGGGAGAAACAAGTCGAGACACTCTCGCAGCCCTGCAATCCTTCTTTAGGAAGAAGTTCTTGACAGAGTCTCAGAGCGATTGGGCATTGGAATGGGCTCCCCAGAGAGGTGGTGGAGTCATCGTCCCTGGAGGTGTTTAGGAAAAGGCTGGATGTGGCACTCAGCGCCATGGTCTAGTAGACAAGGTGTTAAGTAAAAGGTTGGACTCGATGATCTCAGAGGTCTTTTCTAACCTTGATTCTGTGATCCTGGCTGAAATTCTGCTGAGGGAAGCGCAAGTAGGAGCCTTTCAGTTTAAACTGCCCGCTGAGGTGCAACGACCGGATGCGCTCACATCCCGGCATCCGAGCCTGCCGCCTGTGTGCCGGGAACTGGCGAGTCAGGAGCGGAGCCTCCGTGTAGCCGGGAGCCGCTTGTACTCGGTGACAACATGACCACAACCCCTGGCCTCCGCTAGCGTCCCAGGCGTGTCAACCACATCCATGGAGGTACAGTTCTGTGCACTACCCAAAAAAGCATCCGCTGCCAGCTGCGGTTCTGGTATCTCCACAGCTCTTGTTTAATTAGGGAGACCATGGCTGCCATCTAGTTGAACCTTAAGTCTCCTGACTAATTTCTGAGCCTTTTCTTTTTTTTTTTTTTTTTAACTTCACTGTTCCTGACGTTGCCATTTGCCAGTGAACCCTAACCTAAAAAGCAAACTGTGCCATATCCTGGAACCACTTGTGTTGTGCAACATTGATTTTTATGAGCGAGATTCTTATACAAACATATGGGGCATGTTGCAACCAAGGGTAAATAGTGAAATGTGTGCAGGGCTCAAGGCAGGCTTTTAATTCCTGGATTCTCCTAAAAAAATGAATTAATCTCTTCCACCAGTTTTGACGTTACAGTGAATGCTTGTAGCAGTATCTGTGAGTCCCTCTTTAGCAGGTTGTAGTTATCCAAAACAAACTAGGTAAGATGCTAGATTTTGAAGATATTTGATCTTTCAGTTAAAAATGTATTTTTGTTTTCCACAGACATAGGATTTCTCTTCCTTTAGGGAAGAGCTAGGACTTGATTCTTTCAACTTTAAAGAATAATAAAAATATGTGTATAAAAATAAAAAAATGTGTATCTAACATGTCACTCGACTTTATAATAAAACCAGCTATACCTTAGTTTCTTTCCACCACTTGTTTCTTGACTTAGCTTGATCAGCTTTTAATAGGAAATTATTTTGGTAACTCCAGTCTAGCGGAGGAATTCCCTGCATCAGGAATTGGTTTGTCTGGTTTTTGAGGACAGCTGCAACAAGAAGGGATCTTTCTAAGAGCCCTGAGTGTAGGCTGGCCTATTTGAGTCTATAGTCTGGGAAAGAGAGTGGCACACCAAACAAACAAACAAACAAACAAACAAACAAAAAACCCAAACACAAACCCAAGCTTTCAGGAATTGACCCAGAAACGGAAGAGTTCACATTCTGTTTATCTGGCTTTATTTAATCGTACTGGCTTTTGTCTCCTAATACTTCTCATTAGCTGAAACCTCAGCCTGGCCTAAAGCTCAGACTCACTGCTTCATAAGTAGCCTTAGTTTAAAGATGATATTGACAGGTCTGATCAAAATGTAGGTGTAATGTTGTCAGTGTTAAATAAATTCTTAAGACTTTGACTCCTGTTCAGTCACTGTCTGGTGGAGACAATGAAAGTCCTGGTTTATTAATCTGATTAGTTTGGTTTTTCGTCTCTGACTTTTTAAATCTGATAGAATTAGGCAGCAGTGTGAGGTGATTGATCTTGAACCCTTTAGGAACTTCTGCTCAGAGCTTTAATGTATGGCTTGTATAGTGGGTTGTGGTAATGCCTGAGGTGAACCCTGTTAGCTTGAGTTCTGCCATGAGCTGTGCCCCTAACACTTTTCATTCTGTATTGGCATGTGTGTTTTGGCTGTTTACCTTATGGTTTGTCTTTTGTGAATGACAACTTGGCTTAAGTAATGGGAAAGCAAACTTTTCAATGGGTCTGGTATTGACTGTCCCTAAAAAAAAAAAAAAAAAAATTGGCAGTACTGTCATATACATCACTCAAGTAACTAATCTACATACAGATTTTCAAATGTGTAAGAGGGAATGAGATGTAACTAGCTGTGAAAGCTCTTGAAACCAGAGAGCTGCATTTTCTAACATCAGGGTGCCCTGTGGCGTCCCCAGCCCCAAGGCAGATGAGCAGGCTTCCTGTCTGAGGAAGAGACTCAGTGATTCAGAATGCAAGCTGCCCACAGACCAGTGGGGTGATTGGGGGACTATTAACTTAGTCAGCGATGAGATTGACAAACACCCCTGTCCCAGGAGGCTTCCCTTCTGTGGAGCTTCAGTGCCTTTGTCGGTGCTACTGTCACCTTGTCCTCCTCCCTGGTCTTGACCCTTCTCCAGGAGGAATAGTGCTTATTAGCTCTTTAATTTGAAACAATGCTTGTTTCCTGAAAGCCATGCCGACTGCTCATCCTCACCAGCTTTGTTACGGGAAGGGGAGAGATTTACATCAGCCATGTGTATATATATGCCAAATGTTGAAAGCTAGGGACCTAGTGTATAGACAGCACTACAAAGAAGATGTTAGCATAAGCTAGAACAAAACTGTTGAACGTTCTCATTCTCCTCCAATAATGCCAAAAAGTTTTTGAAGAAGGGAAATTTTGGTGTAAAAAGGAAAGGCAATAGCCTGAACAGTGACTCAGAATGAGAGCAGGAAATAAATTATTTGCTGAAATCTGAATCTGTTCAGTTACAAAAATTGCTTTCTGTGCATTCAAAAAATATGCTTAGAGACCAGATAAGAGGTTTGGAAAAGATAGTTAGTCTCCATGGTGTGGATTTTTGAAAAAGATGTGACTGGGACGTTATTAGTTGAGTAACTTTAGTTGAGTAACAGCATTTCATTGCTGTTCTAGGAATTCCTGTATTCACTCTCTGGCTGCAGAAAAAGGCTGCCAGTTCACCCCTTTACTCTCGGTGAAAGTGTCTGAGAATAGATTTTCCTACATAGAGTTGACCTTTTACACCTATGTGGGAGAACAAAATGGGGATGCATCCCTTTCCCATCCCTGAGCAATTCAGTATTAAGGAGCAAAGGAGGTAAAGTCCAGGGGTGTGGCAGGCAAAATATTGTCTCCCTTTAAAAGATGTAGAGATCAATCCTTTCTTTCCAGGTGTCAGGCAGAGCATCATTTTTGGCAAGCTGATTACTGAATTAGCCAACAGCACTTGGCAAAAAAAGTGGCACTAAGTGTAGATGAGAGCAGGTCTGTACCTTGTGGTGGGAGTAGGCAGTTACCAGTGTTGTGTGCTTGGTTTACCAAAGGTAAGCAGTCACTATTAAAGCATGCAATTGCCCAGAAAATCTAAAACATCTTTCTAAAAGTGTTTGAATTTTTCCAGCCTCTCTGGCAACAGCCTGTTCCAACACCATGTATTTATGTACTTGGATCTTAACTTTCATTTCATTTGATTCCTTCTGATACATTAGGGCACAAACAAGTCTTAGTTTGTGTTTTTCAAAACTCGATCAAGTTTTGTAGGCTGTAGATATAATTTACAAGATAAAGGCCTGGGCTGTTTGTAAGTCAAGCATAACTATATTGAAAAGCTCCACTTGCATTCTGACAGTAGGTGTTTCGAATGTAGGTAATATGTTCAGTCTTCCTAAAGGAAACTCCTATCTTAACACATAAGTTTACTTTCAACTAATTCTTTATCTCACTGCATGTTTATCTTGCAGGTAAAAAGAATAATCTAAGTGACTGAATGCAGTAAGAGCTGCTGCCTTTTTAATTCAGTATTAAAACCCATCAGCTTCACTGCAATTGTGACCTTGATGTCAGCTGAGCTAGAGGTGGCCCACATCTGCTTGAAATTGTTTTAAAGTGCTTCCAAATGCCATGAGCAAAAGAGAAATGTTCAGAGACATATCTGTAGGGCTGTGTAGTACATAACTTTGAAAGGAAGCTCCACTGGTCTAACATGATCTGTGAATTACTCGTATAATGTGATTATGTCATTGAACTCAACAGTCCTCCTCCTTCTCGCACAACTTGACATGGCTGGTTTTTTATAACTATGTTGAATTTTTGTTTGTCTTAGATCTTTGATATCCATGGGAGCATCTGTAGGAGCCATAACAAAACAGGCCCTGTTCCCTCCTCTTGTGCCTGCAGGGCGACCTTTCCGTGTGTCCAATGCCTCCCGAAGCAGGAGGAAAGGAATTGTTGCAAGCAGTCTGCAAGAGCTCATCAGCAAGGTATAGCAAACAGTCCCACTCTGACTGAAATTTATAGTGAAATACAGTGTCCCAGAAAGACAAACCACAGACTTTTCCTTCTAAAAACCATTACTGGGGAAGTTTGGGAGAATATGTCAAATAAACAAATCTTAATATGAAATGATGGGCTCTCTTTAGAATGCTAAAATGTACTGATTTTTTTTTTTTTCAGACTTTAGATTCCTTCTTTATATCTGCTAGAAAAATTACTCTGGTTTTAGAGGAAGATGGCACAGTTGTGGACACAGAAGAGTTTTTCAAGTCCCTGGATGATAATACACACTTCATAGTTCTAGAAAAAGGACAGAAATGGGCACCAGTAAGTGTTGACTTCTTCTCTCTCACTTGAGTAGAAGTGGACGGAAGAATGTTTGTGGCTGCTAAAATTGTTGGAAAGAGGGCAGAAGAGGAAGAAAAATTACCCCAAAGAAGTCAAGGTATCAACTCCTTGTTGAGCCTTCCTGGGTGAAAAATCAAGTCCCTTGTTTGGACATATTCTGTTGGCGAAGATCTACCAAGAATTGAAATAAAACATTACAACTGAAAAGAATCGTAGGGAAAATACCCTGCTTTTAGAGAAATAACTTTGTTCTTTACTTACTTTTTGTAACATAAAGAAAATTAGGACCTTGTATTTTTTAACTTCATGGGGTAAATGTCCTTAAAAGCTAGCTTTTAAAGCATAAAAAATGACCAAATTAAGCAATGTAAAGCAAGCTCTCTCTTGTGAATGTAGTAATAATTTAGTGAAGTTTAGAAAAATGCTTGTGTTTTAATTTTACAAATAGCTAAAAGCTGGCATTAGAACCTTGTGTTAGTCTACATGCTTCAAGATGTTTTAAGAACTATTGAAACTCGCTAGCTTTAGCCTTCTAATCACATCAATTCAATGTCCAATTAGTGGTTTTGTGGGGAAATAGTCATCTGTACATTAATAACATAGTCAAACTCTTAACTGTCTTTCCTTTACATGGTTGTTACTAGAAAGCTAGCATCATTTTTTCTACCAGGTGCAGAGCTACCTGTGGAGCTGTAAGCAGACATACCATTTGTATGTTTGTACACATATGGCTCAATTCTGTGGCACTGTTTTCTCAATCTCCTGCTGCAGTGTGGGGAGTCTGGACATTTTCCCCCAAGATATCTCACTGGCTTATCAACCTGCTGCATCTGGCCCATGAGCTCCAAGGGCAAAAAAGAAGTTGTAGCCAGGGTGTGATTCCACCTTGTTCCTTTCCCCTCTATCCTGTCTGGCATGGCAGCAGCACAAGTTTGAATGCAGCCTCTCTTCAGTATGTGCTGAGTGTCAGCAGAAGGACCGCTTCAGCTTCACAAATCATCTAGAGTACAGCACCAGCTCTATTATGCTTTAACCAAATATTCTGGATGCCAATAGGGAGGGTCTAGGACGGGACATGCTACCAAGTACACCAACTACTTCTACATATTCCAAAGCTGTTGTTGATAGGGGATCCTATTGCTGGAGTTTGGAGGCTATCAAAGTAAAACAGGCATAAAACTGCTGGCTAATGATATACTGCTGTGTTTAACTTTGTCTGACTTATCATGACACTGTCTGAGAGCTGGGGTGACAAGCACAAAAAGCCCCGGTCTTACGCAACTTTATTGCTTCATTTAGCATGCAAAAAACAACCTGACAGCTGCCAGGCCATTAACCTTGAGTGGAATGTGCTGAGCAGAGGATCCTGTGTATCCACTAGATGTCTCTGTAAATATGGATTCTCTTTACTGTTTTCTTTTTGTTTTTCCTACTGTCAGCCCTGCAGCAGACAAGGGCTGCTTTCAATAAAGGAGGCTGGATTTAAGGTGGAAGATGACTTTCCATGCTCCTTCTCCCTTGATTTTTCTCTTAAAAACTCATTACTAAACCCTAGGCCTAATCAGCAGTGGTTCCCTCCCTGTGTTTCTTTTTAGTAGGAAGAAAAAGAGGTGTTATGAGCCAGGGTTTGATATGAGGACATGACTTTTCACATATGATATTTTTGTAGCTGTCTCTAAGAGAGCTCATCAATACTGTCTGCCTTCCTAAACAGAACATCATCCTGGTTATTTAGTGGCCTGCTTCAGTGTAGACTAACTGTGCTGCCTCAGATAGCAACTGGAAAGTACCAGGATAAATAAGTGGTAGGAACACTGTCCAGTGTCATTACCTGTGGCTTCAGTATACACTGAAGAAGCTCTACTACAGAAAAGAAATATTCAGGAGGTGTTATGTCACTTGAACTTCTATGTCCTTGTGGAATAGCTTCAAAATCCTGGTCAGGACTTGAACAAAATTACATAAGATACATATTTGCTTTTCTTTGTGCTAATGCTTTCAATTCTAGTTTAGAATTGACCAAGAGCTAACCCTAAGACTGGAATAAGCAAAGCTTCTTCTGAAGAGCTGCTTTGTTAACAATTTTCCTGCTGTAGTTTCCTGCATCGTGGTACAAACTGTCTCTCTTTCTTTCAAATTAGACAAGAAATGGAGTAGCTAACATCACATTTGATCTGTACAAGCTGAACCCTAAGGATTTTATTGGCTGCTTAAACATCAAGGCGACCTTCTATGAGATCTACTCTGTCTCATGGGATATCAAATTCATGGGAGCAAAAAGTATATTGCGGTAAGTATGTTGCCACTACTGATCAGGTGTATGCGTTAATATAAAATCTCTGTTTGCTATTGGTTCTGTGGAGCAGGTGTGTTTATAAAGTTAGTATTATTAAAGTTAGTTTTATTATTTCTTACATACTGGCCAATATGCTGAATCTTCCTTTGAAAGGTGCATAGCTGATTTGTAAAAACTTCCTATAGCTTTTTATGGTGGAATCTTAAATTTCTCCCAAGGCCAAAATCTTATCAGCTTGTATATACTGCAAGGGTGTAAGTATAATCTCTTTGTTTTGCTGAGAGAATTTCCCCAAACTCCTTTGACTTGTTTGAAGAATGCAGAAGGCTGAGGAAGAAGCTCTTTGAAGGGAGGACTTCCAGGGAATGAAATGAGAGGAATTTGTGATCTAGTGTTAAAGCTTGCTTGGACTTTGCAATTACTGTCTGCCAAATTCACCAGCCGAGCTACATAGAGGCAAAGGAAAATGGAAGAGATATGACACTCTATCTTAATGTGAATTTGTCATCTGTAGGAAGACACTGACCTCACTATTCTTAAACCAAGTGTTCTGGAGGCAGACTAATGGAGCTTATCAAGGACCACTATCTTCTGCAGGACTAATCTGTGGTGGGTTGTGAATTTGGTAAAACTGGCTGTTGGGAAATGGTGTCTTATTCAGGGGCAAAATAATACCTGTCTTGTCCACGGTTTGCAACAATGAGTTAAAACTTGGTGCCTTGTCAAAACTTCGTCCTGCCCTGGTTCAAGAAGATTCCTGAATTCAGGTACCTTCTTCACAGAGGTGACATACTTTGACAGTTTTTTAAGCTGCAGCCCTGAATTTCTCTTTGTGACTTTTCAAATTTTGGTTGATACACAATGGTGTAGCATTGCTGCATTTTATTACTCGAGGACAGATCTGACAGACAGAAATGTATGTCATAAGCAAAGTTTTCACTTCCCCTGAGTGACAAGTAGTCTTTAGCTTGAAGTCTTTAAGTATTCCCTCCTCTCTTGATGCAGGTATGCTAATTAGCATTGTAATGCTAATCTTGTTCCAGGTCTTTCAGTCTGACTGACCTCTCCCACTCTACTTGCTTAATCTTTCAAGCTACAGCTGGTGTGACTGTAGATGAGACTGTCTCTGGTCAGACTGCAGCAATGATCCAGCTGCATGCTACACCCACCTGTAACACTGGCTTTGTTAGGGTTTCTTCAAAGCAAAGGTTTGCCCTTGGACAGCTGCACTCCTCTAGTTCCTATGTTTGTCAAGTTTTCTGAGCCAAAACAAACTCTAATCTCTGGCTGCCTGCTATGGAGCTGAGTATCAGCACTGGAACTTGCGCTGCTAAGGAGAGTTTGAAGTGACAATTCTGCCTCCCTGCCAAGACAGGGCAGCTGCTGAGAAAGGAGTGGTGCTGGCAACAGCTGAAGTAGCTGTGGAGTTCTTCTGGAAGCACTGTTATTTTACACAGTTGAGCTGTAAGGGAAGTGCCAGTGGCAAGGTGGGAAAACAGTCTGCTAGCAAAGAACAGGGGTGACAGAAGAGATAACCTTGATACCCTTGAACATAAGACTAATATGGCCTGTCTCAGCCTGCTGTTTAAATAGGAGACAGATGATGCTAGGTCCCTCTGCTAATGAGTTCCAGATTGCTAATTTTGATGCCCTCTCCCTGAGTCCACTTGCAGAGTGTGAAGGGAGAGGACTTAAAAAATCTACAGTTGTTCATGGGTGGGAGGGATTGGAAGCCTGCCAGATCTGATTAGTGCATTTCCCCTAATGGTGTCTCCCTACTGTGTCCAGCTGAAGGATCAAATGTCCAGTTCAACAAATAACTTGCTCCATGGCTTAAGTGGCAACTGCTCTTGTGTGCAAGTGACACACTGCAGCTGCTCAAAAGTTCAGTACCAGATCCAGCTTTCCTTACGACTGTAAAGCTCCTTGGCCTGTGTGATGGAGGAAGAACATGCTGAAATGGCTCATTTCAGGGAAGCACAAATAAGTATACAGTGTTCTTGAAAGGCTTCCCAGGCTATAAGTACAGGGTATTCTAATCTTCTGAAGCACTGGATTTTGACTGCAAACCTTCTTTCATCACAGTGGGGACAAATGAATTTGAAGGAAGAAGATTTTGTCTTTTCTGCTGAAGATCAAAGGACAAGTGAATAGCAGTAGAGGGTTCACACCTGCATGTTTTCTCAGACAGGAATTCAGAAAATCTTCCCCCCTTTTTTTGCAGAAGAGGAAGGCTAGTCTGGTTGCTGCATCTTCAGAAACCGATCCCATTCTGGGTTTGGAATGGCCCCAGTTCTTGTGTATCTCTTCCCCAGTGCCTCAGCCTCATACCTGTGAGGGCCTACTTAACTTCTGGGGAATGAGACTCCAATATAGCTCTTAGTACTGATATCCCCATTGTTTCTTGGAGAATGGAAGGAAGATGCACCTACAACTAAGATGAATAAACAACCATTCAAGTATGACAATTTCTATTCCTCTGTGATCCAGTGATGATCCACAGTTTATATTGTAGACCTCCAATGCTTACCTGATATTACCTTATGGACCTACACTGATTCTTTCACAGTATTATATTTTTGAATGATGATACTTATTTAATCTTTTAAAAATAGAATAGTTGTGAACAGAGAATTCTTAAGACTTGTAGCTTGGACAGCCTTACTTCATCTGGCTGCACCAGTTTTGCTGTTGGGCGTCTATTGTAATGTGATTGTTCAGCTCCAGATCTAATCAAGTTTGATCTGTGGCTTGGAGATACACGAAGAATTGCATAAATGACCTAAAGGTGAGACATGAGGTGGATTTATGTTGCAGGAGTGCTGTGGGGCTCCCAGGCAAAGTTGTCTTCTGTGGTGTTCTGGTAGTTTGAGTAGTGGCTTTGCAGAAGGCTTGTAAATGTCTAGCAGGATGATAGCCTGCTTTGTTAAATGTGTTTTCTAGTTGGCAGAATGAACTAGTTTTTTGTCAATCAAATATTTTTTCTAAAGAAGGTATAAAAATGACCAGCTGCTCAGAAGTCAGCAGGAATGAGAGTTTTTAAAAATATCAACTTGACTCATAAAGGCGGTGTGGGTGGAAAGGGGTAATGTCATCTTGCTGGTGATTTTTTCTTAAATTAATGGCTTTTCTTCTAGGAAAGTGCTTCAGCTAATATCCCATGCAGCACAAATAGCTGGACAGTTTCTTCTCTACACTGGAACGTTTTTGTTGCAGTTGATGGGTGAATATGATGAAGATGACATGTGTACAAGATCAAGGCGGGAGTAGTGAAAACAGCTGCACCTCTGATATCGGATCCTTTTGCTTAAAGGCATTCTCTTGCTCAGTTTTGATTGTAATAATGTTATAGTAGGGGGATGTCCACTAATGTGAACATTTTTCCCATTTGGGAATGCTTGTAGGCCTTAGTCATAAAATAAGTGTTTGATGTTCACAGGCTCTTAACAGCTCAAAAGGTGGGTGCCTAACATCTGAGAGCTTGGCAGAGGGAGAGAGGGCAGGTTTTTGCCCCAGCAACTCAAAATGAAGAATAAGTATACTTGAAAACTTGCATGATTTGTAACCAGTGGAGTATGTTTTGCACCAATCAAAACATGGTTTTGTTGTTTTGTGGTTTTTTTCCTGGCTGTCTACTTGCATTCTGAACAGACTAGGCTGTAAGGTGGGGGCAAGGGAACTGGTTTTTTTAATTTGTTTGTTTGTTTTAATCCTTAACAGTGCTGGTATTAGTGTCAAACTGGCATTGAGGTACAACAAGGTGAAGTGTACTTATTTACTCCTGCTAACAATGGAACTACATAATACAACTTCAATCCTAGTTCAGTGACTGACTACTCTCATGAAATCTAATTGGAGATTATGCAACTACTAAGCAGAAGCTTAAAATTTAGCCTTACTTCCCTTAAACAAGTAAAAAATAAAAACATTTCATTATAGCTCTTAATATTTTTCTTCAGATCTTCAGGAAGTTCAGGTTATTATGCCTCATACCAGTTGAAGAACCTGATGTATTTCTTTAATGAATGTCATGTCCAGTTCTGCCTGAGTATTGAATAATCTGCCATGTTTTCGTAAATATGTCTTCTAAGTAACCTGCTGCAGCTTCCTTCAGGGGTTAAACCATCACTTCTGTAGTTTTCACTGTTCAGTTACAAGATGACACTACTTCTCAAGACGTACTTGTAAGAGATGCTGCATATTTTGATGCCCTGTGTTCAAGGGAGAGCAGCAGGACACTATAACATAAATGTAGGCTCTAAAATGAATATTTGCGGTATTATAGTCTCCCAAGACAAACTGTATTAAAGGGCAAAGTAATGTTTACTGAACTGTTAGTGTGACCAGATTTTAGCAAGCTTTTCCTCAACAGCATAAAAAGTCGGAAAACGATTAGCCTTAGGCATCTTGTGTCAAAATGCAAAGTCACATTGGTGAAGGGAAAAAGCCCAACTTTCACTGTTTGTAAGTGTGGCTTTTGAGGTTTTTTTTGCTTGCTCACGAAAAATTTTAGTAAGACTAAAAGCTGTTAAGGAAACAGTAAAAATAGAGGTAAATGTGTCTGATGTGACAGTAGATTCCACCTAGTAAGAGAAGCTCTGGTGCAGAGAGAACAAGCATGGTAGGGGAAGAAAGCAGTGGGAGTGAAAGGGAGAAGACCACTATGGAACCCACAGTGCTTGCCATGCCACTGAGACAGGAATCCATTAACTACGTACATCAATTGCATTGATCAGTTGGAAGAAAATCTAATCTGCTAAAAGAGAAGCAGGAGGATGGAAAAGATGAATCATCATGGTTGATGGGATCCATTCTGATCTGTCAGCTGGTTCTGTTCACTTCAAGTGTCACTAACATGGGAATATTGCTCACCTTCATATGCTTATTTTTGCCTTCCCATTATGGACGTGGCTTAGCCAGATCTTTCAAATCACTGCACTTTCAAATCACTGTTGTGGTGAAAAGCAGCCTAAATCCAAATGTTAAAGGGACTGATGGACACAACTTTGGTAGGTCTCTGCCTGTCTCTTCAGTAATGGTAGTACAAATAAGTAGACAGCTAAGAAAAACCTTGGGGTTTTTTCCTGATTTCTGTTTCCCATCTACTTCTGAGTGTTTGCTGGAGGAGGAGAGAGGGCATACTGCTCAGATAAGAGGAGGACTCTCTCCTAGTTTCTCACAGGGAAGAATTCCTGTAGCTTGCTGCACTGTCATGTGTCCTTCAAAAGAAAACAATAAACTATTCTGGGAGTAATGAGAAAGAGATTTTATTCAAATGGAAGCTTTATACTTTATTGTTCTTAACACCCCCTGCACAGATGATTGTTGCCATGTTAACTGTTGGCTCTCCCTGTCAAGGAATTGCATTTAACTGACTTTGCAAGGACTTTGTAATTAACTTTTTTCAGCTTTTAAGGACCACTTATTCTATTAAAACAAACACATTTCTTGAAAGCAAATTCTATGAAATGCTTCTAAGAATATTTATCTTGCTAATGGTGGGAGCACCAAAACTAAAAAAAATAAAATAAAACCAACTTGTATAGTTCATTATTGCTTTTTTTAAGTTGCTTCTTCAACATCTGTAATACAAAAGCTTTTGCAAGGCTGAACTGTGCAGACCTCAAATTCCAGCCTTCTATAGCCAGAGACAATTGTTACAGAACTAACACTCCATAGTTTCCAATGACACTACCTGGGAACCTAACAGTGATTTGAAATGCCAACTTTTTATGAGTATGCAATGTTTTTAAGCAGTTGCTGCTTTGACAGCTTAACTTGAGCTTTGTCAAAACTTGAGCTGCTGAAGGTCATATGAGAAGCAGTCTCCATCTCAGAGCACTTCCCTCCAATGCAAAATGCAAACTGCTGAACAAAATAACTCGGCTTTGATATTTTCTCAAAATGGGAGAAGTGTCTTGGAAGTTGTGTCTAAAATTCTTTCATTGCTTCTTTCACAGGTCTTTCACAGGCTTAGTATTTGGGGGATGATATTTGCTTCTGTACCAACTTCCTTCCGGAAATAAAGTTTTGGCTTTGGGTCAAACTGGGCAAGTTTGTCATTCTCTGAGTTGGAACCAGTTTGATTGTTTTGGGTTTTTTTTTTACAGACTGCTTAGGAAGCATAACTTTTACTTCAGGTGTATATGGTACACAGCAAAGAAAACCTTCAGCTCTATCTACCTTTCAGAAAATTATATACAACTGTTGTACAATATCTAGCAACACTTAAAAAAACTAAAAGCACAGGCTCTTAAAGGCAGATATGTAGAGCTAAAGCTAGATTTTCTACCTGATGTTTTTAGCTTTAGTTTTTCTTTCCATAAACTCAGTTAACCTGCACTTGTGACTGTTGCAGACAAGGCTGGTAGCAGTGACACGTAGAAGGTGTGAAACATGTTTACTGCCTCATTGCTTTCACTGACCCTTTTTGCCTGTTGCTTTGCATCACTTACTAACAATGCACTAAGTCATACTCTCTAGTTACCAAAAAAGGAATTTTCACTGAAGTACATGATCTTGTTGACTCAGGCACTGTTCATGTTCTGCAGGCAAAACAAAGTTGCTCTCTTCATGACCAGAATGAAGAATCTAGTAGCTTTTTTGTCTACATAATTTATCATTACTTCATTTCCTTCCTTTCATAAACCCATGAAGTTGTTGCTTTCTTGTACCTTCCGATTCTTTCAGGAGAAACAGGATTACAAGCTCTTCAGTCCAGGGAGAGAGGAAAAAACAGGGTCTAAATTCCTTAGATCATTTGGAATATGCTCTAGGAAACATCCTGCACCCCTTCCCTATCATTCATTTCCAGAGAAGAGAAGGGTAAAGAAAGGAAAATAGGACTTTGAGCTGAAAGTTTTTTCAGTGAAGTGAGTAGAGAGGTAGGTGTTCATAATTTTGGAAGTGTTGGAAATTCTGAATATTAACTGTGAAGATAACCACATATGCTAATTTGTAACTGACTAAAATTACAACTTCTAAATCATTTCAGCATGTGTCTTCCTGAGATAGCACTTGAACTAAGGGCACAAGCTTCTTCAGTAAAAGTAGAGTTTAAAGCCAAAGTACAAAGTATAGTTTTTACTTGATCCCTTAAGTTTTGTTAGAGGTCTTAATGTGATTAACATGCCACTTCAATTATATATCCTTGTAGGGCTTAGAGTTTATCACTGCTTTCTCTACCTTACATCATCATATATGCAGTTAAGATATTTTAAGCATGAGGAATGTTGTTTTGCTAAAGGAAAATACAGTATTTTACCATTTCACAATTTTCAAGCCCAGTAGTTTAGCTTTCTATGAAAATTGAGATGGGTGAAGATTGTGACACTGATGGCAATATTTTCTGCTATGTGGTGCCAATTTTAAGGAACACTCTCTGTGAATAAATAAAATCACATGGTGGCATTGGATGTTGTCTCTATTCATTTCCAGAATAACTTATTCCTGAAATAATCATGAATGTTAGTGAATCTATGGTCTGGCAGTTTCCAAAAGCTGGACTGTGGCAGTGAAGTAACTGGATACTATTATGTGGCTCTGAACTCTTTACTTTCTACTGCTGACTCACTTTCTGGCCTCAGAGAAACTGTGCAAACTGTGTTTCCTTTCATACAAAAAGAATGCTTTCTTCCATCTTTTACAAAAGTTGCAAAAGACTAGAAAGTACTGAGGACGGGAGATAGAAGGGTTCAGTGATCTCTGGTGTTCACTAAACACAGTGAGGATTAAGAACCTCTTTTAATAATGCCTCACAAAAACTCCCTGCAGTCATTTACCTACAGATAGAGTAGTAGACATTTGATTGCAGGGGAAAAACTAATTTAGTTTAGTGAAATATCATATTTGTCAAGTTCAGGATTAGATGAAGCTTGAGGAGGAATAGCATGCAAGTGTGATTTGTCTAGTACTGTTCTATCTAAAGGGGCAGTTTTGCAGAATTTGACTAATGGGCAGTTCCCCTCTTGTGGGAGAAACAGGTCTGATTTCTTACTGTGGAAAAGCACAAATTAGAACTGTATTTGATTTAGTGGCAAGGCTTTGGCAGTGAGAAGTGGAGGGATCCTGTGGGCGTGGCCTCTGTGTAGTACAGAGCTGCTTCCAAAATGAACCAACAATTGCCCAAAGCTGAGCACTTCAAACCAGTTCGTGGTGTCTCTGAAAACATATTTAAGACAGCATGAAAAATTCTGTGCAACAGCTGTGAGAAAGAAGTGAAAAAAATGTAAGAGATAACCTGCAGACATCAGCGTCAGAAAAGAAGGGAGAGGAGGTGCTACAAGTGCTACAAGTCCCTGCAGTCTGTGGAGAAACACACTGGAGAAGATATCCACCCAGCCCATTGAGGACCCCCTCCCACAGCAGGTGGACATGCCATGAAGGAAGCTGCAGCCTGTGTAGACCCCATGCCTGAGCAATTTTTCTGGCAGGAGCTGTGGCCAATGGGGGATCCACACTGGAGCAGTCTATTCTGAAAGACTGCACCCTATGAAAGGGACCCACACTGGAGCATTTTGTGAAGGACTGTATCCTGTGGAAAGGGCCCAGAGGAAAACCGTGAGAAGGAAGGAACAGCAGAGAGGAACTATTGTGGGCTGACCATGACCCCCAGTCTGCATGAACAGGGAGAGGAGGTAGAAGAGTTGGGAATGAAGGAGTGAAGTTGGGCTTGGGAAGAGAGTGGAGGCTGGGGAAGGTGTTTTTAGTTTTGTCTTTGTTTCTCACCATCCTACTCTATTTTTAGTTGAAAATAAATGAATCTTCCCTGAGTTGTGTCTGTTTTGCTGGTGTCAGTGATTGGCAAGGGATCTCCTTGTCTTTACCTTGACCCACAAACTTTTTCATCTTGTTTTCTCCCCTTTTCCTATTCAGGGGATAAAGCGAGAGATCAGCTGGTAGGTGCCTGGCAGACAGACAAGTTTAACATACCACAAGCACAACACTCTAGATGTAAGAATAAGCAAAAACCCCAAGCTATCTGTGCTATCAGTGACCAGTAAAATTGGAAGCAAATCTTTTGGAGTGGAGTGTTTTCTGAATGGCTTTTCACAGCAATGGTTGCAGAGAAAAAATCCAGTCATACACAGGACAAGGTTAATATTTTCAGTTTATTAACCTCAAGCTCAAGCATGGATTTTCTAAGGTCACCCATCAGTCTAAATCATTCATAGTAGGCCCAACTCCTAATGTGTTCTTGGTGAGGAATATTTATTAATAAGTATCAATTATCACTTGAAAAAGAACTTTGAAACAGTACTCTTAGTTGTTTCATAAAGCAACTAATGAAATGGAACACTAGAAAAGAAATATGTCTTAATAGACTCCAGAATCAGGATAATACATTCCATGCAGTTCCAACATAAAATGTTAATTGATCATTAGTTTTGTAAAAAGTCTGCTTCAATAATTAGCATACATTATGTATAGATTAAGTTTGGTGTTTTTTTAAGTAATATAACTATTATCACAGGTTGTTTGTATTTCTGTCATGTGTTAAAAAAAAAAGAAAGAAAAAGCTTGCATCCTCAGACAGCAATTCTATTTAAGAAAACAGTAGTTTAATGATGTGGATAGTCAGTCTATTGAAGAACCAGAGAAATCTCAGACATCTAAGAAGTCCTTTAAAGTCTTAAATATAGGTATAATTATTTCTGACATACTTTTTAATTACATTATGAAGTCCATAATCTTTTACGTTAAAAGCACTTCTAATTACAAAGTGTCTTCCCTTGCATAAGTACGTGGCTTGGTTTGCTGCTGCTCTTTATTAAGTAGTGTTTTCAAACGCTCTTCTCCCATCTCAAAAATAAGGAGAGAATGTACAAAACAACAATAAATAATCTTATTTAGGTATAAGGACCACTGGTTTATTATTGAGCTAGTCAAACTGATGTCTATGGTAATCTCTATTTTCTTCCTGAGAAGCTAAATTACAAATGCCATACTTTTAGATTCCTGTACAAAATGTGCTCTCTCAGCTGCAGCTTTCCTGCTTTCTTGCCCACTTAGAGAAGTTCCCTAGCAAAGCTACCTCAAACAGTTGCAGAGTATTGGTCTAATTTGCATGCAACTCCCCAAGTGAGCAAGCTTTCCAAATAGAAGTCACTATCTTCCAGAATAACTGATGTGTTTTCAGAGACAATTGATTGTTCAACAATAAATCCATTTTATCTGAAATCAGAAAGTACTAGATAGTTGCTGCAAATAGCTAGCTATTCCAGTCTCCCAGAAAAGCCATTTGATCTCTGAATGGGATGATCAAGATGGTTTTCCTCCTTATCATAAACACTTTCTGCAAACTACATTAGGATCAGTATTTCATCTACATAAGAAAAGTACAGTTTCTAATAGTTTCATCTCTGTGACCACTGAATTTAGTAAACAATCCTCTCCATTTCTTCTGGTCTTATCTGGCCTTGACACAGTACCATGTTCAGTTTTCCCAAGAGCTGTGATCAGTGAAAACAAAGTAGGTCTTGTCACTAGCAGCATCAGCAGTGGTTAAAGGCAGTAGAAATCTAACAGATAAAAATCACTTTTGTTTCTCTGACTTCTACCTCTCCAAAGGGTTATTGAGTTGGTTTTGGGGGTTTTTTGTTTGGTTTTGCCATTTATTCCAACTGCTACATTCTATTTTTCTCTGTGTCTGATGCCATTACCTCGATGTCACCAGTTTCAAGTACTCAGTTCCTTCAGCTATTTTTCTATACCTTGCTCTGGTGACCCCTTTACACATGCAACCTGTTATGTTGTTTCTCTTGTGGCCTTCCATCACCTATTCAAGATTCCTTCTGGGCACATTCAAGCTAAAAATACTTAATGACTGAGAAGGGGTGGGGGTGGGCATGAGGGAGTGGATAGGTGTTTAAGCAAATATAAGTTTTTAGAAAAACATTTCTATCTGTCTCGCTCTAGCTGTAGTTCATATCAAGTCTTTTTACATAGAAAGAATCAGCCCCTTTTTTTATGCAGCCCTTTTAGCATAACTGTCTTCCATACTTACCAAGCTGCTGTCCTGAGATAAAAAGCTTCTGATTACTTAGAGTTGTGCCCTGTTCCTGACGGATCATACAGGCCACATGTGACATAAAGTCCCTATTCAGCATCAAGTCAGGACACCACAATGAAATAATTTTGCACAACAGAGATGTATCTCTCTGCAAATCTTACATGCACAGGCAACAACTGTCTCCACACCCTTCCCACAAAGCAGTGGCATTCAGTTGTGCAGCCAATGTATATTGTAACCCCCTGTTCTCCTGCATTCTGGCGCTCTGTTCAACAAAGGGACTATGAAGCACATTATTCACCAGGCAGAGGGTTGAGTCCTGGCCCTGGGCCAAACTGACCTCTTACATTCTTAGCATTCACAAGCCTTTAAGTCATGAATATGGTAATGCTGCTGACAGGCTGCAGTCCACGGAAAGGGGTGTACACCCTCTGTCTCACTGCTGCAGAGTGTTTTTCTAAGAAAAATAATATTCAGCTCTCTGTGTGTGAATGTTGACTTCCCCTCCTAATTCCCAATCCACAGCTCTTGGAGTACCCTGCTCGGAGAGGGATGGTTTAGCTGCTTTTGTACATTTAGTACCAACACATTCCTTCAACGGCTGTACCCACCCACCTCTGACAGTGCTGGGGACTGTGTGTTAAAAATAAGCCAGGCTTTGTCCAGTAGTAGCTTGTGCTGTTTGTCCTGGGGCATGTGGACTTGTGAGGAATGGTGCTCTTCTCCTTACAAATGTAATCTGAGAGAATCATTTGTGAAGCAGGCTAGAAGCGGTATGCTGATGTGGGAAGGACATATGTGACAGATGACTAGGATCTATGCTGGTGAGGGAAAGGTGGCAGCCAGGAGCCACTCACCTCCTGAGAAAAAGGGCAAGGAACAAAACTGTGACTAACCTGTGAAACCCAAGACCTGATCAGAGCAATTTATAACTGATTTTAGCTGCAAACCTACTCTTACAGAAGAAGTGGTTCTCACAGTGAGATGAATCACTTTTACTTGGAAAGCTACAGATTTCATCTCAAATATATGCTTTGCTTAGTAAGTGTCCAATAACTGGCAGTCTAAACAGGACTCCAGCCCTTTGTCTTAGAGGTCAATTGTTTTTTCTTCTTTCTCAGAGAAAAAAATCATGAAAAGTTAAGTTTGTACAATAAAACCCACAGCTACCTTTCCCCCTTCCCCTCCTACCCGTTGCAGTACACATCTCTGTTGCAAGGTGTTTTACTCAAGAGTCTTAAGGAGACTCAGCGGGATGGAATAAGATGCAGGTGCTTTAGCAACAAAATACAAGAAAAGTCTGGATGAGCTCCACTGGTTGTGTTTGGACCTGCTCTGCTTAATTCAAAATTAGTCAAAAGACATCTTAGAAGTAGTGTGAATAGTTCGATGAAGGAAAAAGCTCAGCAACAACCAAGAGGGCAAACACAACTGTAAGACTTATTAGAAAATAAAGGGCAGGAAGCATAAAACAATGGCCATGATTTAAATACTGTTACTTCAGTTCCCTAGACACTGCAGTAGAGCTAGTAAACATAAAGAAGGGTGGGTGATAAGCAAGGACTATCACAGGAGTTCGTGTCACCCTCAAACATAGGGAGACTAATTAGCATAATTAGTGTAATACTTTCAGCTCAGAAAACCTTGGACAGATAGGGGAAATAAAGAACAAAGCAAATGCTAAAACTTTCACCTTACACACAACTACAGTGGTCATTAGGAACTGGTAGTCCCTGTTCCTCAGAAAAGAAGAATTATGAGGCATCAATTTAAGGCATCAGCTTTACAACAGAAAGAACTACTTTTTCACAGAATGAAATCCAGTTGTGCATGGCAGGCAATGCCATAGGACACTCTGGAGGCTGAAAGTGTAACTGGGTTAAAAAAGCAATTACATAACTTAAAGGATGCTTTAAAAGGACTATTAAATATGATGGTCCAGGTCCATCCTTTGGCTCAACAAAGGCTTAACCACTCATTGCCAGATGTAGAAGGGCATTTTTTGGGGAAGAATTACCATATTCTTTCCCTAGCAGCCTCCACTGACTACTGTCAGAGATGAAATTCTGTATTAGATGGATCTTCCATTTAATCAAGACCAGTTGCTGTCAATGTACTCATCTGGTCAAAAAATGCATTTTCTCCTGATAGTCTTCAGCGTGACTTTTGGTAAATAGACCTTTTTGTCCTCATTCTGATATCTCCCACACTCAAAACCCAGAACTTCATAGGTAAGTTCTGCATTGTATTGGCATCTATTCAGAGCTGACTGAACTCCAAAAGCAAGTGATCTATATCTCAGATTTTTTGTCCTCTTACAGTTGTATCACTCACTCACCCCATGAGTGTATACATTCGAGCTGAAATATGTTTTCACTCTGTCCTCCAAATAGTTCAGTTCTCCAAAATCTTCGATGTGCAGAGAGGCTGGAGAGTTGAATGTAGATAAATTCCTGCCCTGATTTTGTATTACCATACTCTTGGTTGTAGCAGTGAGAAAACATTAACCTGGCTACTTTACTGACTCAGTTGAACACACGGTGCAGCCCATTCTCTGGCTCTGTTTGTTTATGTAGTTAAGTGACCTATTAGAATGGTGGTTAAAAACAGCCACATCAAACACACATTCTGCCTGACAAAACAGGCAAGTACATGCTTCCCTCTTCTCCAGGTGCTACAGCTGTTGCATAAAAATCACTACAACCAACTCTGCAAAAAGTCCTGTATGAGTAACTGTTAGCAATTACTGAGGCTAAGCATAGGGCGAAACAGAGGGCTGGAAGAAAATACTTGTTTCCAAAGGACAGAAAATGTGCTACAAATGAAAAGATAGTAAGTGCTGGACACTGCAAAAGCACCTGAACTCAAGCACATTAATATTCAGGGTTTGAGTTAAAGTGTTTTCCATTCATCTTGTCAGCTAGTGATAAAAGTGTACAAAAATACAGCTAGGAACTCCTTTGGCCAAGATGGTGGAATTCCTCCAGTGTCACTTCATAGTCTCTCAGACTTTGCACCAAAACATATTTACCCCTGACTTGATGTAATGACCTCTGCTTTAACATTAAAAGTTCTGGCCACATCTTGTGGGCTAAAACACAAACACTAGCATTATCTCCACTGATAGCTACAGTTATACAGCAGCTACATGACTAGCAGCATTAAAACAATCCCCTGAGTACTGTGTTTGAGCATAGGTGGCAATTAGTGACATCACAGCTCCCACAGCAACAACTTTAATGGGTAGTGGGGATGACAAAGCAAGAAACTGTTTGAGGACCATATGTAATATAATGTTTTTTCTAGGCAAAATATAAGTGCAAAACAACTGTGCTAAAAGTGTGTGCTGGTGTTCGCCTTATTAGACTGTATGCTTCTCTGTATCTGTCTTGTTGTCTCCCTTCCCCTTTTAAAGGTTTTTGTTGGGTTCTTGAGCTTTTTCTAGATTCATCTGCAGCTGCAATATCTCTGGAATTCACGTGTTTCTTGCAGGTTTTGTCATAAGAGGCTGATGGAAAAAGAGGTGGTGGTGGAGATACATAGACACACACTTGAACATGAGCATGACTTTCCAGGTTTGGTTTTCCCAGGAAGTCAGGAAAAAAAAAAATTAAAAAACCCCTAACCCCCAAAAAAACAACCAATCAACCAACCAAAAAAATTCCAGAACAAAACACACACCCCGAAAACCAACCAACCAACCAAAACACCAAAAGAATACCAAAGAAACCAAAGCCAAAATGGCTTAAGATTTTTTTTTCCTTTTTTAACTTGCATGAAAATCTTGAGACTAAAAAGGAAAGACAGGAACTAGCCTGATCTTGGGACCTTCCTTCTAAGAGTCAACATGGAGTTAGTAGCATTTCCTAGGCTGCTACAAGCTGTTAGAGTAAATCCACCATGTGGATGATATTTATTGCTTTAGTATTTAATGAAAGTGATAACAAGCTTTGTATCACTGGACAGACCCTTGTTGATATTCTTAAGTATCAAAATACAGCATATTTATCATTCTGAAAAAAAAAAAAGAGTACCTCACATGTTAGCTGCTCTTCTATGACATGAATTTCTCTCTAGTCCTTAAAAACTGCAGTAAATAGAAATAGTCCTAGCAACAACAGTGATATAAACACAAATGTGTTTCCTGAAAAGCAGGAAGCAGCTTAACAATCATATCATATGACTAGCTAAATAGAGAAGAACTTCACTGGGTTTTTTCCAGGGCATTAGAGCAAATTTCCATGTGACTTTGTGGGACATGACTGTTGCTTGAGCTGCTATTACTGGAAAATCATTTTACTCTGCAGCATGGGCACTTCATACATTTTGTCCTGCCTTGTGAAGTTCCTCATCTTGTAGGAATCCATTTCTATTTAGCCTGTGCATGAGCAATGAGTACGTGAGAAAGGCTGAAGAAAGAACACTGAAAGCTCTGCAACCCCACGTGGCCCCATCAATTGGTCTTGACTGTGAATGTACACAGCTGTTTCAAGGCCGCTGGGTCTGGCACAAGAGCAAAATGAGTATTTCATCTGCTGTTACTCTCTGATACATCGCTAGTTCTGACTAACAGGAAAAAAGAACCACGTGGAGTCTGTCCATCACATTGAAGCACCAAAGAGTTGTCCAGTGGAAATGCTTTTCTCTCTTAGAAATGGCAGACTAAACCAGATTTGGCCTAGCAGCCAGATCTTCCTAATCCATGTCCTGTCTATCATAAATGGTCATGCCAGTCCCTAAAATGCAAAAATTGACCTCTTCTAGTATTTAGCCTTGAGAATATAAGTGATGTAAACCGTTTGTTCAAGAGGTTGTCTGGAGCATGAGTTTGCAAGCTTGAGCTGATAGTTTGTAGCTATTGTGACATTCTACTAATTTTTCTGGTTAAATACATGAATTGATTTTTTTAACAACAGAAGTGAAGTTAAAATTGCAAAAAGAAGTAAAAAATGAAAACCAATGAAGAGAGTAAATCTGCAGGTGAAATCTTAAAAAACCTCTCTTCCTATTTTGTGCATGGTGAAAAAAGCCATACTTTATGTATTAAATTAACCCATGAAGTGAGTGGGAAGTAAAAAAATACTATGAGTTATGAAGGTTAGAGGTCTATATATATTATAGGTATCTGAGAGCCAAATATAACAAGTGAAAATCCATTGTACCGAATCAACAGTGTGTTTCTACATTAAGTCTATTTATAGAATGAATATTATGGACTCAGTCAGATGAAGCACCTAGAGAGAAATCTTTAAGGATATTTAGGTGCCTTACATTTCCAAGAGGTGTTTAGTGGTGTTTTAAAGTACATCCAGAAGTAATCCATAGCAGTTAAATACATAGTAGGATTTTGAAACACCTAAGTGCCTTTAAAATCCTAGGCCAAGTCTGTGGAGAATTAAGGAGAATGTGCAGGAGAAGGACAGAGGTTATAATGGCACCTCCACCTTCTAAGTCAGCTAAACTACTGCGTAAACATAAGCAGGGATGAAAAGGATTGGAAGGCATATTTACATTCAGTGACCAACAAACATTGCTTCTTTCAGGTTACTAGTAGTAAAACATGGAGAAGCTGCAAGTTGATTCAGGTCTGACTGAAAATTAGAAGTTGTTTTATGTAACTGTAAAATTTGTAAATGTGAGATGCAAATTTGTTGGGTAAACTGTTGCTCACCTTCATCACCCGCATGGTTCTACAGTCTTACGCATACTACAGGGGGTTACTTTCTACGTGTGGGAAACTGGCTGAAGTTTTGGCCTCCAAATGGTGTTTAACTGACTGCTGCTCCCAAACAGTAGACAAACCTTTCTAAGATGATAGAAAGCGGCAGTGCAACCATGGATCACTGTGTAGACAGGAGTTACTGTCTGTGATGGTATGGGAATATTTAGGAGAAGGAGGGGAAGAGCACCTTTGGGATTGTTCAAGATGACTTATGGAGTGTTTAGGGGAGGAATTAAAGGTGGGAAAAAGGTGTGGTAAAGGTGGTTTGATATAGAAAAATAAAAGGATATAGGGCTAAAATGACCTGGTTAGGTGTAAACAGGTTGTTAGTCAGTATGCTTGTCTGGCTATGCCTTGCACCTGATCACCTCAGTCTTGCTTTATTAAAATATATTTTAGTTGTTTTTCTGGGTGAAAGTGGCATCTATATTCCATGTGTATGTGTGTGCATGGTAGTCTGAGCATCAGCAATTAGAGGAGGGGGCCACAAGTCACAGGGGCTTTTGCATCTTCCATGAAGTAACTGGAGAGACCAGAGTGCATACACATTACATGCATCTCTACATCAGTGAGTGGTCACTAGTAAACACCAAGCCAGCCTAGGTGGGAGTCAAGTTTTGGAGCAGCCATAAGTCCAGGAAAGATACTGAAGAGACCAGAGGATCTGTAAGGGGGCTACTGGAGAGACAAGGGGGTCCAAACCACCTATTGGGGGACTGTGGTGGGGTCAGCTACTGGCAAGGTCACAAGTCTGGACCACCCAAGAAATTTATTTGCCTGTTTGTGTCTCTGTGTGACATAACTGAATATCCAGAGGTCAGCCACTGAACAGGTTGAGTGTCCTAAGACCAGCTACTGGAGAAGGGAGCCATAGTTTGTTGTGCATGTCTTTAGGTCTGAATACCAGCAACTGGGATGGAACTGTGGACCTCTGGGATAACATTTCCAGGTGCCAGCAACCAGGAAGACTTGGGATCCAGGGGTTAGATACTGAATAAGAAGAGTGTCTAAGACCAGCTACTGAAGGGATCCATATTGTATAGATATATACAAATACATATTTATTTTCCATTAATGGGCTTCTGTCCTGGTCAGCCAGAGAGGGGAACAGGATGAGGCCATGAGTGCTGTTTGTATTTGTATGAGTGCTGTGTTTTCTGCCTGTGTCAGTCAGCGTGGACAGCCATGTATGTATGTGTATGTGTGTGTGAGGAGGTGTGTGTCTATGTGCATGTGGCTATTGGGAACACACACTCAGCCTTACCAGTAGCCAGATCTGGGAACCAGTTGAATTTTAAAAACTGGCATACCAGCAGAAATGATTGCAACAGGAGAGTTGATGGCAAGTACGAACAGTAAATGGGAGGATTTGCAAAGCATAGGGAAATCCAGGCCTGGAAGGCATATTCAAGGACAGACATACAGATTCAGGCAAAGTCCAAGACAATCTCACTAATCAGGCTGCTGAATAATGACTTGTTCATGGATCTCTTCCAAAAATGCAGATCACACAGAGAAGGACAGTTCAGCAGAGAAGAAGGTACATAGTGTCCAGTCCTCTGCTGGTGGATGCTTGCAAGGCAAATGTGCTGATCTTCCAGCTGCTTCGCTGATGTCAAAAAGCCATTTGACTCAGCCTAGCATGATGGTTGCGGGCTACTCAGAGGTAATTTGCTAGAAGCTGCTAGCCCTGCTGAAAGACATTTATGGAAAGGCACGGCTGGAGCCCAGAGCACACAGTCTAGCTGACATTGGTCATGTCACACCAACATAAGGGCAGACAGGTAGGAGGTGCCTCCGAAAATACAGATTTGGGGTTATTTGGAGGTTATGTATTGTTTGGTGGGGGCTAGCTTGACTGTGTTCAAGTTATAAAGAGTACCCAAGATTGTTCTCCAAAAGATCCCAGCTGGGCCACCTTTGATCATGTAGATAAGGAGGTTCTATAACTCTGGCCTAAGGGCTGCTCTTGCACAACAGCAGAGACTAGGTCAGGCAGTAAAGATGTACATGGACAGATGAATGTCTCCCACCAGGGCTATATACTGCAATAGGCTATGCAGGCAATGGCATCCCATGGAAGAGTCACTCTGGCATCAAAGCAGGCATCCTGTACCTGGGAAACCATGCAACATTTACACAAAGGGATCATAAAGCAGATTCAGCGACTGTGGGAACTTGTTTCCTCTCTGGAGGGGAAAGAAAATCTTCTTTTTCACTAAAAATGAAGCTATTTAAACCATGCATATCCCAGGGCATGCTCCGCATTGTGATGACACGAGCTTTCAGCAAAGTTGCTCTGCAGAGAGTGCTTGTCATCCCAGTTAGAATTTTCAGTAGCAGTTTATCTTGTTGGCAAAACCAAGTCGGAAAAGAGCGCTGCAAAGAAGATGGTCCTTGGCAAGGCATAGAGAAGGGCCACCCACTCCTTTGGACGCTGCTCCATCAGCAAAGGCTGCGATTTGTCCAAGGAACGACCGGAGAAGGCGGCGATGTCCGTCTGCAGGACAGGGCTCCCGAGGGGGGTGGTGAAGATGCCGGACCCACGTCTGCCGAACTGAGTTTGGGTGAGCAGCAAGAGGACCCCCCGGGACCCCCACTGCCGACGAGGACAACGCGAGCGGTTGGTGTCACCCGGGGGGTGGCGTCGCCGCCCCTGTCCCTGTCCCGGCGCGGGGCCGAGGGCGGTCCCGGCCGGGGCGGCCGCTGGGAGAGCGGCGGGGGGGTGCGGGGAGCCCATAAAGCACCGCCCGGTGGGCCGGCGCCGCGCACTGCCGGGCTGGGCGGCGGGACAGCGGGAGCACGGCTGGGAGAGCTGGGGGCACAGCCATGAGGGAGATCGTGCACATCCAGGCGGGACAGTGTGGAAACCAGATCGGGACCAAGGTGAGCCTGAAGGGGAGCCGCTGGTTGCCCGCCGCTGGCGGAGCCTATGAGCGCTCGGGGGACGCGCCCGGTTGTTCCTCGGGGCTGTGGGACCTCTCGGGGCTGGGTTGGGCTGGGCTGTGCCCCCCGCCGCCCCCCGCTCCCCTCCGGCCGCCCGTGCCCCGAGAGAGCCGCTGCCGAGCGGCGCCGGGCGCGCCCGGGGCACCGCGCATCGCACCGGTCCCCGTGACCATAAAAGGCTTTGGGAAGTACCGAAACCAGACGGGACCTCTTTTAAAAATTATTTTTAAAATTATTTTTGCGTCGAAACCGTCCAGGCTGCGGTTCAGGAGCGGGGGGCGGTGACCCAGCCCGAGCGGCCCCTGGGAGCGCTGAGCCCGCCCGGGGTGGGGAGCGGGGCGGCCGCCCCTGCTCCGTTGGATTTGAATCCTGGTGCCTGCCCCGCTCCCGCTGGCGGCGCGGGCAGGGAGGGGCGGCGGGCGCGCCTGGAATCCGGCAGCTGCCGCGGGGCCGCCGCCCGCCCGGGAGCTGGGCAGGGCCCCCAGTGCTCCGCAGGGGAGTTCCCAACCCACTTCTCGCTTTTCCTCCCTTAGTTTTGGGAAGTAATAAGTGATGAGCATGGCATTGACCCAGCCGGAGGCTATGTCGGTGACTCAGCGCTGCAGCTGGAAAGGATCAATGTCTACTATAATGAATCATCCTGTAAGTGTGGGACAGGGAGGGGACTCCGTGGGAAGGGGTACAGCAGTCTGGAAGATAATTGCACATCTGTCCGCCTTCCTCGCGTTCCATTAGGTCTCCTAGCTGTGCCCGGCTCAACCCACTACACACAGAAAATACTATCTACTTTCTTACAAAGCGTTAAGGTAATTGGGTGTTATCTCCGCACACGGAGAGAAGTGGCCCAAGGGACTATCCTTAGGGTCTGGATGTGGACATTTGTTTTTTATTTAGCACAACGGTTTGCTCTTCTAACACATGATTACTTCATCAGATGCATCTTGTCAATTACCTCAAATTAAACGGTTGGTTATATGAGCCTGCATCTGTAGTACTCTGTCTCTAATTTCATGAATGAGAGGGTTGGGCCATAGGTAATAGAGAACTGAACAGTAACTCATTAATAGGATGCCAGAGGCGTCCAAATCCCCTGAGTGAGTCTAAAGTGTTCACAGTGTAAAATGGAGATCTTGAGTCCTTTGGCCTATTGACACGAACCTGCAAGTGTGAATGTTTCATCTTTTGTCCAGCTTGGGTTAATTCATATTATTTAACTGAGTTTGCTTGAACAACTTCAATTTGATACGGATTTTTTTATTTTGTACTTTGTGGTAGATATGCTGTTTGCCATGTACACCAAATAACTCTTTTCAGTGGATGAGAATCCATCAAACATTAAAGTTTGTGAGAAGTATTAGGATCATTTGAACATAAACACTTTATTCCCCCTGTTATTCACAGAAAAGATTACCTACTTTGTTATAAAGAACACGTAAACTATTTTTTCTGATCAGAAACTTCCCTCCCTCATATCTATTGCTAATAAAGAGCTTACAGAATGTTACATACCATGTATAGAACCCAAAAGATGTCAGCTCTGTTTTTCAAGCTGTATTGTTTTGTTGCTAGAGTGCTGGGTTTTTCACCACCATGACTTTCTGTACAGGAAGTGCTTATATATGTATGAACTATGTATTAGAGTAACAGTATGAGACATATTTCTGTATTAAGGGCTATAACTGTGTCAGAGCATTAAGGGCATGCTTGCTTTTTATTGCAGCCCAGAAATTTGTACCAAGAGCAGTCTTGGTGGACTTGGAGCCGGGAACCATGGATAGTGTGCGATCCGGTCTTTTCGGTCAGCTCTTTCGGCCCGATAATTTCATCTTCGGTATGTGGATGTTACTTTTTAAAAAACAGAGCTCTTTTTTGTAAAAAACAGAGCAGCTGTTTGATTAGCAAGTGAATGGTCAAAAAGCATTTAATCTCTTTATTCCAAAGTGATCCTACTGATAAATCCTAATAAGCTAACAATGCGATTGCAGTTATCTGTAAGTCAGTCAAAAGATCCCGTTAACTGAAAAAGTAATTCTTCTGTTAAATCATTCCTTCAATTAGCAAACTGCTGAGAGTTTCCTATGGTATTCAGATAAAGTACATTTGCTTTCCATATATGTGAACTCCAGAGAAATCCTGAGGCCACTTCTTTACAACAAAATGTGTGGAAATTCTGCAGAAAAATGGAGGGGGGAGGGAAAAACCTCAACCACAAACCAACTGGACTACTCTTCACTAGAATTCTTATTAAATGCTTGAGCATTGAATTGTTTTTAGGCTGTGTAATTAAACTTTTTCAGTAAATCCTTACAGTATAGTAATAGTGGAAGAAGACCAACTGTAATATGGAAAACACTGTCATTACTGGTTTATTTTCCAGCATAATGAGAAGCAGTCTGAGAGTATGTGGAGAACTGGTTTTGCAGTGTTCTTGCAGAGGGTTGGTTTTGCCTTTACTGTTCTGCTTTGGAATTCTGTGGTACTTTCCATCTAAGCTTAAAAATGCATATTACCCTTTCTGAGCAGCCTTATGAAGTACAGAAGCATTATCAGTTCCTTTGCACTAAAGGAGAAACAGCATGTGGAAGTTAAGTGATCCACTTTCTGAAACGGGAAGTCTGAATGAAAGCTACCATGAGAACTCTCATGTCCTTTTGGTTTCCAAGTCTGCACTAGCTACAAACATTTCCTTCTGACAAGGCAAGCTTAGATTGGAACTTAGTTTGGTATATCATGTCAACATAAGGAAGGAACAATGCCAAGGACGGACAGAGAAAAGATAAACGTTATTTGGGTGGTATAAAACAAACTTAAGTCTGGGTTTTTGCTGGTGAGGTGGGAAGTAAAGAAGCCATGCAGAGTTCCTTTAAGTCTTTGACTCAGAACTTTTAATGCTATCCCCTGTTGTTCTCCTGTAAATTCCATGGCAGGGATGTTAAGGGTCTCTTCCAAAGGATCTCTGTTACAACATGTAGAAGTAAGCTTAGGGAGAAAAGCCATAGTCAGCTTTATGAAGTATGTTTCTGTATTCAGGTTTCTCCTTTCATTCCCTTTCCCCTGCATGGACCACGTAAGCCCTCTGAAAGTGAATTCACCTGACCTATGGAAATACCTGAACTGGAGCTTTGGAGTTTGGCACCCCACCAGTAAAACCAGAGCAAAATCAATTCAGAATGTCTTCAACAATAGTCCTGTTAACTGTACTCCCTTCCTGCCAAGATAACAATGAACCAACAGCATGTGATCAACTCGTATCTGACAGAGGCCCCTGCCAGCATCAGGCACTGTCCTCCCAACCTGCTGAATAATGTAGAATGGCTGAGCGCTGAAGTAATGATCTTCTGTGTCAAAAGCCAACAAAGCATTTTGTTTTCTCTTTTAAAAATCTGGCCTGGGCCCACAAAGGATTTTGTGGCAGAAGTTGGCAGTCCCACACTTGCTGTACCCCAGGCTGTTAGGGTTCATTCTGATGGAGATGTTTTCCACCTCTGCAAGTAACCGTGGACCGTCAATCAGGATTTCATGCAGGTATACTGAGTACATGATCACATATTCCAGATATGGGAATTTATCTCAGACCAGCAGGAGATTTGAGATGGATACAAAACAATCCTTATACTTTAATGCTTGTGTTGACAAGGTAGTGATCTGAAACGTGAAGAAGCACAGTGGAATGATCTTGCTGTATGAGCCAGCAGGTCTCCTGGCCTTCTAACAGCATACAGTTGCCCACCAAGAACTGCTCTGAACTCTGGTGTATCTCTTCCCGTTAACCAGTTTTCATCTGTACATTTTTGCATTTGTCTTTCTTTTTTGTGTACACCCTTGCTAGATTTGCTACATAGATACCACTTCAATTTAAATTGTATGAACTGGTGGGAGCAACCACAAAATGGCTGTCAGGCAGTCACAGGCAAGTTCTGCAGCAAGACTGTTCACAATAGGCTTCTAAGCATTAGTGTACAAACTACTGCCCTTTCTTACCAGGTTTGTCTTCTGTTTGAAGCAGTGAATAGAGGAAAGGAGTGAGAGAAGATTGCAGAAAACAGTTGTCATTTTAAGGATTAAGACATACATTAACTATTCACAAATGGCTTCTCTGCATGTGCAGCTCAACCTGAATGTCTCTGATAACCCTACAGTGTGCTGTAAAAAGAAAGTGATAGAAGGATCTGGAAGTGCCAAGAGTGCAGATAAGTTGTGGGGTTGCTTCGTGTAGACTTCTTTAGATCCTGGCAAACGTACAGTGAGAAATGACAGAGGCAGAGATGGGCTGCGTACAACGCAGAGCTTCCAAGACTGGCAAAAGGTTTACCAAGTCCCGAATTTTGTGGACACAGGCTCATTTTCCACCTAGAGAATTTAGTCCTGGTGGAACTTGATAATTTTTGTGTTTGCTTAGGTTTTTCAGACATCAGGTAGGTGGGCACCTGATAAGTGGAGGCCGTCTAGTAGAGTTTTGCAGGATAGGAGTCAGGATTTCCAGGTATGTGGCAGTCTTGGCACCTCCAGACCGCCCTGTATTGTCATGGAGCTTCCAGGGCTTATTTTACATCTTGCATGTGGTGGTAGTGATGGTCTTACAGTGCTGTAGAGCCAGTGAGTCTGGAAATATAAGATTACTGGGTATAAACAGCAGAAAATATCCAATGAAAATGTTGGAGACCCTAGGCACATGGCTGAGTAGTGGAAGAAGAGCAATGTTATCACAGTAGTAGCCAATAGAGGGCTGGAGGGAAGCCATTAGTTTTGGTGTTGGCAGCCACTGGTACAGTTCCATGAAGCAGTTTAGATACAGAGGTTGTGATAGTGCAATAGAGAGGGTTGGTATGGCAGTAGTTGTGTGGGCATCCTGGAATTTGTGTGATGCAGAGTAAGGCTGAGGGAGTCTAGTACACTGGAGGGCCCAAAGGAGGATAGGTCTGTCTCTGTGTTAGTCATGCTACCTTCTAAATTTTGCAAACTTAATCTGCAAACAAAGCAAAAGCAAGTAAAATCAGTTTCTACTGATTTGTTTTTACCCATGAAAATAAAATTTTCACATCTGTTAGAGTAATTGCCATTCTCTTCTTACCTTGTGTTTTGTTCCTATTCCCTACTTCTTATGTTGCTGCCCACTGAGGAAGAACAACACATTGTTTACACGAGGGGCAACCTATAAGCTAAAGTCCTAAACTCAGAAGGATCCTAACAGAGCTAAATTCTGCATTTTGGAGTGATGTCTGTTTGTTTGTGTGCATCCTGACATGCTGCCCTATCTGTAGTAGGGGATCTGTTCAAGCAGACTGCAGATGGTTACAAACATATTTAATTCTGGAAGGATATTACTATGTGCTTTGCCCAGCTGGACAGGAAGTGGTGAGCTCCCTGGGCTCAAAGAGTGAAAAATATAGCAGCATACAGAACAATGCATTAACTAACCAAATGCATCATGAGGAAACCAAGCATTTATGCAGTGAAAATAAAGTGCATAGTATTTAAAAAATATCCCAGCCAGCAGTTTCCCTGGTTGATGTGTTTGGCACCAACACAGCGCACTGGGAATTGAAATGAGACATGGTAATAGGAAGGGAGGAGAAGGTCTTGGAGAACAACCCAGAATTTGTGAGCTATACGCTTAATTCTGAAACTACTGCTCTTCCTGAATACCACTCACAGGAGTACACTGAGTGAGTAGAGGCACAATGTATGTATATAGTAGTCTCTGTGAGGAACAGGAATGTTAAAAAACCTGATCTCCTGTTTAATCCTCCCTGTTGTCTAAGTAATAACAAAATGGTGGCATAGCAAATGATCTGGACTGTCCATCTTAATAAACTGAGTGGCACACGAAAGGAAAATAGCCTTGTGGAAGAAAAGAAGAGGTTTATGAAACATCAGTAATCCAATTTTGCAAGTTGCTTTGCACATCCTGAAGAATAGTGAGTTTGTAGGGAAACCAGTAAAACCTAAAAAGCACTTAACTTCTAGGTTTTTGAAGTAATGGTCTTGAAGCTTCTGTTGATCAGTATTTTCATTCATGAAATTAAAAAAGCTATAGTTCCTGATATAACAAGTTAAATAGGACTTGTGAAGCCCAGCTTTATTTTTGAATGACAGTGTTGCGTCTGTGCCTCGTAGAACAGTCCAAGAACCTTTCATTTAGAAATATGTATCTGAGGTTTAGATTTGTATGTATCATGGTCCTTATAGACAGGAGGTTCTTTAATATTAAACAGTCATCTTGTGTTTACAGAAAAATCAGGATTGGAAGTGTAAAAGCTTTCAAAAGAAGGATTCAAGGGTACCTTTGCATTTATGGAAGGTAAAATGCCAAAAAAGAAAAAGAAAATGCCCAAAGACATAAATGAAAACTACCAGATACTAAAAGATTTATGTTGATACTTCCAGTAATAATATATTATTATATTTATATATATATGAGAGTAGGCAAAACTGAAGACCACAGTTATCTACCTGACAGATTTATAGCAGCTTTTTTTACAGATATGAATCCATTCAGCATTCAAATATCAAACCTTACCAATAATTTTGTGTATTTTTTTTCCTGTTGTATGTTATTTTAGGACAAACTGGTGCAGGAAACAACTGGGCTAAAGGACACTACACAGAAGGGGCAGAGTTGGTCGACTCTGTACTTGATGTAGTAAGAAAAGAGTGTGAACACTGTGATTGCTTGCAAGGATTTCAGCTCACTCATTCCCTGGGAGGAGGGACAGGATCTGGCATGGGAACCCTACTCATCAGCAAGATACGAGAGGAATATCCGGACAGGATAATGAATACCTTTAGTGTCATGCCCTCTCCAAAGGTTTCTGATACAGTGGTGGAGCCTTATAACGCTACGCTTTCAGTCCACCAACTGGTTGAAAATACAGATGAAACCTACTGCATCGACAATGAAGCTTTGTATGACATTTGCTTCCGCACCCTGAAGCTCACCACTCCAACATATGGTGATTTAAACCACTTGGTTTCTGCTACCATGAGCGGGGTAACTACATCCCTGCGTTTTCCAGGCCAACTAAACGCTGACCTCCGGAAGCTGGCAGTGAATATGGTCCCCTTCCCACGTCTTCACTTCTTCATGCCAGGCTTCGCTCCTTTGACAGCCCGAGGCAGCCAACAATACCGAGCACTCACTGTTCCAGAGCTCACCCAGCAGATGTTTGATGCCAAAAACATGATGGCAGCCTGTGACCCAAGACATGGCCGATATTTGACAGTGGCTACCGTCTTCCGTGGTCCCATGTCCATGAAGGAGGTTGATGAGCAGATGTTGGCCATCCAGAACAAGAACAGCAGTTACTTTGTGGAGTGGATCCCAAACAATGTCAAGGTGGCAGTGTGTGACATACCTCCCCGTGGCCTCAAGATGGCTTCCACGTTCATTGGCAACAGCACTGCTATTCAAGAGCTCTTCAAAAGGATCTCGGAGCAGTTTTCAGCCATGTTCAGGAGAAAGGCCTTCCTCCACTGGTTCACAGGAGAGGGAATGGATGAAATGGAATTTACAGAAGCAGAAAGCAACATGAATGACCTGGTTTCAGAGTATCAGCAATATCAAGAAGCAACAGCAAATGATGGAGAGGAAGCGTTTGAAGATGATGAGGAAGAGATCAATGAATAAAGAAATTAAGTGTGCAATTTTTTTCCAGACCAAGTTCTCAATTCTCAGTTTCTGATAATTAGGCTTGTAAATCCATATTTATGTTAAAAAAAAAAAAAGGGGAGCATGAATTTCAGATATTAGAGGTGCTCTTCAGAATCCATTGAGATCACTGAGAACATTCAGCATTTCTGGAAATCGGGCCATTTCTATTCATGAGACAAACGTAAGGCATTCAGTTAAGGCTTTGGCCTAAGAGTCTGAACACAGAGATTGCTAGTTTGGGACTTTTTTTTCCAAACAGGTTGTCATCCCTAAAGTTGTAGAAGAGAAGATGTAAAATAGGCTTCAAAATCTACAAATTAGAGCTGCGCTATTTTCATGCAATTATGGGTAAGAAAATCTCGTGGGTTTGAAGCACTCATTCTGTACCAGATGTACACTATTGAACTGCCAGAAACAAAATTTATGCATAATAAAAAGAAGAAAAAGTTTTTTCATATTCTGTACAGTAACTGCTGACAGTGATATTTGATTCCAGTCCTCTAAAACCAAAATAAAAATTATTAGTATCCTCTCAAGCAGAAGTGTTTTGGGTGGTCAATGCTACATAAATATCCAGTGAACTGCAGGCTAGAGGCTGGATTTGTGACTTGACCACAGATTATATATATGTAGTCTATCAATTTGTGATGAGTTCTTCATGGATCCCCAGGATTTGAAGTGACACCCCAGTATCTTGCTGGTCCCCTGTCTTTCTGACTATAACAAGTTGCAGGTGCTATTCCTATCCCTGTTCCACCCAACTCATATAGCTGAAATACAGATATTCCACAGATGATGGTGGGAGAGGGGATGTAGGCTACGTGTCAACAGATCTCACTACCTAGGTTTGTAAGTTCAGCACACCTATAGATGCTGTGCATGTCTTGCTACCAAGATAGGTTAAAATAACTGGACAGGTTAAGGTTGAAGTACAAGAGCATTTATCCATAATATTCAAAACTGCTGGCAAAGTTAAAGATGAACAACAGGTTTATCTGCTCACACTAAAGCCAAACCAGAAAGATCTCTGCTTAAGCCAGCTGACAAAGTGATTATTGGGCATTTGCTCTTCGTGCATGCTTTATGTTTCTGCTCATATCAATTAAACGGCCCTTCTCCATTAGAGAGCCTCCACCAGAGAACACTCTGTCTACATGGAGTGTCTTATTTAGGTCAGTTTCTAGGCAACAGAACAAGCAAACAAAGGAGAAACCCTCTGGAAAGCCAAACTTTAAATGTTTCAGGAACTCTTTGTTTTTTCTTCTTGCCTTCAGAAGCACTTTCCAAGCAAAACGTGTTGCTCAATACTTAAAAAGGCACTTTACAAACATAGTGTAATTTCTAAAGATCCACTGCTCCTGACAACATAATGTTATGTTTTGTTAGTTTGGGATTCAGGGAATGACACTGTTTTATGAAGTATATGAACCAGGCTACTGTTAATCACTTGACCTGAAGCTGTCTTCCTGATTCTATGCCACATAGAAATGGAACTAAATTAGCTTTAATCAAGTACAAGTTTTTCATGGTAACATAAAATGACTTCAGGGGTTGAGAGACAGCTGCTGGAACATACTGACCAAATTGGCTTTGGCATAGGGGTGTAGGCAGAGACTGGCTGATTGTCTTTAGGAGAGTCATAATGGAGGCAGCAAATTCACAGGGGCCACATTCGTTGCAATGTCTAGTGATGCCTAAAAAGGATTAATGAACAGCAATAGAACACCTTTAAATATGCATTTTGTAAATGTGAGATGTGGCTATGTATTAATCACAGCATGAGATAAAGTTATAACACAAAATGCCTTGAAGAGAATTAACATGTAGTACCAACACAAAGCAAAAGCAAAATCCATTGGGAATAAAGCCATTAAACTTCAAAGTTTAGTTGATTCTTTGTCTTTGCTATTGTCTTCGCAAGAGAGGAGAATGCATTACAGGCTCAGAGCTTGCTATCACACAGCTTTCCAATTAAAGCACTAGCACTGTTACTTCCAAATGAAATAGAACTAACCATCTTATCAGTTGTGGAACTGCGTTTTGTTATAATACAAAATTCATACCTAGGTCCAAGCCATAAATTTTGATATTACTGGGGGGGGGGAAGTTCATACTTGTAAAATGCCATGAATCTTGGCATTCCTAAATAATTGAGTTATTCACCCAGTGAACCAGCCTGTTCTTTATTGCTTTTTGTACACTTGATGCAAAATGCAGAATATGGACTTTGAGGCTGTGGAATCCAGACAATGTTCTCTGATCCTGCTTTGACTCACCCAGTTTTTCACATGTGTTTACTTGCAACTGTTTGGTGCGAATTTCTAGAATGTGTGGAGGAATTTCTAGAATGTGGGGGAGGAAAACTAATGCCCTCTTTAGAAAAAAGAGACAAATCTTCCATTTGATCTTAGGGGGGAAATACCCAAGCCACCAAAATGAACCTAGGAACCAGTGGTAGGAACATCATAGGAGGACTAGCTTACATATAGGCAGTAAGAGAGCCATGGGAAGCACAAATGCTTCCTCTTCAGTCAACCAACTCTAATCATCTTCCTTTCCTGACATACAACTGAAAATTGTTTTAGTAACAGGCTTAGTGAACAATTCCTCCAGCTGCCCTTCCTTTCAAATAACTTCCTGCTTTTTCCTTGGAAATCTCTGATTTTGAAATCTGCATGCTCAGTCTCACCTAGCTTTGTTCTTCTTCCTCTCACATTCCTCACCTGTGTGTTTTTCATTTCCCCTCTAAATTTTCAGCCTAATTTCTTGTACCTTTTATTTCTCTGTCCTGGCCCACCTTCATTTTCTCTCTTTTTTACTGCTTTGTACCTGGCCACAGGAAATACCTAGAAGCAGGCTGCCAGGACAAGCCAGACCTGCGGAAGCCTGGAAGTGCAGCTCTTGGCACCGCCCAGATGCAGACATCTGTGTCAGCGTTAGGATGAGAAGAAAAAATAGCAACTTACATCACTTGAAAACAGGGAGTGGGTGAGGTGTTGCATGGAAAGAAGGTGTGGTATTGGAATCTAACCTGATGGGCCAGCTCCTTTGCAAAGTTGCTCCAGGCAAAGCCAGCAAGGAATTGGGCAGGCCCTTGCCTTCGACATGACGTGCATTCCACCTTAACCAAGCCACCTTAGGCTCTTCATCTCTCTGCATCCCACAATTACTGCTCTCCATTCTTTTTCTTGCACATGTATCACCTTAGGAAAAGGTCGTCACCTCTTAGGGACAGAGTCAGGTTGGGAAAGAGGGTCTAGATCTGCTCCTTCTCCCAGCAGTGGGAGGAACAGGAAACTCAGCAGCTCCCTCTGCACCGCACAAGCCCCTGCTAATTAAGGCAACACTGCTCAGTGTGTTTGCAAGAAAAGTTAATCCAGCATTATTGGCAGCCACAGCCCAGACTAAACTTGATTTTCTTGATTTACATTCAGCCACCTGGCATCTTAAATTTGTGAGGAGGAAGCAGCTAACTGTCCTCTTCAGAGAGGCTGGTTGGGTAGACTGCTTTTTTTTGTTGTCGTTTTTCCATATCTTTGTTTTGATTCCAAAATCTTAACAATGTCAGATTCTGCAATTTTTGGCACAAAATATTAGGACCTTCTGAGGTAAGGCTAAATGAGGAAATTAATGCTCTAAAATAAAGGAGAGGTAAGGCCACTATAACGCACTTATTAATTGCATGCTGCAACTAAACAAGAGTGGAATTTAAAAGTACACAGCACCAACAGGGAGTAAAAGAAAACATTTCCTGCAGAAGAGACAATTCTTTCACAGTCTGGTAGTGCCATTGTGAAGAGTCAGGTTAAGGGTTTTTGGGTTTTTGTTAGTTGGTTGTTGTGCTTACTGTTGGTTTTATTTAGCAAGGAATGAAGAAATGCAGAATTCTGGCCTTTACTGTATAAGGACAGCTAGTCCTCAGCACTGGGTACAAACTGCCTATACCAAACAAGAAGTGTTGAGCTAAATTGAGGGAGGGAGAACAAACAAGGCACTTATACAGAATACATGTAAGATACAACCTAGAGCACACACGCAGAAATCAGTCACTGCTTTACCATGTTTGCAAGATTTAAGTTTTATAAAACAACTATTGCAATAAATCATTCTAAACTTTGACTCCAGAAATTAGGAAATTAAGAAATGAAGTGTAGTTTTTTCAGGCTGCTTTCCTGTTTCTCCTTAATTCTACAACAAACTCAATAGGGATAAACAGACGTGTTTAACAACTAAAAATGCCCAGTAAATATGCCCTAGATTGCTATATTTGCTGTTTCCCTTGCTCCTCTTCTCTGTAAAGCCAGGCAACATCAGAGATGGAAAAAGCTTCATTGTGAAGGAAAACAAAATCCAAAATAATCATTTCCATAAACAATTTACTTCAAATAACTTGAGCAAAGGCTCTGATCTTTCAGACATTTTCCTTTGTCCTCCTACTGCTTTCCATTATGTTGCAATATACAGATGGAATCAATCACTAGTTATCTCCTTAAGCTGCCCTCTGACTTGTAAGCCTTAAAGAAGTTCTAGTCCAGCAGAGAAGCTTGGTTCATTTTCCTTCCCCACTTAACCCCCAACCACACTTCCCTATCTTCTCCTGGGATGGGGAGATGGACACTTAATTTTTGAAGACCTGAGATCTCCAACTAATGAATCCTTAGCATGCATCAGACAACCAGAAGCAGATTATTAAGACAACTGCATTCAACTAAGCAGAGGAAAAGAAAAAGCCCCATAGCTTTAGTTTAAGCAAACCAATATGAAACTCTCACAACCTCTGGGTTTGGCTGCTGTTTTTGGCATTTGTGAGCACAACCTTGTTACCCTAATTTAAGAGAGAAAATTTTGTACTGGTCTGAATTCTATACCAAGAAAACATAAAAAAAAAAAATAAATAAAAAGGCAAGCTTTGTTCAGAAAAGTACTGTTTTTATTGACTCAAACTGTATTTACACAACACATTCATATGTTCAATATTTTACAGAACTCTGTAAAAAACTGACTAGTAAAACTGCAGGAGCCAAACTGAGTTTAATTTAAGACACTGAACCATGAGTACATTTTAAGGTATTTAAGCCACTGTCCAGTTTCAGTGTCAACTTACATGGCAGTTGTCTGTAGACAAACTCTCTAAAATCAAAATGAGGTGAGGGGGAAAGAGTCAGATAGTTTTGCAAAGCTAGTACTTTGTAAGACCAGACTTTCACATTCAACAATGCATTTTGTATGATTCTGTTATATATTTTGGAACAGGTCACATACAGGTATAGTTTAGATAAATAATCAAAAAACCCTTTGATTTTTGTAAGCTTACAGACATTTTAAAGAAAAGAGAGACCAGTGCCACAAAGTTTGTGCATGAATCCAAACTGTTTCAAAGTTTGAGAGGCTCAGTTCTGGCATTCCATTGCAGCTCAAATCCAATGTATGCTTCTTCAGCTGGCAAATGAAGGATGATCACCTTTTACCAGTGAGCTGATGATCTTGCATACATACATTGAAGCAGAACATCTTTACCACAAGAGATCGCTCTTCCACTCATTCATAATACAGTTTGATTGAATAAATATTTCTTTGTTTTGAAGTAGAAACTCGGTGAGTTTGCTTCTCTTCCAGAGTGCAAGTCAACTTCAGCACACATCTCACAGTTAAAATGGCATCCCTCCTCTGATCTGCCTAGCAACCTGTTCATCTGTTGTCTCCTCTTTTTCTTTCTCACGCTCTTTATTCCAGTCTTTAAGGCCTTCTGGTAGTGAAGTATCCTCATCCAAACTTCCTGTACCTTCAACAAATTCTTCGTAAGTAGACTTTTCTGCAAATGGTCTTGGACCAAGCAAGTCTAGCATGTCGCTTTTATCAAGCACTTCCTTCTCCAGTAGTCGCAGGGCAACCTGGGATAACAACAATTTATGTCAGACATAGAATCACAGAATATGCTGAGGTGGAAGGGGCCCATAAGGATCATCCAGTCCAACCCTTAGCACTGCACAGGACCATCCCCAAGAGTCACACCATGTGCCTGAGAGTACCATCCAAACACTTCTTGAACCCTGTCAGACTTTGTGCTGTGACCACTTCCCTGGGGAGCCTGTTCCAGTGCCCAACCACCTTCTGGATGAAGAACTGCTTTTGAATATCCAGCCTAAATCTCCCCATCACAACTTCAGGCCATTCCCTCAGGTCCTGTCACTGGTCACCACAGAGAAGAGATCAGTGCCTGCCTCTCCTCTTCCCCTCAGAAAGTTGTAGACTTTAGTGAGGTCTCTCCTCTGTCTCCTCTTCTCCAAGCTGAACAGACCAAGTGACCTCAAATACCTAAGCTGACTGTCCTCTTTGGAAGAATTTAAGGCAGTTTGGGACCAAATTTGGCACTGATTAATTTTGATAGAAAAAACAGGTTGTTCAGAGTTCACCAAATATAAGACTTTTTTTTTCCCCATGAGCATTTAGGTAGCAAAAATACAATTTTTTTTAAAATCTTACTTTGACAAATATGAAAAGTGCCCTCCCTATGAGCCACAGTTGCTGCTATTGTTGCTTCAGAACAATTGTTGCTGCTGTCAAAAGGCTCTTGATGCAAGACATTAAGCTATAGATGAAAACAAGCCTTCCCTTCTGATCAACCACGACAGTTCAAATCGGGTTGCTGTTATGTACAAGCTAAATAGCACCATAAAATACCAATGTGCACAATACTCTACCAGGGGAGTTTGCAATCTTGTTGGATCAGCAAGTGCATTGTTCAGCACAAACCATATTCAGTGATATTTTTTGGGATGGTGACCTACTACAACACCATTTACGGAACCCATACAAACTTGCCTTGTCAATAACTCTACCAGATGCCTAGCCTGGAAAATTATCCTTTTGCTGTATCAGGCTTTCTGGCATGGAGGAAGAGAATACGCACAAGAATAATCTCAGCTGCAGTGAGGGAGATAACAAGCAGCCAAAGGACAAGAAAGAAAAAAGGCAGTAAGGTAATTTTTATTAACGTTCAAAAGGAATTCAGAGAGTAAGTTATAAGAATTTCCCTTCTTACAGAGCTTCTTTTATCCTAATGAATTGGAAATCTGGTATTTTGTCTTTGGGTTTTTAAGTTTCATATTTGTCTAGTACATCTACTAAACCCTTCTTTAGCAGACACTTTCCTCCGACTTTCCAAATGAACAGTGACCACATAGATCATGTTCATGAGAAGCTCAGACATGTTCCAACACAAAAGGAGGTTTCTACTTACCTGCGTCTTGTGACAAACTCTCATGATTACATCAATTGGTTTTTGAGCAAAATTCCTCATATACTTTCATAGTCACTATTTTAAATCTGATTCGGTTCAATTCAGGGTTTGGCTTACTAGCTGGAACACAGTGGCTAAAAATACTGTAATGCTCACCTTCTCCACTTCTGCTTTCTTCTCAGTAAGAAGATTTAATGTTCTTTCATAAGCAATGTTAATTAGTGACCGCACCTCTTCATCTATCAATCTGGCAGTTGCCTCGCTGTAAGGTTTCTCTAATACCATGTCTCCTTGACGAGGGAGGTCAAAGGAAATCTGCCCTACTTTTTCATTCATACCAAACTGAACAATCTGAAGAAAAAAAGAAAAACAAACAAACAAACAAACAAAGGCGAGACAGTAAGATTTTAGGGTATGTTGATGTAAAATATGGTGAATAAAATTGAAAGGATGAAGTCATTCTGCTATGACCCAATCTTTTCCTCTAAAACCAACCCTTCTCTGAAAACTCAAGTCCACCTAAGTTAATGTACCTTACTTGACTTTCACTTATTTCTTTTTATTGATTAAATTGAAAGACACAAATATCACCATTTCAAGGTGGTTACTAGTGACATACGTAGTGCTTTGCTGTTTAAATAGTAAGATATTACACAAGAAACACTTCAGCCTTCATTAATCAGTAAAACTCTTTTTCTTTTACCAGAAATATAAGTGTTATTCCAATTGAAAATACTTTTGAAGTTTAGCATATTCCACTCACTCATAAAGATCAGTTGACTTAAGTACTAAAGTAGAGGGTCTTTAAGCTTTTGTCTTATCATGTACAAAACTCATATTCTGTATTTCATCCCAAGACATTCCTCTACAAAGGGGAAAATGACTCTTATCTTGCTTGACTCATTACTGAATATTGACTTGTTCAGTTGCCAAATAGGGATGTTTTAAATTGCATTTTGCTCCAGCAAAGGCAGAAGCAAGTTCAAACTGCTATTTATTTATTCACTCCATGGCTACTATCAATTTGATGGTTACTAAAGCAGCACTTCTCAGTCTAGCAAGATCAATATAGGTACAACAAAGAACATTCAGAATTCAAAGAGATCTCAGCATTAAAACCAAGCATCTTAACCTGTTTCCTTAAGAGAAGTTTGATACGTTTTTTTTGGTTAACATGAACAAAAGTCTACACTTAAACTTTTTTTAATTTAAAACCGAACAAGAGTCACTGAAGATCCCATAAAATTAACAGGACATCACTGCACATTTACTTCCAGAACTGGGGTAACAAGCAGCACACCAGAGACCAGGAAGAAGGTGGGATTTGGAGGTTGGGGATAAGTGTGCAGGGGAAGAGAAGCATACTCCAAAATGTCAATTGCTCACCTTGTGAGTCTCTTATAAGATAATATCTTTTGTGCTGATGCAGGAAATGTAATAATGCACCCGTGTGTAGCGCACAGCTAAACTTAGGTGAGTCACTGCATTGATAACATTTCAAATTACTCATCTCCATTAGTTAGTATGATACAAACACAAACTGATGTCTTAATTTCCACAGCCTTAACTGACAGCAAACAGTGCTTTAATACAAGGTTTTCTGGATTTTAAGTGTGAACCCAAATTGGGTCTTCAAACTGGGCAACTGTAAATGTAGGATGAGATGATAAAAATCTGAGCACTAAATTCCAATTTGAAAGTATAAAATTTCCACCTGTATTTGAATCCCGTTGAATCCAACTGCAACCTATATGTATCTGTGGGACAGTAATCAAAGCCTAATGCATGGACTGCTGTGGTAAGACAAAATACTTGAGTCATCAGCATAATGTTTATTCATCTAATATTTTCTGAAACTAGACTTTTGAGGGACATACCTGATCAAATTACATCATATCAAATATTACTGGTAGGTAGTAGATAAAACAATACAGCAAAAAAAAAAAAGTCTCACTTAAGCCCATACCTGAGCATATGCACTCTGGGTCACCTTCTTCAAGTCATCTTGGGCACCAGTTGTTATTCTTCCAAAGAAGATTTGCTCAGATACACGTCCTCCCAGAGTCATGCACATTCTGTCAAGTAGCTGCTCTTTGGTATAAAGATACTGTTCTTTGGGTAAATACTGAGCGTAACCCAGTCCTTTACCACGTGGGATAATAGATACCTACAATCAAAATTAACAGACTGCTAGCACTAAACAGTGTTAGAAAACATAAAGCATTCTTCAGTTTGGCTTAATTTTTTATACCACAGCCTACACCATACTCACCCTTGAGGTTTAATTCAGATATTATTTCCATTTACAGTTTTGCCCCCATTGTGTTTTATTCTTAAAAGCCCTGGCTAGCTCTAAACTGGGATAACAACTACTAGAATATCTGGAAAAGAAAGGTAAGACCACTGTCATATCTTTTGTAAAAACTGTATGGGATTTTAAAAATACTCTAATTAAAATGCACAGTTCCTTGAGAGTTACATATTGAGCATTATATATTCTGTATCAGACAGAATACAACAGCATTTCTCCATCTCTAGCATTCTGAACAGTTGAAGGAGTTTTCACACTGAATAATGCCTTTCCTTCCAGCAGTAAATTGTACAAGATTAATTTTAAGCTTGAGATGAAATTAAAAACCCAGCTACACAAAACTATGAATGTTAAAGCAAGTTTGAGAGATTGGGGTGATTTTTCCTTTATATTCAATCTGTCAAGCTGTGCATTCAAAAAAAAGGCAAAATAAAACGAAAATTCAGCCTTCAAATGATAATTTTTATATTTATATTCCTGAAGATAATTTTTATAGTTATATTTCAGGTTATATATGTAACCTGGTAAGACTAACTTAAACTGCTGATATATAGTGAAAGCCTTAGAGAAAAAGCAGCTATAAGGCAGGCAGATCCTCCTCATGGGAGGATCAGGTCTCTCACTTTCCAAGGACATTTATACTACATACTGTGTAACTGCCAAGTCAGAAAACAGTGAAGAAAGTTACAAGAAATTAACCAAAAAAAGTACCCTAAAACTGACACACAATTTTTGCGAGATTATATATTATATATAATCCTCTCAACATTAGGGGGAAAAAAAAAAAACTACAAAAGAAAAAGATGTTGTCCGTGCTACTGTTAAATTACTGGTTCAAATTACTTTCCTTACCTTTAAGAGTGGGTCAGCATGTTCCAAAAACCACCCTGCAACTGCATGCCCTGCCTCGTGATATGCTACTGTCTTTTTCTCCTCTGGTTGGAGTACTTGAGTTTTCTTTTCCAAACCTTTATAAAATAAATTTGATTAATAGTTTCAGACACACCTTTCTCCTCTGAAATCCTTTACCTCATTTAGAAAGATGGTGAGCAATGCTTAGAGGCCATGTATATGACCTACTGAAAAAAATTTAAAAAACCCACCCCAACCTTGCAAGGTTTAGAACTTTACATCTTCCAGGTTTCAGTGTAACCTTGTCCTTGATTAGACTTTCTAGTTTGAAAGTAAGTTCTTAAGAGTATTCAAACATCTAAATAAAACATATGCACTTTAAAAATCAAGTAGTTTCCCAGACTATTTCAGACTAGCAGCAGTCAAAAGCATCCCTAAATTCAAACAGCTTTTCCTCTGGCCATTTTGAAGAAATTAGAAAAGTCTCCTGATGGAATTTCTCTTTGTACCCCTTCCTCTACTATAGAAGTCAACAATATAGACAGGATACTTCTTTTCTAAATCTCAAGTGTTTTTAGGAGGGGAAAAAAAAGCAACCTGGAAGACCAGCAGAAAGACTCAAAGCATGGCTTTCTGTGTGTATATATATGTATGTATGTATGTATGTATGTATGTATGTATGTATAAAAAAAGGAAGTTTTTTGTCCTGTTATAATTTCTGAGAAACAATTGATGCGATTCACTTACCTCCAATAACTCTTTCAATTGCTTGCTCAAAATGCTTTTGGTTTATAGCATCTGAGAGATGCCTTGCAGCAATTAAAGCAGCTTCATTACAAACATTAGCAATATCAGCACCTAAAAGCAGAGAAGGCAGGAATTACTGATAATTTTCAACAATTTTCTCTGAGTTTAGCATAAAGATAACCTTACCTATAACTACTTTGCCATAAATTCTCACAGAGCTTGAAAAATGAACATAATGTGCTCTGAAACAGCTTAATTATTCAAGAGATATTTAAATACACACACTATGGTTGTAGGGTTTAGGATTTTTCTCATACGCAGACAGCCAGAAAATAGAGCTCATTACCAGTGGAGTACTTGTTTGATATATTCTGCCTTCATTTTCTGTCTGCAAAAGACTATACTTAAACTAGCATATATTTAGCTGCATAGATTTCCTACATGTGAATTCAGTATAGCTCAGCTATTGGCTTATCTCTAGAGGATATCCCTTCACGTTACTGGTTTCAAGCCAACCACTTGTTAACACTATTTACAGTAACATTATTGAGATAACTTAGTTTCAACATTATCACTGCCAGAAACACTGACTATCAGATCTCAGAAAGCCAGTTTTATATAGACCAGGAAAACAGTGAAAAATTCAACTACTGGTCAACCCAAATTTTAAATTAACTACATTACAAGCCAGTAATAAGAGTTCTCACATCCATTCCTAGTTCAACACAAGGTTACAGTCCGTTTCCAGGGAGCAGTTTTTAAATCCAGAAACAGAAATTCCCTTACAGAATATGCACACTAATTCCACAAAAACAAGTCTTCTCTACACTTTTCAAGAAGGCAACAAACAAATCAAAGGACAAATAAAGGAAGAACACATGAGTGACAGCAATGAGAAACCTCTTGATTGCTTTTACTGAAGACAGAAGAAATTGCCACTTGGTAAATTACCCTGATTGAAGCAGACAAAACTTAAGACCCTCAGAAATCTCCTACTTGCTCAAACAGGCAAAAAGAATTTCACACTGTACCAGTAAATATGATGAAACAGAATGCCATCCAGAAAATCAGGTGAAAGAAAACCAGAAGTGGTAGGGAAATAAAATATCTACAGATTAACTGGTAAATTGAGAATAACAGCAGCATTAGGAGTTACTTACCAGAAAATCCAGGTGTAAGTGATGCAAGCTTTCTTGCTAGGTTATCTTTATTTAAGATACTGTCTAACTTCAGAGGTCTAAGGTGAACTTTGAAAATGGATGCTCTTCCTTTTATATCTGGGGGTCCTTTAAGATAAAAGACATGATTTTACTTTTCACATTTATATATATATATATTCAAATTGAATGTGTGCAAGGAAGTTACTTATATAAAAAGCTGGAGTGACTTCAATGGTATTCCACAAACACAGAAGGACACAGCCATGCAGCTAAAACTTACCAATGTAAATCTGCCTGTCAAAGCGTCCTGGTCTCATTAGAGCAGGGTCTAAAATATCTGGCCTGTTAGTACCTGCCAAAATTACTACATTTGTGGTTGTATTAAATCCTGTTGAAGAAATGTAATAAAGAGAAAAATCTGTATAAATATAATTTCCATGAGTAAAAAAAATAAAACAGTAATAAAAAGACTGTTCACTTTACAGGGTCATGTAAGAAGTTTGAACAAATGATCTTAGAGCTGAAAATATATCTATTTATTACAGCATTGTCCAGCTTTTCATAACAAGCAAAAAAATGGCCTTGGGCTCTGCTTTGTGAAGTACTATATCAAATCCTGCTTTATCTTCAAAATACAATAATAGATTAACTGCTCAGGAAATTGCAGAACCAGCATGGCTAGCTGTATTTTTTTACAGACAGACTGATCTCGTGAGAAGAATTTTTTGGTCTATTCAACTATGACAAAGAGTTAGGAGATGTAGAATGAGAGGGGTTTTTTTTCTGAATGAATTTTAGTAAAACACCCGGTTGCAGCAAAATGAGTCACTGTTCTTCATTTTAGGAAGCAAGGAAACAGAGACAATTTGGATTTAGGCTAGAATCCAAATCTTGGTTAACAGGTCTGAACAAGCATATTAGTTCTTTCCCATATACTTGTTATTATAATGTAATATTATACATCAAATACTTACCATCCATTTCTACTAAAAGCTGATTGAGTGTGTTCTCTTGTTCACTTTGTCCCCCAAAGTTGCCCCTTCCTCTCTTTCTTCCTACTGCATCTATTTCATCAATGAAGAGAATGCACGGGGCATTTTTACGAGCCAGAGCAAATAAGTCTCTAACCTTAACAGAAGAACAGAGTATGCATCAGACTGGTTTGTAACTGTTCAGAGCTGGGGGGTTGGTAGGAGGAGAAGAGGCACATCAGTAACAGGATCCTTATAATCCAGTACCATTCCCAAGACTCCAGCCAGCAACCAAGGCAATGATAAGTTACACTGTAGCTGCTGCTCAGCAAGAATCACCAACATGAAGGCCCACTGGCTGCCAAATCCTTTCTCAATCCATAAACTGAGAATATCAAACAACTTTGAAGCCTTAAGAAATGACTTTTCCTGCATAACTGAAATACATCTTCAGCGATAAAAGCCTCCAAACTTCAGAGATTTAAAGCAAGATTTCTCTTTTAAGCTCTTCTTTAACACACAGTATTACAGATAGGACAGGAATGTTACCATGCAGTCATTGCTTATACTGAGGAAATAAAGTCTTTTTTTCTGCAGTTGGAACAGGGTGATGCAGCTCCTACATGCAGCTCTAACTGAAGGCTTACTTACAAGCCACTACCACTGTACTTTAACAACGTGCTTTTACAAATACTGACACTTAGCCCTCCTGCCTCTCCCTTACATGGGTTAAAAAAAAAAAAAAAATTAACCTCCAAATGTTTATTTGGAAGTTAAATTTATTTCTAGAAATCTGGAAAAAATGGGCGAGACCTGAGTAAATAGCTGAAATTTTTTTTTAGACTTTCAGATTCTAAGTAAGATATTACCTATAAAATTCTACTGTGGTAGTTTCAGCATAATGTGACTTTTAGATGCAACATGCAATGCTGCTCTGCTTGCAAATATATCAGAAGGACTTCATTAAAACCAGTTCAGTGAGTCAACAGGTCTACAACTGAGGAATCGAACTGGAGCAAACAGGAACTGAAAAATTATGGAAGAATTTGGAACTGATTGAGAATTATATGCACCTCAGAGCTTTACTACTTTATACATCAGTGAAGCAATTAGAGAAGGTTTCTCTGATGAGAAACAACATACAGCATATTTAAAGAGATGCAAATTTTAGACAGTACACTCTACTACACCAAGTCAATCAGATATTTTGAAAAAAGTACAACGAAGTAACATGACAAACCAGGAAAAAGTGTTAGATGCTCCAAGTGAGCTATCTTTTCATTGGAAAGAGATGGAAATCCAGAAACATACAACTGTTTTTCAGAAGGAAAAGAACTAGAAGTTTCCACAATGCATATACACTAAAAAAGCACCAAAGAAACCAGGGCTGTGTAAGCAGTTTTAACTCTAGCACATACCAATTTAAAAATGATGAATTAATAGGAACTGAAACTAAAATACTCTCTCATGTTGTTTTCTACAGGTATCAGAAATCATCAACTGTGTTGAAACCTCAATTCACAGCCAAAGTCGTGCCAGATGATTTCAGTGGGGAGTAAAGCTGATAATCATTTGCACAGACCAGTACAAAAGTTTAAGTCACTTTGCTTTGGGACACGTCAGGTACGTATTGACAACTAATGTCAACGTAGTCTGAGTATCACTATTATTTTAGGATACCTAATACTTTCCCAAATTTTTATTACAGTAAAATATCATCAGTAACTTGTTTATACCACTTAACATGTTTTTAATGAGCTATTTTAAGACAGTTAAGGCAAAAGTGCACAAAAAGTATTGGACAGATATATTTTGTTATTTAAATCACCGGATCTCCAGAAATCCATCATTAATTCCATGACCCTTGGACTCCTACTTCAACCAGAAGCTCATTTGTGTGTTCTAGACAACTCTTCATAGCTAAGAGTTTGAAACTACAAAGAGAATGAAGTCCTTAAAAGAAACAGGAATGATTTAGAGCAGGAGGAGGCATTCCCACAGCAGTAGTTAAATGAGCTACGTATTTCTGACCCAGCTAGTAAATTTACTTCAGAGCAGAGCTTGCAGAGTTCTGTTCTGTGTTCTTAAGCTTCTGAGAAGCGGTAAATCCTTAATGGCCTGCAACCAGATACTGAACTGCATTAGTTTCTTTTATGAAAGGTATTTCTATGATTGTTGTGTTTAGACAAGAATCTGGCATCGCTTGTAAGCAATCTGCATAGAAGAAAGAACTTCAGTTGTAGTCAAATAGTTTGTCTCCCAAACTTGAAAACATCCTTTCAACAACCAATACCAAAAGAAAAGAGCAAGGCCAAAGACTTACTCGAGCTGGACCCACACCAACAAACATCTCCAAGAACTCTGAGCCGTTGACTGTGATAAATGGTACATTAGCCTCTCCAGCTGTAGCTTTAGCTAGAAGTGTTTTCCCAGTACCTGGAGGACCTGTCAGAATTGCCCCCTGCAAGAGAAATGGGTATATTTTCCTCACAAAGAAAACAACCTTAAGCCTATGAAATATCTTAAACTTTAAGATCTACGTATTACAATGTCAAGTCCAATGGCTTTTCTTCCACCACAGTCAAAATTATGCAAGGAAACAAATTGAAGATTAATATCTCATTTAAACAAGCAAAAGAAAAGAAACAGATGCAATATTGCTAGCTTAGATTTACAGGAACAGTGTTTTCTTTGACTGACATACTAAACAAGAAAAAAAAAAAAAAGGTATGTCATCAGGTGGACTCCCATACCAGCATAGCCAAAAAGCAATTCTATAACAATATATGCAAGAATGATGCTACACATGTATGTGACATATCATTACTGATTCACGTGAACAGATAAAGTATTCCACAAGACAACTCTTCTGGCACCACAGTGACACTGCTGGCACTTAATGCCTATTTATTTTTTTTCCAATTGTGACAAGAAAGAAGCTGGAAAGTCTTTATCTGCTAAGTCAATAATCCCTTACCTTTGGAATTTTTGCTCCCAGATCCTCATATTGTTTAGGATTTTTCAGAAAGTTAACAAACTCCATTATCTCTAATTTGGCCTCCTCACAGCCAGCTACATCTTTGAATTTAACGTCTATTTCATCCTTAAGAACTTTGGCTGTGGTTTCACCAACACTAAAAAGTCCACCCATGCCACGTCCTCCCCGACCTAAGCCTGCAGGACCTCTTCTTAATGTGTACAGCAAAGAACCAATAATCAGGATTGTAGGCAGCAAACTCAGGAGAAATGACCTGTGGAGGAAAGAAAAACAAAGAAAAACACATATATCACAAAAATCCATTACCGCATAAAACATGTTAGTTCCTCTGTAAACAAACACATTCAGGACTAATACTTGATTAACTCCTAATACTTTTATTTCTGCAGGGTTGTTCACACTGGGAAATAACCAAAATAAAATTGAGAACAAATTGTTATAGTGACTGTTGCTTGTTTTTAAACTGAGCACATCAAGTGACACTGATGAGTTTTACAGAAAAAAATTGCATTACCTAATAAACAGAAGTATCTCATTTTTGCAAAGGTAAATTCACAGGACTAGTTATGCAATTGGTTATATTCTCAAAATAAGTTGTATTAGGTTGCATATAATCAGCATATGCTACAACTTGAAGCAGAAATTTCTCTCTAAAATACATACTTGTTCTTCTTCCTTTAGGTCTTTCTCAATTTTTTTTACATTTTCTTCTTCTTTCTATGTCTCCATTTTCCTTTTCAAGGCTACAGAGTTTTTTGGGGCTTCTGGTTTGTTGGGGTTTTTTTGTTCTGTTTTTTATTATTCACTGCCCATTATCTTTCACAGTCTGTCCTCCAGCTTTCTAGCACAGCTCTGTACAAGCCAAAAATCCTAACACAGTCCTCATTATCATGGTATCTGAGCACTGTACAGATTTTGTCTGTGGAAAGGAACAGCTTTAACAAACAGCTCGCAAGAGGTTCTATCAACACTCAGCAAAAACAAAATGGGGAAAAGAAGCACAATCATAAGTGAGCATAGAATTTCTAAGCTTTACTAATAACCCACATTTCTGAGATAAAGAGGAAAAAAAAAAATCTACATGAGTGCCATCTCTGGAGTTCTACTGCCGTGCTTGGCTGACTCTCGCCCTAGTACATGCCACCAGGAGGAAGGGCTTAAGTGAAGAAAGGAGTAACAGTAAACAAACATTTATGTAATAAGAAGCTATATTTAGAGTAAGAGGATATGGATTTCTTCATAGACAAAGTACTGAACAGCTTCTCTTACAGTTAACACTCAAAAATAAACCCAAGCTGATTGTTACTCTGATAATACCACCACCTAGAGAAGCCTAGGGCACGTGTATTGCAAACTTACTCTACTGTAAACACAACCATCTTTTTATCAGAGACTCTTTTAAAGCAACTTCTTACCCATCGCTTTCTGTGGAGTAGACTACAGGCAATCTGTTCTCCACTTCTATTCCGAGATCTTGCTGCACAGTTTCAAGATTCCGTTCGAAAGTGTCTACACTACCGATATTAAACCAGACGTACTGTGAGGAAAAAAAGCAGAGATCACCACAAAGTGCCCTACCTTATTCCAGCTTCATTACAAGCCAACTTCTAACATCTACGCAAGAAATTATTAGACCAGATTCAGACCAAGTTTAAGCTGCCTGGACAAATGTGTAACTAATGTAAGAGGCCCATAGTAAATCTAAAGCCTACACTGCGTATCATTACTTCTACAGAAATCACAACACCTGATAGTTTTGGGGCACTTTAAACAAACAGAAATCCAGGCATTTTCTCCAGAACAAACAGAAGGGAGCTACACAGTAAGAATAATACAGAGCACTGAACCTGGAAACACACCAGTCATACAACTTATTATTTCACCTGAAGGTCTCAGCCCTTCTGATTAAGAAAAGCGATTCTCTACTTTCAGAGTCTATACTAGCTTTAAAGTAAGCTGTCTTCACAGAAAAAATCATGAAATTTATCATCCACCCAGAAAAAAAAAAAAAATCCAGACATTACTTTCAAAGTATTGTTTGGTTTTTCAAGAAATCTCCCCTTCTGCCCTATGACCTGCCTGATTTGCCCCTACTTACATTAATATTGAAAAATTAAAAACAGATTAGTTCTGAGTATTAAGTGACTGAGAAACTAAGGCAACTGGTGGTATGTGGGCTAAAGAGTAGGCATACTAATAAGCCACATTGAAAACCACTGATTAAGTAACTACTGCAGATTTCACTTTATCCTGGAGGGACTTGCAGACCTTATTTCAGGAAGTCAGCTAAAAAACCTCCATCATCTAGACAACCTGATAAACTCCTCTGATGATTTTTCTAAATTTTCCACATTGTCTATCGGATATTTATCTACTTTTAATAGGTTCCTGCCACTGGGTATTATTCTTTGGAGAATTTTTACCTGCATTACTTTAACCCTCACTAGGAAATGTGATACTACAAAAGTAACTCCCTGAAATAAGTACTTTGGAGACAAAAATTAAACACTTCTCTTTGTGTTCTCAAATAACTGGCTAAAAACAGTCTGGAGTAGAAAAGATCCAAAAGTATGTACAGTTAAGTCTGGGATTTTCTTGAGCGGATGGAAAACAGCAACCAAAACTACAGAACCTTCAGCAGACTTTCTCACTCTTCCTGTTTACATGTCTGTATTAAGAACATGGTGCTGGAAAGGAACTAGTTGCCATAGTTTTAAGGTATCTATGGCAAAACAACTGGTACAGTAAAGTGAAAAACACACAATGTAGGATAATGTAACCATAAGGCAGAAAACATGTTTTAGATTGAGATACTATTAATGCTCCAGACCAAGCTTTTTATATCAAACTTTACCTAAAAAGACTGCTTTGCTGTTTCTAGTGTCTCATGTATATGTACTAAAAGCGTTTACCCATTCGTGAGGAGACTTTCCAGGAACAAAGATAACTCTCACAAAGCGCTTGTTCACCACTTCAAGTCTGTCCACCTGCAGGAAGAAAGAAGAAAACTTGTGTGAAGAGCTCACAGTCACTGCACTTCCATCACAGCTAAGAGATACAGATACCACAAGTGAATCTTTCTGTTTTCCAGTAAGGAGAATAAAATTAATCTTGTACATCAGGATGGTTCCACAATCTACTGTTTGCCATTAGGAATCATGTATGGAATCAGGAAGAAAGGAATGTGGGCACATTAGAATTTAGATTGAAAGACTGACCTCAGCCTTTTTTCAAGAAAAAAACCCAATGCATGCCTCATTAAAAATCACAGTTACAATGAAATAGTTAAACAATACTTAACTATTCCAGTAGTCATACACTAAAAGCAATAAATTATATGACTCCAAACTCTTACAGTAGCTTCCAAAACAGACCAAACTGAACAGAATGAAGGAAAGCTTAACTTTGCTCTTACAATTGTTTACCCCAATATAAAAAAAGACTTCCTGTGCTACCATACTAAACACAACTATCATCAGTTAGATAAAGAAGTATTTAGCTGAGGTAACACCATATAAACTAAACCCAAAAACTGAACCATGGCTTTGCAGGTATATACTATAAAGCTCTTTTTCAGAAGTCTCCTCAAATGGTTAGTTTCTTGAATTTGACAGGGTCTCTTCAGAAGACAACTGAAGACTTTTCACTTTTTTTTTCCATTAAATAATTGGCTTCAGCATCTTTAAAGCATTTAAAATTAGCACTGGTTTTAGAATTTGGGCCTGAATTGCACACAGATTAGTAAGGTTATTCCCTGAACTTGCTACGTGTGGCCATTTCTGGTAGAACTAAAGCAAAACATGAGCTAAGAAGTCACTGTATATAGAACTAACCTGACTTCATGCAACACTACCTGAACATCTTTGTTTTGAAAAGCTTGTAACCCCAGTAGTGTGGGCTTCTCCCCATCACTATGGCAACCAAGAGCATTTGATAGCTACATATTTAGTTTATCTGAACATCCAGACTACATCTTACAAAGACACGAGAAACTTGGTTTTGTGCAACAGCCTACTTTTACAACGCTTTTCTGCAACAGGGCTTCAGGCTTTGTTCACTCTTACAGCTGAACTAATCTTTTTACCAAGCTAAGTGTCCTACTGCTTCACAACAATCAGTAAGGTTTTTTTCACAAGACGTACACATAATCATCAATTAAGGACAGGACTGACTGTAAGACACAGTCTAGGCAGAAGGGGAGAAGCGCACACAGCAGTTCTGCACAGATCAGTAAGATCAAGAAAGGTAAGAAACACCCTGTTTAGCAGTTTACTGAAGTAATGGAGGGGTAGGAAGCATGCTGTTAACAGAAAATCCCAGCTCTGAAACCTAGAGGAGGGAGGAAGCAAGCCAATGCTTTCCTAACCTGTAGGTGAAGCTACAAGCTGGGAGGGAACAAAGCAAAGGACTAGTGGCTCCTGAAGTGGAAAAAGCCTGTGTAAGATGCGATCTCCCGAGCTTCAGGGCATCACCAACCTATTACTCCAAGTGTGGAAAGCTGCCAAGTTCTACAGAGAGATAGGACACTGATGATAAAATTGATTGCTCCAGTAGTGGCTCCAGGTAAGAAGAAATAGGAGAGGAGAAAACAAAGAGAGGAGGCTATTTTACAACACAGTTAGACTAATTTACTGTCCTTGAAGGGATGCCAATTTATTGTCCTTGAAAGGATTCTTCCATTCCCCACCCTCACCTTTCTGTTCACAATGCTGCTTCTCGGATTCCCTGAGGAACTGATTTCAGGCATAAAACAAGCAGAAAACCTTTTCCTTCAGAGGGACAGGCTCATGGAAGTGCTTAAGGTTAGCAGTAAGCTTCTTCTAAAGGCAGCTGGCATGCCTGTTTAAGCCATTAGGTCAGCTTACCTGTACTACAAAACCATACCCTGAGAGAGTGTGGCTACACTGCACCTTCAAACCAGCATCCACATGAGCGACCCAACAAAGAAATTTTGTCCTGAGCTGCTATTCCCTCTCCTCCCTCGAAATTACATCAACCTCCACACATCCATCCGGAACATCTGATTAGGGAACTGATTAAAATAAAAGCTAATCCCTTTCTCCCTCAGAAGTTACTCTTGAGCCAGTTCTCACTCGACAGACACATGAACACAAGCGTAAGTGGGGAGGCAGAAATGAGCATTTTCAGCACATTGATTTTTTGTATTGATTCCCCTCACTACTCACCACTCCTTTTGAAAGGTAGTTGTTGACAAAGTCTTTCCATGTGATTTCTCTCCCAGGGACCCTGAAGAAGAAGTAGTATACAACCATTGTCCAAAAAAAAGAACTTCCCACTACATACATCCGAAACTCCCTGACATCCCATGGAATGTCACCCTAGGAAATGGAGAGGGGAAAAAAAAGTTTTAGAGTCTGTAATACAGTAAGTAGTTAACAAACAGGTTCTAGTATCTCTTTCTGGCTTCTATTCCCTGCCCTCTAGGTTGCCACAGAGAATGTCAAACAAAGGTTTACTTTGTTGTATGAACACACTTCAGTAACTTCAGATACAACTGAGGAATTACAGCACTAGTAGAAAATCTTTAAGTGTTTTACAAATAGTAATTGAACAGTTTTGATCTGTGAAGTACTGGTTTTAGAAAAAAATTTGCCATCAGTCACATGACCTTTAGGCCTCCACTCTAAAACAATTATTCTTGCTCTCTGGGACTACATGCAATACTGGAAAAAAAAAAAAAGGAAAAAAACTAACAGGAAAAATCCAAGAAGGAAGAAAAATATTATGTGCCCCAAGTAAAAACAGAAAAATATTTTTATATCCCTGTACTGTCAGATTCTATCGTCTTTGTGCTACAGTTAATGGCAATAAATTTCAAAAAGAAACTCATAAGTACTCCATTAAGGTCTGAACAAGTAAGAGCAAACTACATTTAACTAGCATTGTGCAGTCAGACAGTTTTACAAATTGACATCATGAAACAAAACACAAAGCCTTTCAAGGCCTGGGACTCCTCTATAAGAATACTGACTACTAGCAACGACACTCACATAGCTTAAAATTCCATTAACGTTCCTGAACCAGAGGCAGATTCCTCTGGAATCGTACACAAGAAAGTTATTTATCAAAGGCACTGAGTAGGGAGCCACCTAGAGCCAGGTACCATGAAATGCTAGGCACAGGAGGCTTAAAGAAGATTTAGGCAATCAAAATATGGCCTTAAAAAGCAGAAAACATGCAAGGTTATTTCATGGAGATAAGACAGTAACATAAAGATATTTTAAAGTCAAAACCTTCTGTAATCTGGTCCACCAGTTAGTGTCTTCTTTCTTGCCACCTTTTTTTCCACCACTGCCACCTCCTCCACTACTACTCCCACTAGGCTGTCGGGCACTAGCCTGCTTTGCTTCTAACAAAAAAATAAAGAAACATTAAAAAAATTATCTTTTCATCTTATATCAATCTCACATTATTTTTTGTTAGTTTTAATATTAAGGAGTTATTCTGAAAAATGTACTAGTCTGCAATGCTACAATAATTAGGTGATGTGAGAAACATTTTCCATAGAAAAGCAAATAGATAAGATGTCTGTCTGCCACTTGATGGACTATCTCACACAGTTATAACCAGAAGAGAGGTCTATTAACTGATGGCACTTGGGCATCCAGAACTGAAGAGTTGTTCTGGATCCTCACCCACAGTGACAATTCTGGCTATTCCATACAACAAAACGGGTATTTTAGCTGGCTCAGGAAAAGCTGAGAGCTACACACAGAGAGAATTTCTGAATGCATGGTTAGTGTCAACTAATAGGAAACAGTAAAACAAGAATTTAAGGGCAGCATTCCAACTGAAGCATGAGAGAAAATAAATACTATTCCAGAAGATATTTATTTTGCTTTCATATCATGTATAATAAAAACACATCAATTTGCACTTTTAAACTAATCTGGTACAGAAACATCTTCCCTGAAAAATAAAGAAAAAAATCAAAACCCATACCCACAGTTGTTATGCCAAAATCTAATTTAATGAATACATGCTCCACAAAGAACTGAAGTCAAGCAGCTTTTTGTACCTTTTGTTTCTGCAGGTGCACCTTTAGTTCCATTAGCTTTCTTCCCATCAGGAAAATATTTTTCAAATCCTATTAAGAAAGAGTTAAGGAGCTCATAATTGCTTTTTATTTCACAATTCTGTCATCGTACTTCAGTAGTCACAACCTGAATGTATACAACAGTAAAGAAGCTAGCAACATATAGACTGCAAAAATAGATTTGTTCCTGTCTTTTTGTTGAAAAGCTCTACCAGGTGCCCAGAAATAAATTTACTACTGCTGACAAGAAAATATCACATGTATTTAATAACCTAAAGTAAAGCTACCTTTTTAACCAGAGACAGACAAGCTTAGTTCAACAGAAAATTGCATTGCATAGCATGAAGTTAAGCAAACCCCTTACTCTTTAATAGCTCCTAAAAATCCCATAAATCAATGTCTATCTTAAGATAAATGGTTGGTTAGTAGAATTTACTTCTCCACAGACAATAAACCTGAATAGCACACAAGTGCAGTCCTCAGCAAGGAATGCAGCCTGCTTCATTTCACTGATCAAAGCTATAATCACCTTTGGGAGGTTGAGAGAAAAGCCTTCTGCAAGCAGCGATTACACTTGCCAAGATAGTACTTCTGTCAGCAGTAACTCCAGGGGTAACTTTTTCACAGAGCTGAAAGATGAAAAAGAAGCATAAAGCAACAAAGAAGGTGCCACAAAAACCTTCAAGCTTTCTAGTAGTCCTTAAATGCAGCTAGTCAGAGAGTACTTTACAACTGGAACTTTACAACAGCCTTCATCTTAACTGCTGTGGGCCAGAGTGTAAGACAATGGAAAAAGAAGAGTTAATTAAATGAGTAATTTCTACACCAAATAAATTTTTATTCTCATTGTTAAGAATAGAATTTCATCTTTCATACAAACAAAACCTTCTTTATTAAAAGAGAAAAATCAAGCAGGAAACACTACAAGCTATGAACATTAAACACATATTGATTCTGTGGGAAATATTTCATAATACCAGTTGAATGACACTTAAGTGCAACACTAACTGTGACTGTACAAGCATGAGCCACACAATACTGAATCATGTTTTGTTAAAGAATTGCATCTTTTTTTCAAATAGTTAAGAACTTCTAACTTCTGATTATGAAAGATCTGCTTGAATCCAAAACAAAGGGATGTGGCAGACAAGAAATCAACACAGAGAAGGAATTTCAGTTCAAAAAGAAGACTTAAAGCCCTGAGTAGGTAAACATCCAGTTATAAAAACACAACAAACCCAAGCCTTGTTCTAAGGCTAATTGTTTACTGTTATTCATCATTTAAGTATGAGGAGGGAAATTTAAAGAAACTTACTAGTTCTTAAGAAACTTTTGGTATCGTAACTTAATACTTAAAAACAGAGTAAACTGCAATTTTATTAAAGAGAAATCATACTTGATTTCTTCAATAAGGACATATTTTAAATAAATTACCAACTTGTCCCCTTCATAAGGCTTTCCCAACATTTCTAAGAAACAAAATATTATGCATGCCAAGATTTCCCCACAAACTTTCTTTCTGCCTCCATTCCCTTCCACCCCATAAAGGCACTCAGTCTCCTGTTCTTTTTGACCAGAGGCTATTTACCTTAAGAGCCAGAGAAATACTAAAATGCAAGAAACAAACGCCACCAACTGAAAAACAGGTCCTGAAAACGTGACTCAAAGTACCCTTGGAAGATAGCAAACATCCATCTAGGACTAACACCTCTGGGACTACATCTGTGAAGGAAAGCTCAATGTTATAGTCAAGGTACAATGGTTGTAAACAAAACCTATTTTTGCATATTAAAGAAATTTGCAGAATGCTAGATTGCATGCTAAAAGTACCCCAGGAATACAGATGTACTATTAAATGAATGCTAACTCTCCTCAAGTCTTCTCTCTGGGAGCTTCCCCCTCCACTCCTGATTAAATGATGAAATACATGAGACTTATTTTGAGCAGCCATGTAGTTCCACCTGCTGGAACCAAGAGGAATACCAAAACGTTCTTATTGCTTGCTTTTGCTGTAGACTGAGCTACGAATTCTTGGACTGCTTGATCAAGCCATTAATTTTGTGCCACTGCATGTCTCTCAATAAAATCTGATAATGAAAACCCAAGAGGAAATTTTACTGATCACGAAAAGCAGGTGCAGTGCAGATAGTCTGGAGAGCAGCTCACGTAGAGAACAGCTACTAGGTTCAATACATTATGACCTCCAGCACAGGCAATTACATCTGTGCTTCCTAGAAGAGGCTTTAGGACAATGGTATGCATCCACGTGTGCAATAAAATAAAAACAGCTTGCCACAGACCATCTGTAGTTCAAATACAGACAGGCAGTGAATGTTGCAGCAACTGATGAAACTCCAAGAAACATCCTAGTTATACTGGCTTTTCTTCTATGTCAGTCTCCTACAACACTAAAAATTAGGGAGTTAATTCTTCTGCAAACTCAGAATACTTTTTATTTGTAAAGAGAAACCTTTACTCCAACTAAAATAAAGAAACTGGTCATGTTTAGAAGAAAAGTTTAAGTAAGCCAAACCCAACTGCCTGGCTCGGTTAAACCAGCATGGCTTTACTACAGCATTAAGTTATAGTTTCAGTGAAGGAGAGAGAAGGGTAAGCAAATGGAGCTTTGAGGAAGATCTGAATAACAGGACTGGCTTGTTGCTAGATTGTCTCTATAGATCCTAAATTCCATGAATAAATGTGCAGTCACCTGTCAAGTTAATATGCAGAGAGCTGAGTGCTTTAAAGTTGTTTTGTGAGAAAAGGGAACAACTGATTTCATGGCATACTCAGTAAGTCATCTGACTGCCTCCAGAAGAGATGTCTAAGAAGGGACCTCATTAATGCCTGTTTGAAGTATCTGAGGGGAGGGTGCCAAGAGGATGCAGCCAGGCTCTTCTTGATGGTGCCCAGCAATAGGACGAGAGGCAATGGGCAGGAACTGATGTACAGGAAGTTCCACTTGAACATGAGTAAGAACTTCTTTACTGTGCGAGTGACTGAACACTGAAACAGAGCCCAGAGAGGTTCTGGAGTCTCCCTCACTGGAGATACTCAAGAACTCTGTAAAACATCAGCACAAAAACTGATCATATTGATCCTGACACAGGGCCTGTCCCTGGGTTGTCTGGCAGTGGGAATGCCACAGCAGGCTTAGCTGATATAAGAACACCCACCGCCTAAACATCAAAGGGAAAGCAAACACAGCACATTTTGACTGGATGCCGTTTCAGATTCTCTACTGGGAAACTCTGCTCAGCTTCTCTCAGTCAGAGATAAAAACTGTCACAGCATATAAAGAAAAAAAAAGAATATTTTTTTTCTTTAAGGCAAACCTTGTGATATCTTGCTAAAAATCAAGACCTTTTTTTTTAATATAAATTCTAAATAAGTAAAGTACACAAAAGTCAGTTTTACAGTTAAAATAACCCATAAAATGTTACTACACCAGAGTGTAACATAAACCCAAGATCATAAGCAGAACTACAAGTCTAGAAACCTTTGAAAGCATATTCCATTTTTTAAAAACTGAGGCTACCCAAGGCAAGATCAGAAAATCTACTTGCTTAGCTATGCAAGCAAAAGACAAAGAATCCATTAATTCTAGAAAGTTACAACCTTACAGTTTTATCCATAAACAAATTCTAAATCAAAGTAAAATTAAGCTAAAAGTCTTAATTATCTAACAGCCACCAAAATATTACATAAAAGCATATTGGGGGAGGAAGGGGGACGGACACAACAAAGAGTTGGTAAAGAAATTCAACTTAATGCAAGTTACTTTTTACAAGGGCAGACAGCGATAGGAAAAGGGGGAATGTTTTTAAACTAGAAGAGTAGAGATTCAGATTAGATGCTAGGAAGAAATTCTTTACTCAGAGGGTGGTGAAGCACTGGAACAGGCTGCCCAGAGAAGCTGTGGATGCCCCATCCCTGTAACTGTTCAAGGCCAGGTTGGATGGGGCTCTAAGCAATCTGGTCTAATAAGTGGCACCCCTGCCTAGGGCAGGGGGGTTGGGACTAGATGATCTTTAAGGTCCTCTCTAATCCAAGCCTTTCTTATGATTCCAAGCTGCTAACTTTTTTTAAAAGAAAGATCAATTAAAAAAAGTAATGGCTTTTATGAAAACAAAGTTTCTTGTTTTGCTGCCTACACACAGAGCCAGATGCTAGAATTAATACAAAATCCCCTTCCTAAATTCAATTCCAAATAAAAACTCATTAAATTTTATTGAAAGAAAGAAGAATTAGCTTCCTGAGGGATTAGCAGCACTGCTGACAGTGTTTTACTTATTGCTGTAATGATGTTCAGCTCTGACCAAACAAAACCACAAATTCAACATTAAAACTGAGCCACATATTCGTACTGGGGACTACTACATTATTAGCATCCTTCTGTGTAGTCATCTCACAACTACCACTATCCTGGTGATAACCTCCACACCTACAAACGCCTGATTGTTCACCACTCTATGGGAAAACAAAGCAACCCTCCCGAGATGCCACTGGAAGATGCTGGAATTAAGCATCTCCCTTTTCCCAAGCAGCAGCACAGGCCTGTCATTCCTCCAGTATGTTAGGGCTGTCAACGAGGGTAATGCACATCTTGTACTAGCGAACATAAAGGCCATTTTAGTAAGAATGAACACCGAGCCATCATGATTTACCAGATAATTTACCCGTTAATCCCAGAACAGTAGGTTCAGATCCACAGCACTGTGCAGTCAAGCGGCCACCAGCCTCCTCTTTTCCAACAGTGCCAACCCAAATAAACCGCTCAGAGTCATTAACCTTCAGCATTTCAGTCTCTCACACAGCCACAAACCCACCTAACACGAATCATCACCCTGAGAAAGCAACGGAGGAACTTTTAAGTTAGGTGGGACACAGCACTTGGGAAGTGAGAACCGTCCCCTGAAAAGACAGGCTGAGAAAACTGGGGCTGTTCAGCCTGGAGAAGGTTGCATGGAGATCTCACAGCAACTTTCCAGTATCTGAAGGGGGCCTCTACAAGGAGGCTGGAGAGGGACTCTTCATCAGGAACTGTAGTGACAGGACAAGGAGCAATGGGTACAAATTGAAAAAGGGGACATTTAGGTTAGATATTAGGCACAAATTCTATACTGTGAGGGTGGTGAGATACTGGAACAGGTTGCCCAGAGAAGTTGTGGATGTCCCAACACTGGCAGTGTTCAAAGACCATGCCGGATGGGGCTCTGAGCAACCTGGTCTAGTGGGAGGTGTCCCTGCCCACTATAGTGGGAAGTTGAAACGAGATGATCTTTAAAGCCCCTTCCAACTCCTAACACTTTATGATCCTATGAATACCGGAGGGATGCAGCAGCAGCTCTGGGGTGCCATTGCATATTCCTTCAGTAAGAGGACCCAGGAGCCCGCGGTGCCCGCAGGTTGTCCCGCACGGACCCGGTGCCGCTACCGGCTCGGGGTGCACCCCGCTCAGGCCCACCCGCCCACACACCTCCCGGCCCTGGCTCCCCGCCGCCCGAAGGGCCGGTAGCGAACAGGCCGGGGGCCGCCTCCGCTGAACAGGATGAAGACAAGCCAGGGAGGACAGCGGGGCGCAGCGAGGAGCCCCCAGTCCCGGGCAGCGGGGCGCCCCTCCCCGCGCCGGGCCCGCCCGCTGCCGCCGCCACGCCAACCGCGACCCTCTCCCGCCCCCCGCGCTCGCTGCTCACCTGCGCCAGACAGGGCCGCGCCCTGCCCAGCAGGCCCCTCCCGCAGAGCAGCTGGTGCAGCGGGGCCGCGGGCAACCCCCGGCGGCGGCCGCCCCCCGCCAGCAGCAGGTACCGGTGCGCCATGGCCGCCCCTTGTCACCGCCGGGCCGCGGGCCCTGACGTCATCGCGCCGCCCGGGCACTTCCGCTGCGTCCGAAGGGCGACCCCGAGCCCCGCCCCCCGGGAGGAGCCCCGCCCTTCGGGGCGGAGCGAACGTTACGTCATTGTCGCCACGCCCACCGCCGTCACCAGCCTGAACCCCGCCCCCCCCGGGGCTGGGCCGGCGCTTGTGACAGAGTCGGTCCCACAGTCACGGAATTAATTGGGGTGGAAAAGAGCTCCGAGACATCGAGTCCGATCTGTGACCGGAACACCACCATGTCAACTAGACTATGGCACTAAGTCCCACGTCCTGTCTCTCCTTAAACACCTCCAGGGACAATGACTCCACCACCTCCCTGGGCAGCCAATGCCCAAGCACTCTTTCTGTAAATAAATTCTCCCTAATGTCCAACTCTTCCCTGGTGCAGCTTAAGGCTATGTCCTCTCGTTCTGTCGCTGGTTGCCTGGGAGAAGAGACCGATCCCCACCCGGCTACAACATCCTTCCAAGTACTTGCAGAGTGATACAGACACCTGAGCCTTCTCTCCACCCTAAACAACCCAGCTCCTCAGCTGCTCCTCATAGGACTTGTGTTCCAGAATCTTCACCAGCTTCGTTGCCCTTCTCTAGGCCTGATTCAGCACCTCAATGTCCTTCCTGAACTGAGGGGCCCAGAACTGAATACAGTATTTGAGGTGTAGCCTCACCAATGACTAGCACAGGGGGACAATCACTTACCTTGTTCTGCTGGTCGCACTATTTCTGATACAAGCCAAGATGCCATTGGCCTCCTTGGCCACCTGGGCACACTGCTGGCTCATGTTCAGCTGCTCTCGACCAGCACTCCCAGGTCCTTTTCCACTGGCCTGCTTTCCAACCACTCTGCCCCTAGCCTGCAGTGCTGCCTGGGGTTATTGTGGCCAAAGGGTAGGACCCGACACTTAGCCTTGTTGAACGTCATGCCATTGGCCTCGGTCCATCTATCCAGCTTGTCCAGATCCCTTTGCTGAGTCAAGGGCAGGGGTGACGTGGCAGGGCACAGCCCAGCCCAGCCCAGCCCAGCCTGGCTGGCGCCGCTCAGCAGGGCGGGTTCCCCCGCTGCTGGGGCCAGTTTACCCTGTGACAGTGTCCTGGTGATGAGAAGTAGAAAAACTTGTGTCCTGTTTTTCCCCCACTATGTAGGGCATTTCATATTGATGTGTTCGCTGTAGAATTACTCTGTGCAAAGTCCTCCAGGTGAACTCGGGCTTTTGGCGTCATCACTGTTGAGGAAACATCCCAGTCTGACCGTTCACTACACTCGGGCAGTCACACTTCCAAGGCCACTGTTACTGCTGGGACTGAGCCTGTTCACAGTGGGCAGCTCCACTGAGCCCACAGCTGCCCCACTTGATTCCCCACACGTCCCATCATATCCAGTCAGGTCACGTTTCCTTACCGGTTCGACCCTAGGTTTCCCTCAGCAGAGTCTCAGGTGTCTACTTCCATAAAGCAAGTTATTCATGGTGCAGTAACACAGAAACAACCCTAGCTGGTGCATCTGAGGATGGACCCCCAACAAAGGAACCCCTGGGCTTTTATCCCCTCACAGTCCTAGCTGCCCACAAGTCTCTCTTCCTCCTGGTGTTTCCCAGTGTCCATTCACCTGGTTTCTGCCACTGGTCTTTGTGCCCTTTGTTATGTAAAGGTTTGGCATGTCATGGTCTCTTGTCTCAGGTTCTCACCCAGAGCTCAATCTGCTGCTTACAAACTGAGCTACCTAAACCAGCTGTATTCCTCAACAATCACTTCACCCCTGGGCACAGCCCCGCACACAATGAGCTTGGCAGGTGTCACCCCCAACCATGGCTGTTATTAGCATGTTTAAAGCAAAACTCCTATGCTGGTAGTTCACAGAATCACAGAATGGGTCAGGTTGGAAGGGACCACAGTGGGTCATCTGGTCCAACCTCCCTGTTCAAGCAGGGTCATCCTAGAGCACATGGCACAGGATCGTGTCCAGATGGTTCTTGAATATCTCCAGTGAGGGAGACTCCAGAACCTCTCTGGGCTCTGTTCCAGTGTGAGGTCACTGGCACAGTAAAGAAGTTCTTCTTCATATTCAGATGGAACTTCCTGTGCATCAGTTCTTGCTTGTTCTCTTATCCTGTAGCTTGACACCATCAAGAAGAGCTTGGCTCCATCCTCTTGGCACCCTCCCCTTAGATACTTCTAGACATTGACATGGTCATCTCTTCTTGAGGCTGAAGAGGCTCACCTCCCTCAGCCTTTCCTCATGAGATAGATGCTCCAGACCCTTAATCATCTGTGTTGCTCTCCGCTGGACCCGCTCCAGGAGCTCCATGTCTCTCTTGTCCTGAGGAGCTGGTGGTGAGGGTTTGTGAGGGGCAGGGGGATCAGTCAATCAATGCTAATGCAGAACTGCTTTCTCAGGCTGCACCTTTCCAGGGCAAACTGTGTCAGGGGAGGTTAGGTCGGATATTAGGAAAAGGCTCTTCACTCAGAGGACGGCTGGGCACTGGAACGGGCTCCCCAGGAAAATGATCACAGCACCAAGCCTGACGGAGTTCAAGAAGCATTTGGACAACACTCTCAGGCTCATGGTATGATTCCTGAGGTGTCCTGCGCAGGGCCGGGAGCTGGACTTCTCTGACCCCTGTGGGTCACACCCAAACCAGAATATTCCTTAACGCTGCGACTCCACGGCCCAGCCCGGCCAGCGCGGCGCCAGGCTTCGCGCACGCGCAGTGCCGCTCATCCTCCTCCACCACGGCGGGCGGGGCGGGGCGATGACTCGTGTGCGTGACGCGCGCGCCGGCCCGGGCACGCCCCGCCCCGCCCCGCCCCGCCCCGCCCCCGGCCGCTGCAGCTCGCCCGGGCCGCGCGAAGCCGTCAGTCGGTCGGTCCAGCGTGAGCCGCTCCCGCCGTCTTCCCGCCTTTCCCACCGGGCTCTGAGGGGACACACCGCGAGCGGCCATGAAGATCTGGAGCTCGGAGCACGTGTTCGGGTGAGGGGGCCGGGCAGGAGGGATGGGGGAAGGGGGGCGCGGCGAGACCCCAGGCCGGGCGACGCGGTGTAATCGAGCCCCGCCGGGGTGACGGCGGAAACGGGGAATGCCGCGGGCGCGGCCGCAGGAGGAGGAGGAGGAGGAGAGGCCGCGGGCAGGCCCCGGCCGTGCCGGTCCTGCATCGCCTCGGGCTCTTTCTTGCGCGGCCAGACCCCGCACCAGGGCTCCCAGCACCTCGGGAATAGCATTCCAACAGGGCAGAGTTGTGGAGCCGGCCCGGCAGCGTGATGGCTCGATAGAGGGATGGGTGTTCAAGGAAAAATAACTTTCACACTACAGAAAAAATGATCTCAAACTCCTGACGTAGTCGATGATACATTCCAAAAGGTATGGACAGGGCGGCTGTGTACCTTACCTGCCGGGAACTCCCGCTGAGGTGCCCAGCAGCCTGAGGTGCCCAGTTCCCTCAGTAAGTTTCCTTCTCATTAATGCTTTTCTGCATTGGACGTGGTCCTGTCCATCCAGTTCCACCCTTGTGCAACGAGGGAACAACCCGGAAAATTATCAACAGGTGTGTGACAGGCTGTGTCGGGGAGCAGGCGTGGAGGATGCAGCTCTTTTTGATGCCACCACCACCTCTGATTCGACTGCTACAGGGTCTTAAAATAAATTTTGGAAGCCTGAATAGCACCGAGGGTGACAGTTCTTAAAATATTTACAGAATATCCCAGATGTGTCGCTTTAAACTTATTTAATTACGTCAGCAAAATTCGTAGCACTGATGTAGTTGTTCGGGGCTCAACTTCATCATCGGTCTGGTGTAAGTGAACTGCAGCTTCTGACATGAAATGTCAGGCAGAGGGAATTAAAGGCTGCTAGTGCACGGCACAGCTTCTGAGTTTGAGATGAGTATCTGTCGCCTAGGGAACACAAAAGCTATTTTTGTCATTTTCTTGTCAAGATCTGTATTAGAACACCCCCATCTTATGGCATAAGGTGTGGAGGTGTAGGTAGTTCAGTTGAATGGTTAATAAAATATTGTTGAGCCTTATCACATCTCTGACTCAATCCCTCAGGGACACTTGACAGAAATTTGACATTTTCAGTTTGTGTATCTTCTGTTAAAGGAGATGAATAGTCTCTGAAGATAACAAGGAACAATCCCCTCTTTCTGCTGTAGGAATGGAGGGCTCTTATTTTTTCTTCCTGCACTAATAAAGCTTTCTAATGCTTTTCTTATTGGAAAAAGAACTTATTTTTCCAAGTTTTTGTTTGTTCTTGCAGTGCTGTACTGTTGGTGCCCTTCTGTGCCAGTTTATTTTAAGACTAAAAGCAGTGTTGTCAAAAATAAAATCCATTTAGGGCCCTAAGTGCAAGTCTTAAGTACAAGTTGGCACTCCTAATCTTTCTTAAGTTAGATACCAATTGTTGAATTTTTAAACATACCTTTAAAGGTTATAAACTTATCATTGCAGATCAGTCAGTTATTCTGAATATAGAAATAACTACTTAGGGACAGAATTTCTGTAGTGGATGAAGTCCATGATTTCTGTAGCCTCCTGTGTTTCAGAAGAAAAAGAGCGATGTGGACAGCCCGGCCTTGAATAGCAGGGCTGCTGTGATCCCAGGGGTTTGAGATTATCAAAACTCGTTTCATAAAAACAGTTCTGTACTGAGAAGAGTATCCATAAGTGTAATTCATGCTAACAAACTGCTGGAAGCAGTAGTACAGGTACAGACATAAGGCTGTTGAGCTGATGTGGTTTCTAAAAATCTGTTTCTTTATTTTGAACTTCTTGATAATTTTTTTCATGTTGTTTAATTCAATTTCACTTTGCCTTTTTTGCTATAGGAAGCTAATGGTTTCCACTTCAGTTTATTTGGTGTGCTTAGAATTATAGAGGAATTTATGTTGGAGTGAACTTCTAGTCCACAGGTCATCTAGTCCAGCCCTCTTCTCAAAGCAAGACAAACTGAAGTGTGAGGTCAGGTTGTTTTCCTGGTTGAGTTCTGGAATGAATTGAGATTTCAACAATCTCTGTGGGCAGCTGCCCTGTCAGTGAGAGGTTTCTGCCCACCTAATTGGAATGTCACTTTTAGCAATTAGCATCTGTTGCCTCTTGCCCTCATTTCTGTTAGTTTTTGGTTAATAATTCTTTTTTTCACTCTGGAAAGTAGAATTAATTTTTTTTTTTCTGTTTGTGCGTCAATACTTTCTTATTGCCCTTCCAAGCATAACTGTATTCTGACTTCTGGAAGCTATAAAGTTGTACTGCATGTGCCATATCACACAAACTAGATCCTGATTTAGTATTGTTTGAATACTTGTGATTGAATACAAAATAGTTACAAACATTCTCTCCCCTTCTTTTTACAGACATCCCTGGGATACAGTGATCAAAGCTGCTATGAGGAAGTATCCCAATCCGATGAATCCATGTGTGGTAGGAGTAGATGTCCTTGACAGAAGCCTTGATAACCAGGGGAGGTTGCACAGTCACCGTCTTCTCAGCACAGAGTGGGGATTGCCAAGTATTGTAAAAGCTGTATGTTTTCAGTCTTCATGCTTTATCAAGGGTGTGGTACACTTTTGTGTCATTGTCTGAATTGGAGCTGAATTCACAATAAAAGCTCAGTCCCTAGGAAATGTCATCCACAGGTGTCACACAGGGTACAAGCAGCATTCTTGGTGATGAGAATACTTTGTAAACTTTATTATGCCCATAATGTGTGTATGTCTGTAAATGCCTCCCGGGCTGGTCTGTGCCATGCTGTAGGACTGATACAATCTACCAGGGTGAAGTCTTGCCACACGTCACGGTTGTCTGGTATCTATGAATTACTCTGGATTTATTTGGGGTCACTGAGAACATGGCCTTTATGAGTTTCAAGGTTCAGTTTGTTTGTTTAATTTCGGTACTTAACTTTTTTTTTTTTTTGCCTTCAGATTTTAGGAACAAGTAGAACTCTGACTTACATTGAGGAACATTCTGTGGTAGATCCAGTGGAAAAAAAGATGGAGCTTTGCTCAACTAATGTGAGTGGTGGCTTAAAAAGTTTCTGGTAATTAGTTCTGGAAGTTAGATGTTTTGCTCTTAACATTTAGATTAGAAATGTGTTTGCATCGTTCATCAGAGGGTAATAATTTCCGTATCTTAGTGTCTTGGATGACTCTTTTTTTTCCTCTCTTTCTTCTCACATATAGGAAATTTAAATACTTCAGGATCAGACATTTGTGATTCTGTTTTTAATGCAAAATTATTTCTTGGAATGCATGTAAAATAGTTTGACTTTTAGATCAATGAGTTGTTATACATTACACTGCCATTAGTTACAACAGAAGTTACAACAAAAGTTTCAATGTGAAATGCCTTTTTTTCATAAAATGTAAATGAAGTATTAGGCTATATTTTGGTATCCTTGGAACTCATAACTATCAGATTTAAAATGGGGTTGTCTGTAGGAGAGCCTTGTCTGTGTACAGGAGGCATTCTCTTTCATGAGTATTAATTTTCTGTATAGTCCAAGTAGTGGTATTGTGGTCTTGGTCTTGAAGAGCCTCTCTAAACTGCTTGCCATAAATCAGACTGGAGATTCAGAGAAAGCTACTTGTGTTTTGTACAAATGTGAACAGGAACTTTGATGTAATTAGGTCGAGAATAGGAGAAGGTGCATCACCCTATATAGGTCTTTTTATTGACTGTGTTCTGAGTTCTATATTCTGCTTACACTGCTGACACTCAACTGAGTGCACTATAGTAGTGCTGCTGGTAACAGAAAAATGAAAGGTGGGAAGTGAGGATTTCAGCTCTTGTTTTCTTTTTAAGATTACTCTCACAAACTTGGTATCTGTTGATGAGAGACTGGTTTACACGCCTCATCCTGAAAACCCTGAGAAGTAAGTAAGGATATTTGTGTGCATCTTTGTGGATAGGAGACATTAAGTTAGTCCAGTTCAGTTTAGGTATTAACCTTTCTTTATTCTGTTACAGAACTGTGCTAACTCAAGAAGCAATTATTACTGTTAAAGGCATTAGCTTGAGCAGTTATCTGGAAAGCTTAATGGCGAACACAATATCTTCTAATGCCAGAAAGGTACATCTTTATTCTGTTCTCTCCCTCTCTCCACCCACTCCATTGTTCTTTTTGTTGAAATAGTAATAGTCAATTGTGTGTGTTGAATGCTGTATTTAAATTATCTAAATTTTATGTACAGCATTTCAACTGGTTTTTGTAGGACCTCAGTAAGTAGAATATAATTTCCCACAGTATGAAGAGGTGTCGCTACTGAATCTTTGTTTTTTAACTAGAATTGCACAGCAGAACAAACAAGCTTCTGTATGTATGCTACAGTTGCGTATAGAATATACATTTTGTTAGTTGGGTTTTGTTTTTTATCTGCAGTACGTTTTTAAACACTAACCTCCTATTTCCGGGAGTTAGTGCTAGTAAAGAATGTAACTTCACTTTCAGCCTTTATAATCTGGATTTATCGGTTAATGCCAGCATATTTTCTGTGCTGCTTTGTCAGTTCTAATTACTATCCATTATTCAGCTGTCTCCTTGCCTTTGGCTGAAAGTAATGTAGTGTAAGCAGAAGCATATTCTTTGAAGAGGTGAGACTGTGCTGGCTCTCCTAGGTAACACTAGACTGACTCCTCTGTCTTGTGCTTGCACAGGCAGAGCTATGGGAATGCTTGGGCACTTTGTCCTGTAGTTGTTTGGGGAAGAAATGGAGTTGCTAGAGCAGCATAGGCCTTGCTGCCTAACAGCAGGATGAGTGCACCTGGAATTTGAGTTTGTGCTCTGCATTACTGGAGAAGCTCAGCACAATGGGAATCTGGCCCAGGTAACTCCTGCTATGCTGGAGAGCCTGTGCTTTGGCCAGCCCTTTGTCATTGTGAAAGATTTTGCTTGACCAAGACAATGTAAGCCAACTTGATAAGAGACATGGAACAACTAGATCAGAGAGGAGAAAGCCTCCTTTCTCTAATGGAATGTATTTCAATTAAATTACAGTTCTGTCCTGATCTGGTCTCCATTTAAAAGTCTGTGGAGGGCACAGCTCCAGCTAGCTGGCACGTCCACTTAACTAGGCACACTCAAAAACACTGTCTGAATTCCTCTCGTGGCATCTGTCTCATTTGCATGTCTCTGTTGAACTTGGATAAAGAGTGTAGATATTTCTTGGTGTCTGTTCAGGTGTTGCCTGTGTGAAAGCTCAATTTCTTTCAAAGATTGTTCTGTTCTACCATTTTCAAGGAACACGCTGGCTCACAAGCTTCTTGCAAACCAGAAAGACTTTGTTGTCCTGTGTGTTTCACTGAGAAGTCTCTACAGATTTTTAACTTAGCAGGAATTTGTACTTGCTGTTACCAGCCCTTTCTTTGCTAGCCAGTAACCTACTGTGCTGCTACGAGCTCTTCTTGCATGCTGTGCTGTGCCTCTGTGCTCTTAGCACTCCTCTTAAACTTCATGAAAGTTGCTGAAAAATGTTTTGTTTTTCTGAAGAAATTGGAATTATTGAGAGTTTGCTCTGAGGTAGAGGTGGCAGATGACACCTTATTATTTTTAATGACAATGGAAACATCATTTGCCATGTGTTGTAAATCTTTTTTGTGTTACTCCAGGGGTGGGATGCTATTGAGTGGATAATTCAAAATTCTGAAAGCGCTCTAAGCTAACAGTTCTCCACACCTACAGTTTGTACTAACTAGTGGTAATGCCAGCATTCTTCTTGGTACAGCACTTCAGCTTTCTAGCAAATATGTGCATGGATTGTTGGCACGTGGATTTCATAAGTTAACCTGCATGTATGTTTTACACACACTGCATACAGGAATGGCAGACATTCATTACACTGCAGTTGTAGAGGGTGAGAGTAGGTCCAATCCAGACTGGATCCATGAACCTGTGCTTATGCCACTGGACAACCAACTTGCTGCAGCCATGTCTTGTGCCACACAATCTTGCTTATGGTTTGAAAGTGGAATGATGACGACTGCAGACAACCGGGGATGTGAAGGAGTCTGTCCACAAAGTGTTTGATCTGGTCCTAGTTTCTGTGATTTCAGCATGTAAATAAATCTGGTACCCAAAGAAATTAATAAATTGGTTAGTGAGTGGAATTGGCTCACTAATTGGTTATAAAACTGATTTCTTGAAACAGGTTGCCTAGCAGGGGTAATCTTTTGCATAGCAGAATTGTATTTGCTTTTCTTATGCCTGGGGAACATTGTTGCCCTTCTGAGGAAATCTGTACAAAGCTTGAAGCTGTCAGGGTGCCAGACTGTTCCTGCTCTTCACTGGTCTTGTAGTTATATTCATTTCGGTGGTGACATGTCCCTGCAGTGATGAAGTCAGAACAAATCTGACTTCAGGGTTGAGAGAACTGAGTGTACTTGCCTCTTGTGATACCTCTGTGCAAATTGTTTTCCTTCTACTAGTCAGTGTAGCTTGTCCTTGTCATTCCTGTATTGGCTTGTGCTTCAACTAATAAGATTTCTTAAAAAAAAAAATATCCATTATGCTGCTTCTCCTAGTTAAGAAAGTAGGGCTTTCTACAGTGCTTACTTTGAAATCTGTGTATGCCATGAGTGTTTGCTTTTAAGTTCTCATTCCACTAAGCTGTTTTTCTGGAAAACATCAACTAAAAAGGCTCAGCATTTATCAGTCACTTAAGCTCTACCAACAAATCTTCATATGCAGCGCTTGTTCTGCCAGACACTTCATGCTGCTGACATATGCAATAATGACTAATACAATATGCATGCCTGGTTATGAATGTGCTTGCTTAATGACTTACTAGAGAACTTGTACAATATGAAATTTTATAGACCAGTCCTCTGTCAGATTTTTTCTGATAACTGGATGATTTTATAATACTTGGAGGCTTTGCATCTGGTTGAGATTTCTGACTTCATTTCCTATGCAGAATATTCCTGAAATCTTCCTTGCCAATATCACGAGTTTATTCTTAGCTGCAAAATATAGCATACAGTATATGTGAGTCTAAGGACATACACAGACCTACGTAGTCTCAAAAACTGAAGGAAATATCTTAGTGCTCCAGTTGAATGTTGTGGATTTTTAAAAATTATTTAATCTTATCAACAAAGATATCAAATAAAACACAATGACGTGATTATTTCATAGTCAGGGCCAGAGAAGAATCTCAGCCTTTTTCTACTGCACATTTTCTGTGGCAGGGATGTTTGACTTCCTGACAAAGTCTTCTTTGTGCAGTTAGACAAATATAACATCTAAGCTGTTGCTGTCTCACTCAGTTCTCTGTGCCTGTGCCACCTCAGAGAGGACATTTAAACCTGACTTTTAAATGTCCAAATGCCAGCTTACTGAAAGATGATTCCTCTTCTCTCCCTAACCCTCCCCCTTCCCGATTTTTCCTTAGGAGCACTCCTCTCAGCTAATTCACGGCTAGTTAGGACTTGTTGCTATGCAGTAGCCTGCCCCTGTCTGGGCGGTTTTATGCCTGCTTTGCTGGTGTTCCCAGGTCTTGCACAGCGTGTGGAGAAGGTGGAAGTTATCACCTGCTGAAGAACAGTTGCTTTCATGCTCAAATGGAAAGACCTCAGAAGTTAAATCATCCCCTTCTAGGGTCTTCTTCAGCAACCCATGTTTCAGTCAGACAATTTAAATCATGCTTTTTTCAATATTATAAGTAAATAAAGGTGTATCTTGAACTAAGTTAACTTAAACATACCAGTTCTTGAGGTAATTTGGGGTGGAGCTGAATCTCCCTTTATGAGCTCTGACTGAGAGCTGAGCACTTTATTCTGATACCTGCTAGACTTTTCTCAGTCTAAGGACTGGCTGCCAGTGCAGATGTAACAATTAGTGTTTATTCTCATTTATATGGAAAACCCAAAGAGAAACAGAGTCAGCTCTTCACCAAGCTTAGTTAGGGCTTGAGATAAATATGCTCTTATTCTTAGTAAAACTTTATTTCTTTTAAGAGGTTACACCTCGCAGCCTTGATTGGAGCTTCTGATATTATTCCAGAGTAATGTTTCTAGCCTGTAAAAAAAACCCTTCAAGAGTATATGTGTGTTGTTCTGACACTTTTTTTCCTTAGGTTTTCAAAGCTGCTTATGCAGATTCTTGTTCGTGTTTAGTGGTTCATAAAAGAAAACAGCAGGTTCTGGAGACTATGAGATTTCTGTGCACTTTATCACCTGTAATGGATGCAACAAAATTAGTACATCACAGTGTGGAACAAAACTGTGTGTGGAGAAGGATGTTCCCCTCCTTTCTATCAGTCTCTACAGAGGGCTTGAATACCGAGACTTGCTCTCATGAAGATTTTGGACTTTTGAGGCTCAAACCTTTATCTGCAGAACTCTAGACTTGGCCAGAGCCATGTGACTCCCCCATGCTTATTATTCTTAGGAGAGTAATAGAGGTGATTGTCTCCTGACCTCTCTTTAAGTGAAAAGAGGCCAAGTGGTTTCCTGATCTGATCCCATCTGCTTGCTTTGGCGAAAGCTGCTATTCTGATTGCAGAGCTCTGAAATCTTGCACTTCTGTTTAGTTAAAGTACTTCTTATTTTCTTGGCTTCATTGTGCAGCTGGCTGCATTTTGTGGTCATCGGGATGCAGCTGCTGTAGGGTCTTCTTAAGGTAAAAGGTTTTTGACAGGCTCATTGTGCTGGGTTCTCCAGCTCTTACTAAAGCACTGACTGTCAGTTCATAGCTTTGGGGCACTCCCATTCTGAGGACTGAACAGGGAAAGATCATACCTTGATATAAAATGTGCAACTCTAGTCTCTCAATTAGTGCGGTTTAGGTGCTGAAGTGTTGCTGTGCAGGAATATAGAATTCAGTGTGAGTCCACTTCTGAACTCTTGACAGATATCAGACCACTTAGTTGCTACTTCAGAGAGACTTGGAAGACTTTCTTTGTCCTGGCTCTTCTCAAAAACAGTCCACATAACTTGGTTAATGAATCTGAAAACAACATCTAGATTTTGCCGTAAATCTACCAATATTCTTTCAGTGTTGGGAGCAGCAAACAGTAAAAACAGAGATCCTCTTAGGTATGGAAACTTAACTGCTGATTTAGGCTTCTTGCCTAGGTGTGCTACTGGGAGCTCACAGTAGTGAACTTCTGTCTTAGGGATTAAACAAATGCCTTTTCAGTGAAGTTTCCATGAGAAGATGGTAAGAAATGATCGTTATAATCTGTACCAAATTATGCAGGGCATGAAATTAATTTTAAAACAAGTCCCATGTCTGACAGAGGAAAAACTATATAAACACGAGCAGTGATGGTGTATCTGTTCTGATCCTGAATTCCAGTATTTTTTCTGGCAGGGTCGGGATGCCCTGGAGTGGGTGATCAGCAAACTGAACACAGAACTGGAGGAGCTGAAGTCAACACGTGAGGGCATGAAACCAGCCATGGCAGCAGCCTCAACGGAAAAATAAAACCAAATGTTTGGTTTCACCAAGTAAAACCACGTAACTGACAGAAAAGTCTTATCCTGCAGACTGCTCCCTTCCAAGGCTGATCTGAAGAGGTTTTGTATATTTATAAGAATATTGGATCAGTGGACAAGTAACCTCATCTGTCATCTCCACAGCAGCTCTTGTTGCCTACTGAAGATTAAATTGACCTCCTGCAGATGCTCTTTTCATTTAAACCATTTATTTTTAACACTGGAAACAAAACATTAAGCACATTTAAGACGGCCTAAATGTGCCTTTTCAAACAAAGATAGAGCGTATGTTATATTTGCACGATCTCAGTTTGTCTTACTCAAACTTGAAAAGAATGCATGTGTGGTATTAAGGGTTTTCCATGTGAATTTTTGTTCTGTAAAGGGCTGATTGGTCCTAGAGCACTGAAGTTTGTCTGGTTTGTAATGTGATAGTGTCTTATGACCAGTTAAAGGGAACTACGTGAGTCAGAACATGATACTGTAGCATTAGATACTTATCTAGAGTATCCATCCCGAAAGGCTACAACTTGTGTGGAACTAACACTTATGCTTTTTAAATGTGCTACCAGAACGTGGCACCAGATACTTTACCTCTTATGTTTGTATCCAAACAAAGATAAAGTTTCTATTGATGTTAATAACCTAAAATAGTTTTTTTGGTAGGGAAAAAGTTATAATTTATTTTCTTATTTATTAACTTGTTCTAGTTCCTCCCCTCCCCATGAGGACATGAGTAGTAATTCCTGGAAGGTGCTGGAAAATACTTATTTATCTCTAAGAAGAGTACTTGTAGGCTACTTGAATGAAGAGACCTTGCTGTTCCACTGGTCCTTGCTCTTTACATCATGTCTTAACTGAGGGAGAAACTGATGCAATAACCAGAAGAGTTGAAATGAGAAATGAGCAGGAAATTTGAAATCAAAATGGTATAAACAGGAACTTTTCATTCCCTGAATGGAAAAAACAAGTACAAGAAAACCAAATGAACTCTCCTGCTTTGAGTGCATTCTGTAACTGAATTTTTTCAACACTTTTCCACATTGTTACAAAATGGTTTTAGAATCATTTTAAATGCTTCTCATTATCTGGAAAAATACTCCAGTAATTGCAGAAACTGTTTCCTATAAAACATGCATAAATACATATTGGTAATGGTCCTAGCCTTGTCTGATGTTTACAAAATTGTCATGTTTGATCCAGATGTAGTATATATTTCTTAGACAACCCTCTTAGGGCATTTTAACTTATTTTTTGGTGTGCACACAAAGTGAAATAAATGTTGCAAGGATGTTTACTCATTCAAGTGGTAAGCATGTGCTTAGGAAGCTGTTCAAGAGCATGAGTAACTTCTAAAAAAACTAGAAGAGTAAAATGTTGGTCACTGTTTTGATCTGGTAACTTTAAAGTGTCTGTAGCTTAAGGGAATTTTCAGCATTCATATTCTGGTTCATTTGAGCTTTAATTTGGGTGTAACTAAATTACATATCCTAATGAATAAGCCTACTTTAAAAGATATGTATATTTATTGAAAGCAATTAAATGAATAGCTGATATTTACATTGCTCTTTTCATATGGACCTAAAGCCCCTCTTATTTTGTAACAGAACCTTGGAGCTTAAAGGCTGATAGCAGCCTGTTTCTGGAAGATACACTGGATAGTTTTGGTGCAGGTCAGTTGTTGTCCCCTTCTCAGAGGAGTGATGCCACTTCCTGGAAAAGGAACACAGAAGATGTTCTAGCTCCTGGTGGCGTTCTGCTAGGAAGGGGAGTGCAGCCATGGCAGAGCTCTGCAAAAAAAAAGAAAAGGAAAAGTTGAGTAAGTGTGTGTGCCCTTGGAAACCTGCGCTGCACCATTTCTGTACATGCCTCCTGGAGCTGATGAGAACATGACTGTCAGCAGGGGTAGGAAGGTGTTTGGAGAGATTCATGTATTGCTTTGGTTTGGAAGAAGAGTTGCCTAGAGCTGCTTTTTGCATCAGAAGTGAAATATTTGCTTGGTATTGTCTTAAGGCTGACTGACTTGTGTTTAGCACCTTCCAGCACTAGCTGGCTTCCCAGAAAAGTCACCATAGGCTCTCTCTGGGTCTGAATTTCTCTGCCACACCATAGGGTCAATACCAGTTACACATCAGTTTCCTGGATTACTTTCTTGGTTTTGGGCTGCTTTTGCTCTATGTTTTGTCCCATTTAGGAGCTGTATGCCTAGACACAGTTTTCCAATCTGTCTGCTGATCCACTTGCCAGGAATCAGCACCTTTCCTACTTGTGCTCAGTCCTCTTCTGCTTTTCTCTTGGCTAAATGGTAGTGGGGAAGCTCTTTGGGTAGGAAAAAAGACTAATTTTTTCTGGAGGCCAGTTGTGTCATCCAGCTGCCTCTCTCCACTGCCAGACAGTGCTACTGCCTCTTACCTTGTCTTAGAGGTAGGTGACACTTATGCATCTGGGGGGTTATTGTTCTTCCTGTGGTTGCTCATTGTGTACAAGGGACATTGCCAGGGTGTACAAGGGACCTTGCAGCAGTGGTCACACTGGGACCAGATGGGCTCCAGTGTTTAGCAGATCAAGTGGTTCTTAATTTTCGATAAGATTTCCTGGACAGTTTCACCCTTCTGCTCTCTGTCCATCTGATTTGCATACGAGGCTCCAATCCTTCTTCTCCCTTGACCATGTGACTCTTCTCCATGGGATCTAGTGGGATCTGTAGCTGTGTATGCTGTGCTTAATACTTTTTGCAGCACTTCAATTCCCACTCAAGTTCTTAGACTGTTATAGTCCAAGTTGACTCTTGAGGCAGAAAAACCACCCTGCCTTTGGAATTGTTTATCTTTGTGGTTCCTTAGAGAAACTCCTCCAACTTTTCTTTCTACACTGGAAATGGCTAAAAAATATATCTGAAGTCAGTTTTTTGTCATGTGCATTGACTGAGGTGTCTGTCAAAGGTGGAAAGCTGCATGTGAGGGCAAGTGCTAGGCTGCTTGTGGGGAGCTTTTGGGTTTGATGCAGGAGGAAAAGGGCACGCAGGAGGAAAAAAAGTGTATCAAGCAGAAATGGTGTGAAGTCAACACTCATTAACTTGGAAGGATCTTGAGGTGCTGGGGACCAAGCAGAAAGCTCAGTGCTTATAACCATGCTGATTAATAGTAACAAGTGCCACTTTGAATAAGAATTCTGCACTTGGGGAGTTGAAAGTAGAATTAAAGTTCAGCTTTGTTAGTTGGGAGAGGGAGGTTGTTTGCTGAGGCTGTCAGTTCAGTGTTTCTCAGCCGCTGGGTTGCAATTCAAGGGAAAGGGAGTATAGAGGGTTGTGATGCAGGGGGTGGTTTAAGAATTTAGTGGTGGCATATCAGGTCTTCAAACTGTTTGGAAATGTGGCTGCTCCCACTGCCCAGTACCTCTATCTGTCGCACGTGCCTGCTGTGGAAGCAAGAAGCTGTGGAGAGCTGGTTCCTGAGGCAGTGGTGGTTCCCAGAATGTGGCAAATGGGGCATGTTAGCTCTTGGCTCTGAAGGGTTTTAAGATGTTGAAGATACCAAACTTGAGGTAAACTCTGGTTTCTGGTTGATGGTTTTCATGCTAGTGTAGACAGGCTTCTGTGTACAACAAAAGGCATTAACTTAAAACAGTGTAGTCAAATGGTCTGGTGTGTAATTTATTGATTTTGTGTAAACTATCCTTTTAATCTTTTCCTTGATTTGCCCTTGTGCCAGTGGGAATCTTCCATGCTCCTCCATGCGTCTTACTTCTTTTCCCCCATCAGGTCAGCAGGTGCGATGGGGGAAGGATCATATTTGCTGACACAACAGGCAATCCCAGTGAAACTTGTGTGTTCTTGAAGGACTTGCCTAACTTAAGCAAAGGCACTGACCTGCAGCAGGAGGGGCGTGTAGCAGGGAATTGTAGTATAGCACATACTGGGCATTGATGTATCTGACAACCTAATTAAGTAGTGCCGAGTATGGCCAGTGACACTCCTTGATGTGACACTTTTCATTCAAATCTTCAGGTGGAGCAGTGGGTAGGTAAAACCCTTCCTACAGCACCTTCCTAGATTGTGAGCCGTGAAGGGCAGGACTGTGAAGTGTCTATGTACGCTATGGTGCTATCTGAAGTAAATGTCATGCACAGTTTAAAAAAAACACTTCTGAGTGTAACTATTTTAATATAAAATTGGCTGTTGCTTTTCAGAAAAGGCTGCAGAAAAATTGTTTGTGTTAGTCCGTGCTGGGTGAGCAGCGGGACCCAGTACCAGGCTCCCTGAAGCTTGCTGTAAGCCACACATCACAAACGCTCTGCAGGGGTCCTCTGGTTGTGGACTGGTGACTCCATCTGGGACTGGCAGCTGCTTCATTTTGCATTAAAGCAGCAAAGAGTCATCTAAAACTATTAGCCTTGACTTGTAAATAAGACCATATTTATCTAATAAACCATCTTCTTACCCCACCAACACTACTCGCCACCTGTCAGGATCATGCAGGTTATAGGCTAAGCCTTTTAATTGCAGCTCCATGAAGCAGGTCATGCGTTCACTATGGATTCGTCCAATGAAAAGGCATTTTTGTGAAGCACAAGTCCTGTCCTTTTAATTTTTCCACAGCTGAGGTGATTGAGGTATGATTCTCATTTAACTGGAAGGCACCTGCAAGTAAAGTGATCAGAAATGGTCCTAATCTGGGGTCCTGCTGGTACAATACCTTCCCTTTTACTTCACTATAGTTTTGTCTCTGACCTAGTTAAGATCTGCAGCAGCTGAGGTTCAGGGCTCTACCTGGCCAAACAAATGTGGAACATGCCCTTGCCCGCTGTGCTCTGTAAGGAATGATGCTCATCAACTTTACAGTTTGCTCAAGAAAGTGAGAGTAATGCAGTAATATCCAAGAGCTTTTTATTAGTAATGCATAAACACGAAATTGCATTTCAGTACCACATAACATGAAAACAGGATGACAATTCTGTTGCCTTTCTCTGTTAGAGCTGATGCCCCTGATGTACCTGAAGCCACACAGACAGTACATGCACAGTGACAGCACAGAAGCAGGAGAAGTTCAAAGATGAAGGGTTTGTGCTTTGGGCCTGTTCATGTCCAAAAAGTGCATCTCCTGTTTGGGTTTTCCTTTATTAAAGAAGGGCATTGGGGAAGGGGAACCAGCTTTAACAGAATAAAGCTCAAATACACTCCTCACTATTTTTGTTTTGCTTTCTGATTCACAGGTAATGTAACCACCAGCCCCTTCAATAGAAACATGCTCATCTTAAATATCTAAGCTGAAGCTGGGCCTTGGCTGCCTCTCTATAGACCTGTGTCAGCTTAACTGGTGCTCATTTCCACTGAAATGTGGAAGCCAGCCTTCTGCAGAAGTTGCATCAACTCATGCCCATGTCCTTTAATTCTAGATTTAGCAGCCTCTGAAATCCAGTTTAACACATTGCAATGTCTGGCCTACAGCCTGTCCTGCAAAAGCCAAAGCATTGCTCATTCCCACTGTTAAGCACTGATGTGACTGGTTAGAGAAATGCAGGGAGGACCTGAAGCTTTGTGGAAACGTTACAGCATGGGAGGCATGAAGATTATGTGGGGTTTTTTTTCATACTGGATGCACTTTTTGTTTTAACTGAATGTCAATAATCAAACAGGTCTTTTTCAGCTGTGAGCTGACAGTAGTAGCTTGGCACCTTGGAAGTCTATCTGCTTACAAATGTGTTTTTTAACTAGCTATAGTAAGGTCTATTCCAAAGGGTCTGTTCCAAAGGGCTTCCTCTAGAAATATTCTACAGAAACCATTTCAACAACTGGTTGTTACTTCAGGACACAGAGCCCAGAATACCTGTGTATCTGACACTCAGTTCAGCCAGGCACTGCTGTTGCAAAACAGCCCAACCAGAGAAGAAACTGGAAAGTTACTGAATTCTAGTTTAGTGCAAATAAACAAACTAAGCTACTGCTGTGTAAAATTTGCTGTGTCTACTTGATACCTATTTAGCTCCATCTCCTGATAATGCCCCATGACATTTGCTGAGTGCAGATCTACCATGGTCAAATTCATTCACAAGTCTTTGCTTATGAAGTTTAAACTCTCTGGAATTCCTTTCACCTGGAAGTGGTGCTAATTGCTTTCAAGTAGTGAAAGCACTGCAGGACCCTTTCAGCTCTGACACTGAGCACTCAGCTCTTCAGCAGCAACTCTCAAAATTCTTTAAACAGTTGTAGCCACTCTGAAGTCCCTGTTTTTGCAGATGGTGACCTGGGGACATGGGTCATGGACAAGCTCACGGCTTGTGCTGGATCAACTGAGGAACATGAACGTCTCTGGGATTTTTCTACATCAAAGTGTGGGCACAGAGAGGGCCACAAACTGCCTCTGTCATGGGCTGCTGGAATTCATGGGTGCTGCTCAGCTCCCAGCAGGAGAGGACTGGGGCGCAGGATTCAATGGAGCTGCCATGAAAGAAGTGCTTATGAAAGGCCACTCACTAGGAAGGGGTTTCTGTGTCTGTGTATCACGTCAGGCTGAGCCAATGCCCCTCTGTCATGGTTCTCCTACCAGGAAATTTCCTGTGAATAGTAATTTCAGGTACCCAAAAAAAAAAAAGCTGAAACACGGTAGTAAAAATCAGACAGAAACAACAATAGAGGTTTTTATAACTGGAATCATTATTCATAAACATTCTCAGATTGGCCTTAAGGTACACACGTACAAAAGAGGAAATAAACCAGAGCAGCTCCAAGTTATGAACATGGCGATAGTATAAAATTTTCTGATAACATGAACATAATCTATATGCTGTAGCACCAGTTGCAGCACCGTTCCCTCATGCCTGTGTGCTGTCACTGTTTCACAGATGAGACTGAGCTCGTAAGAAAGACATTCCTAAATGGTGTACAGAGCTGCTAGATGAGGTAAAGCATGAAGGTAGCAATCAGGAGCTTAAAGCTGGAGCTTCTAAATTAGTTTTAACCTATAGAGCATGCAGCCAGTATTAACCAGGGGATTGATGCTGAACTTGCCTGGGGAAAGAGGGAAGCTTGGGAGAGAATAATGTAATAGTTGATAAAAATGTCTCTACTTCTGGTTTAAAAACTAAAACCAATCCATCCAAAACTCCTCCAAAAGACTGCCACCATTTCTCGCCCAATGATGAGGGAGGGATGGAGATCTCCCAAAGCCTGTACCACATGCAGGACAAGCACGCTGCCTCAGGTACAGCCTGCCAGTGTTGGAAGAAGCAGCACATTGGTAACAGAGGGATTTGGCTGGAAATGATGACTAGGAGCTAAATCACATCACTGGGGTTACACAAGCAGTTTTATTGCTATTCTAAGGGTACTTGACATGTTTCCATCCCTTCATGCAGCCCAGCCCGTGTTCAGCTGTTATGCAATCATTTTCATTAACAATTCTTTGCCAAAAGAAACATGACTGATCTTACAAAATTATAAAAGCGCGAAAAAGAGAGAGACAGAACCTTTAAATCAGCTTCCACACGAATAATTAACACAGACAAAGGTTATAATGGAAAGGCATTTTATTTTCACCAGGTAACACTCCTCCATGTATAAAGGAAGTAATGGGGAAAGAGAAAAAAACACAACAACCTCCCAAAACACTACTGTCACCATGAACACTTGAAAGATCAGGTCTGAGAGCTGCACCAAAGGCCTGCTCACGTCCTCCATTGCCTCCGTGAGGCAGAGCTGGTTTTGCATTCCCCACAACCAGGTTCACGTACAAAACAAGACTGATGCTGCCAGAGGCATTTTTAGCTCCTTGGGTCTCCTATGACATATTTAAACAAACTTTGGGCATACTAATAAAGCTAAAAAAAATGAAAATAATTTAAAAATTCATGGAAGGGAGCTCACTGTGCTAGTCCTGCATTTGTTTCAGCAGTAATTCAGTCCAGGATGCCTCTTGAGTGCAAACTGCATTAGGGGGCTGAAAGCATCAACTCTAATAAAAGATAACAGCCAACACACATATAAATAAGACTCATTTCCTTTTTTAAAACAACATAGGAAAGTCAATTCCCACTGCATGATTGATGGAGATTTCCTAAATATTAATAAATATATTACAGATATTTACAAGCTTCTGGTTTCATCCTCTGATGCTACTGTGAATTTCAGACCGTAAGTAGGACATGCTGGGCAGCACCGCGGGGTGTGCGGGCAAATGGCTGCAGTAGATTTGGGATGCTCGCGCAAGCAGCGAGATGGAAAGCTAAAAATAGCCACTCCACAGAGCCAGGCAACCAGGGAGCTGAGCTCCTTCAGGCTTTGTGTGACAAACCAACCCACTGCTTTTCCTTTTGCGGAATGAAATGCCGGGATAATGCGGGCAATTGTGCCAGGGAGGAAGGGATGGGAGGCAAGGGGAGAGGCAGCCCTCCACATCATGTTTTCTGGAGTCTGCCACAGAGTGTGTCAGCAGCCTGAAGGGTTTTTTCCAGGGAAAAAGGGAGGTTATCCAGGCATGGCAGCGCTGTGTGAGCAACAGGGAGCAGTTTGTACAACCACTGCACTGTTGTTCAGTGTCTGTGCCCTGCCCAGCATAGCTGAGCCCAGCCTGAGCCAAGGACTGTGGGGAGCCCGGAAAGGCACAATTGCAAGGCTCTGCTGCTGCCCCAGAGCCACCCCTGAACACTGCCAAGGTGGAGGGGGGCACAGGCATGAAGGACTCATTTCCCTTTGCACACTCAGGATTTACTTAGTCCTTCATCTTGCCTGCTCTACAACATCCTTAATTCCTCTCAAAGAGGAAGATAAACATGCTGGATACTCTGCACCTCAGTGGCTTGAGGACAGCAGAGAAGAGAACTGTGAGCAGAGGTCTGAGTGACGGTGGCCAGGGGATTTCCATGAGAAAATTATGACAACAACAACAGGGTAGATGCAAAGTGAGATTTCCTGCATTTCTTTCAGTCTAGTTTCCCTGATGCACTGTGCAGCCAACACACTGCCTGGTTTTGGCACAAAAACAAGAAAAAGTGCTGATGTGACTGAAGACAGGAGACCCTTCAAGCAACAGCAGAACCTTTCCCATCAGCCCGTCTCTGCTGCTCACCTTCTGCAATCCTACATACTTATCTCATGCCAGTACTCTAGGTGCTTTAACATGCAAGACATTTTTCCAGAGGTATCCCGAGGAGAGGGCCATAACACCTGACTTTACATGGGACAGCTATGAGGGAGAGTTAGCACTGAGCCCTGCTTTTCCTGTTTGCATTGGTTCAGAAAACATTAGAAACTATTCCAATAAGCCCTGCATATGCAAAAATTCTCATTTTTCAAGGGGGTGTTTAACAAAAAATAGGGATGGAAGAGTCCCTGGGAAGGTTTACAGATTGTGTGCTTTTCAAATCAGCTTAGAAGAGATGACATGGCTGGCTGCTCCTAAGGCTGCAATGTGACATGCACAGAGACTCCGAAGGGGAAGCCTTGCTCCCCTGGGCAGCAGGAGGCTCCCACAGTGGGGCTGCAGCCCAGCTACCACACTGGAGCCGACCAGCCTTGGTGCCTCCCAGCCTCAGCACTGTGCCTTGTCAGGGCTGGAGGGGCAGTCAGCCTCTTGGGCTTTGTGGACAGGGGAATCTGTTTTGATCAATATATTTTTAAAATCATGTTATAGAAATATAGTCCCAGCTACTTTGGAGCAGTTCTGAGGTATCTCTCATTAATCTGAAGTATAGAAATGTTAATAAATAGATCTGACGCTTTGCTGCTATGTCATTCTATAATACACTGCTATATAGATATTAAATATGCCCCAGGGTATTAAAAATTTATGAAAAAGTTACAGTAGTTGATTTTCAAGTATTAATAACTTGGCTATGTTAGCTTGTTTTAAATACCAAAAAGCTCTGGCCCCAAATTATTGACTAAACCCTGGCTATGCCTGAATTAAAAAAAAAAAAAAAGTAATTTGAATATAAAAAAAAGTACAAAAAAGCACAAGATGTCAGTTGATGTAACATCGTTGGAACTTCTAAACAACTAGTCTAGCACTGTTTTGTGAGTGAATTAGAAAGGGGAAAAGAATGAAAAAGAAAAGATTAAAGGAAAAAAGAGGTCGCTCCCAATCTGAGACAGCACTGTCTCAAATTTCAGCAGAACATGAATTTTTACAGCCAAGTTATAAACCCCATAAAAAATGGGGTTACTAGTGGATATGCTGTCAGACAGAACTATAGCAGTATCTGTGTGCTCCATTATAATACAAATTTACACCTTACTCACTGTTTTCTCTGAGTAACCACAAGAACAACTTTACAGGTATTCAGTTAAAATTAGAAGCCTCCCTTATTTCCCGTCCTCCTCATAAACTGTACAACTCTCTCTACTACTAAAATTCACTGCTACTATAGTCATTATCATACATTCAAGATAGAAAGTAAACTACTAAAACCTGCTCAGGAGACACTTAGAAGTACACTAAGGCTTAAAAAGTACAGCAGCTCAGGGGTATGGCCAACCACATGAGTGAAGAGCTTTGTCGCCTGCTTTGCCCCAGGACACAGACCTTGTAGAGCCCTGTGCTGAACCCTGATCTCAGAGCAACTGAAACGGTTCCAAGGAAGATGGTTTTACCCAGAGCCGCTCACACTCGGGGTCTGGTGTGCGATACGACCCTCCGCTGTTTCAACTAGGACGTGAGCACAACGAGGGTGGCAGCGCCCGTATGACTTACTGTTTGCTACTGTGCTAACACTGACACTTGGTTAGGTTTGGTTCCCCACTAAACACACATTTTCATCTCATCTCCTGAAAAATGATTCAAAGCATGGTTAAAAAAAGACTGAAAGCAAGAAAAGGCTTTCTAGTTTCGACACACACGTACAAAAGAGGCAACAATTTCAAACTATTGATTTTCTTCCAGTGGGAGCAGCTGACCCATTGCATCATTCTGCACAGATCTAAACATAGCGTCCTGTGTCTCCGGGAACCGCTGGAGTAGGAAATCCTGTGACCTAATGCAAATCCAAGCCAGTTGAGTGAAACGAAGCAAGGAAATTGATAATCTGTTTTCAGTGACCTTGCCCATGGATGATGACCTCATGAAGACAAAAGCAAAGAAAAAGGCACACGGCTCAGATCTCATTGATAGTCCTTTCGGAGGGGCAGTATTCGGAGGTTCCCGGGGATGACATGTAGAAGGACTGCGTTTTCCTTTTTAATCTGGCTCGCTTGTTGGCCAGAGATAGGCTGCGCCGGCTTGAATTGATGATTTCTGAAATAAACTTCTTGCAGTCCACGCAAACCTCCATTGTGCTCCAGTCCTCCATTAATTCTTTGGGAAACTCTTCATGTGACTTATCCACAGACTTGGACCTTGAGGTCAACCTGAAAGGCAAAAGAGCAGCATCTGTCATTTTATTCATTTTAGCACATCAGAAAGGTCTGGATTTAAATTTTCCTTTCTTCTGACCCAAAAATGACACCAGGAGACCAAATACTGGAGAGGACAGCTTCTGCCTGAATTGGCAACACTGCAGGGCATGTGTAATGTTTACAAGCTGTCAAAACCAACTTTACTAATAACTAAAAACATATGATGTTTTTGGCTAATCTACACAGCATCTTAGCACTGGTGATTAATGCAGAGGGTTTGTCCATTAGGTTCCCTCAAAAAGGAGCATTTCTTTCATATTTAATTTCTTGGATTAGCTTTGACAACCATCTGTGTATAAGACATAAAACCAACAGATAATTTGATAATATCAAAGTGAAAAAAATTGTGAAAATTTGAATTAGAAAAAACGTAAATCTGTGCACAAGACATCACTGAATTCCCATTCAGTGTGTGATTCTCGACTGAGAGATTTATCTCCTTCACATCACATGTTAAGTATATTTTTGCAGAGGTACTACAGACATACAGTTGTCCCAGACTCATATTATTTTTCAACTGTAATGTGAAAAACATTTAAGAAGACACAGTTAGTGTTGCTATTTCTGTAAATTAAAGCAAGAAGTAGAAGACACCTGGCTTTTCAGGCTTCAGAAGAGTTACTACAAGCATTAGAAACATTGACAACTACCAAACAGGTAGACAGCATCTTAACGATTGATAACCTCGTATGGAATTTGCAACAGACACAAGTGAGCTCGGGTTGTTTCTCACCTGCTCCGCAGTGAATGGTGGTGACTGGTAGAGGGTTTCTCTGGCCTCATAAAGCTTTCTCCTCCTTGCAAGGTTGAAGGTCCCAGCGAGAAGATGGGGAGAGTAGAGTATGGCTTTGATGGCAGTCGCATCTGTTGAAAACAGCAGAAGGAACATGCAGCATCATTACAAAGATTGCAGCTTTTTAGAAGGGCTCTAACTGTAAGTTCACTTACTTACTTTTTTGCAACACTGTGAGCATACAGGCCTGTGTAAGAAAGAAAGAGCATGAGTCAATCCACTAGGAAAAATAGAGATAAGAGAGAAATGTTTTCGGGAGTTAAAATCCTCCCCCATCCTTCCCTTAAACAAACATTTTCATTTTTAAGGCTTCTTCAACATAATAACTTCAAATCAGAACATGAAGCCAAAAGAAAGAAGAAACACTAAACAGAAAATACAGCTAAATTAAGAAATAAATTTAAAAAAACCCACAAAAATAAGCTGTTTTTCCTCTAAAGAAACCTCCTTTGGTAAGTGAGACACTAACTCAGTGGCTACATAGATCTCCTGACTTATTGTCTCACTGTTCAACTAAAAATCTACAATTTTGCCTGCAAATGATTCCTTCTCTCTTTCCCCCTGTCCCAATACTTGAAAAATAACTCAGAAGGTAAATTGCCTTGAAATGTTTTCCCCAACAACAGAGGCTGTGGAACTGTTGACTGGGGAGTCCAAGTAAATTCCAACTTCTTTCCCATAAGCATAAAAAACAAATGAGTGTTTCCCTCACTTTCAGTCAAAAGTTTCAGTCCAAGGAAGCAATTCTGTCACTTAGGAAAGAAATATTTTTGCACAGTTTTGGATTTTTTTTAACAGAGACTGTTACAGAAATAAACCCAATCAACAGTAGACAGCAGAAATTTTTGAGGGTTTCTAATGTATAAACCAATAATTTTCCCTCTGAAATGGTACCCATTTATTAAAACATATTAAATATTTACCTCTTACAGAACTGACAAGTGTAAGACCAGGTAAAGAAAGAAAACCTTCTTGTTCGACAGCAAAAGCAGAGCTAAAAGAAGAACAGAGGAATCCACAATGTTAGGTGAAGTCACACACAGTGATGACTTCATGTACCAGTTGCTATCAGCAAGATCACAGTTGTACTACTACATCCAGTTCTGGGGTTCATACTTCTAAGATGATATTGAAAAGAAGATCCAGAATTTTATCTTCATATATTTATGAAGGAGTAAATTAATTAAACCATCAACTTACTTTGAGATTTGATAAAAGCTCATTACTAAGCTTTATATATCATGACAATAGGCAACAGCTGAATCTAAGATTCTTGTTCCTCTGCCTTGAATGTATTAAATTTTTAAAAGAAATCTGCATACTAGAGACAGGTAGGCCTGTAGGTAAAATACACAGCGAAGTCAAAATACACTTGCTGGAGGTGTTCAAGAAGCAGAACTCAAAAGTGGGGGAAAAGGGCGCTGCTTCCACTGGTAAGTACCAATCTGCAGTTTACAGAAAAAAATGCCTCACTGAATAGGTCTCCAATATTAAACTTCCTTCTGGGGGTCATATGTCATCTGACTTCTCTGAAGAACTTTTATTTCCTCTATGCTTAATAGTAAGGATTCATATATGAAGAACTTGCAGTTTCCTACTGCTATCTGTAACCAATCCCGCAGAAGGTATGGGGACAGAAATCACTTCAGTCAATACAGGATAAGAAACAAATGTGTAAATGGGAAGCTTGGCCTCCTTCAGTAACCTTTGGAGCCTCCACAGACTCAGCCCTACCTTTCCTTTTTTGAGAGCAGTGTAGACATCTTTATATTGCTGGTACTTTTCCAGCTCTGCCTTCACCAGCACCTGACGGATGTGCATGACCTCCTCCACTGTCAGAGCTAGACATTCCACTGGGTAACAGAACTCCTCCTGGAAGCCAAAAACCCCATATTATTTCAAAGACAAACAGCTTCTTCCAGATGCCAACCTAGACAACCAGCCACCTGGTTAGTAACTCCAGAAACAGGGGGTTTCTCCCTTCAAACTGGAATAGCACTGGCTCTTTCACGGGCATCACGTGACTACCAAACCATTGGAAGTGCGTAGGTGGTATTATGTTCAACCTTCACAACAATGACAGTTTTCTTAATCTTTCCTCCTCAAACCACTCGATCCTTCTCTCCATTTGTCTTCTATTACAAAGATTTGTTTCCAACCAATCAACAATCAGATTTATAATTTGAAAGGGAAAAGATAGTATGACAGATGGCATTATTTTATGCATATTGTTTGAAGTAAACATAAAATAATTTCTCTGAGACTTTGTGATGCCCGGAGTGGCCAAGAAAAGTTGTTAGTAGCCCATTCTAGCAGAAATTTTTATTCAGTGGTACCACATCTTGGTGCTCACATTATCAGAATTCCACCAAGACTACAAAAAGTTACATCAGTTCCGGCAGAAAAGTTCTCCTCTCTGGACCAGGAAAGTGACAGCAGCAATTTAAGCTTTAGAAAATAATCTTCCAATATCAAGCAGGTGAACTGGTTATCCAATGTTGCATTATTAATGGCAGAAACTCAAATAGAGACTAACAACACAACCTTCCACTTACAAAATTTTGCATTTTTTCTGTATTAGAGCATTTAGGAGAATATTGAATGGAGAACTCGTGAATTTGGTACCAGGGAATAAAAAGCGCCAACCCAATTTGTAATCCAGCCCAGTAGTTGATTATACATTTCCAACAGAAAGACAGAAACCTCTGTGGGAACTCCCATTGCTTTATGCTTAGTGAACCTTTTCAAGTCAGCCCAGAGGGGCTACTGTGTGGTAATGACAATGACATGCAATGCTCTCTGAATAAATGAAGGAAATTTCTCTTGTAAATACAAAGACATGGCTGACAGTTTGGAGATCTCGTTTACAAATTGAAGTGATGAATCAGATTAGTACGGAAATGCTCCATTTCCATGTACTCAGAGGTCTGTTCTGTCTTTCCATCAGATTAAAAAGAAAATCTTTCTACGTTGCAGACCTGGCAAACATTAGCATTTAGGAACCACCACATTTTTAAAAACTTGTTGTCTTACCCATCTAGAAAGGGAACACAAAGAAACTTCACTCTGTTTAAGGTACCCCAAGAAAGACTAGAATTGAGTTAACTTTGTTAGATTTGACATCTAAAACTTTGGGGTATGGAACACTAGTTTTCTGGAAAGAACAAACTATGTCAAAAGCAGTTGCAATTTGCTCTGAGGTGTAAAACTGCCCAGCCAAAACAAAGTAACTTCTGTTCCTTATGAACAACTTTACAGCTAACCAGCAGCTCTCAGCATTTAGTTCTGGGTTCTTCCCATAGCAACTGCCTTGCTATGGAGAAGGCACGGCTGAAGGCTGGGGCGAGATGGGAGAGGAAGTGGGTGGGAAAGCGGGATGCATACAATGCCAGCAAACCCCCTCGATTCTATATCGTGGGAGACTGGGAAAAACTATCCGAGGTGAATGAGGCTGACTGCATGCTTGTAATCAATCAGAGCTTTAAGTCCTTTAGAAATACATTTCTTACTTGAAGCTCTTCCTATCCCCTCATGAAAGCCCATTCCTTTACTTTACAGAACGATGACGGCAGGGAATATTGCTCCTTTGAAGAAAGTCTGTGGATCTGCTATAGGTGTAGAGCACGTACTAGGGGAATAGTGTGGGCCTGTTGTCGTACCAATCGAAAATGAATATCATTAAAATAGGAATAGCCAGCAGGCGACAGGGGAAACATAGAAAATGTTCACATGTTTAAATGCTAATGTTTTAATTCCAGAGGTTACACAAGGACAACAAAATGTTAATGCAACATTAAATGAAAGATAAATACTCTGCCGATTTCAGAAAACTGCTTGGGTTTTTTTGTCCCTTTTCAGAATAGAAATAAGTACACCAGAAAATTTTTTGTTTCTACAGTACCTCTAAGGCATTGAAATTAATTAAAATTATGCTAAGCACTGGCTAAACTTCATTGAACAATGATGCTTTGGAGTTATTGCTCAAACTTCCAACAATAATATGCACTCAAATTAGGCAGGTCCAAATGAGAGCACTCTCTACAATACTTGCATACAACAGAACACAGGAAAGACAAAATATGGTTTGAATGGTCTTGATTTTCTGGAATAAAACTCCATTTTCATTTTAATATTAAAGACAAGTCCATATGCTTACTTTTAAAGGGGAAAAAATATTACTTAAAAATACTGTTTTGAACTTGAAGTTTCCATGATCGTCTTGAGAATTGGCTTAACACTAACTACGCAGTCACCTTAGAAACACTGTAATAGTTTAAGGTGTATATGTGTAATTTCTTTTGCTCCGGAAAAGCGGGTAGTAAGAATTGCATATCCATAATATGAAATAAAGTGCTTTGTAGGCCATTCTCAGCATACACGCTCCTAATAGGTCCTTATGACTAACACATTTTTACTCTAATGTATTCCTTGTAAAACTTCTCACTAAAGGATGTCACTAGGCATTCAAATGAGCAGCATATTATTAAATTGCAAAATGAACAAGTGTCAGATTTGCCTCTAAATTCTGCAATTCACAATTAGTCAAGCACTCTAAACTCTTGTTCCTTTTGCAGACTAAAAGTTTCTAGAAGGTCGGTTGGGTATCTCAACAATAAACTCTCCTGCAAGAAGTTTCACCCTTCCACTTAGTGGCTGGGACAAGAAAAAGAAGGAAAAATGAAATTATTCATGTTCAATTCTACATTGGGGTAAGGAAAAATTAAATTACTCATGTTCAGTTCTACATAGGGGTAAATGAATTAGTTTTCAGTGGATTTGCCTTCCCTGGTACATGACTCTGAGTTATTCTGCAAGTTCTGATACGTAAGTGTGCTGAGGACCAAAACAATATGTAGGTGTTTTCAAGTAAAGCAGATTGTAAATGCCCTTCCATTCTATATAGTCTATCTTGGTAGAAACATAAAACCTAATTCTTTTCAGCATAGTCCATGGATTACAATAGTTTTGTTCGATTTTTGCTGTAGGATCTTCACGTGCTGTAATATTTAAGGTCTGTCCCACTGAAAATCTTGTGATGTTGCATTTTTAGTTTGCTGTCCTTTCAGAACTGATTTCTTTTCCCCGTGAGGTGATTGAAGACACACAGGTATCCTACACACATTTAAATCAATGTCAATCAAGTGCAATGTCCCAGCTTGAGCTGTAATTCTTGCCACAGCTGAGGAAGTGCTCCCCTAGCAGGGAACATGCTGGTGAAGGTGATTTCCAAAGCCAGCAAAAAGAGGCAAACCTTTGCGGGTTTCCACCTGCTGGCAAAAGCTCTCTCACAGAGATAGTACATAGCCCCTGCCACCCCACACATGGCTGCTTCAACGGGATGAGAGCTGAGCAGAGAAGCTGCTTGCATAGTTGAAAAAAGTGGTCTGAAAGTCATCCTTGGAAATAAACTGGTTATCCTAGGAACCTGAACAATAGATAGGAAGCAGAGAAGCGAACGCTGTGTATAAATGAAACCATTAGCTTTGGTCCTCTGGGTCATGTAAAAAAATAATGATGATAATAATAATTAAAAAAGCAAACAGACTACAAAGGCATCCATAGGTACATCTCAGGACACTGACTTCATCTCACTGATTAAGCTCCAAGTCAGCTCACTAAAGTAAGCATACCACCAGGACTGCCCCCCCAAAATCACTGGAGCCACTCTGCTTTTCCATGTAGCACTGATAGGGTGACACATCAAAAGGACTATGTTTGGCGCTTTTCCAAGCTTGTTTCCCCTCCCCACCTACTTAGGCCTTACTCCCTCTATCTGATGAGATGCCAGTTCACAAAACCATCGTTAGTATGCAAGACAGACCAGTTTCTTGCTAATCCTGCTAAGAGACTGTAGCAACCCCCTGACTGGTTTCACTGCCATCGAAGGCTATTTATTGACGAGGCCTCCTTCACCTTGGAGAGAAACTGAGGTCACAGGAGCTGGTGATAAGAACTGAAATTCCATCAGTCCTGAAGGAAGGGATCAAGAAGTGTGATGTCAAATAAAAGATAAATAATATTCTGCACTTATTGAGAAGCATTCACTCCTGGAAGGGCAATTTTACATATGCAACATCTGGCACAGGCACTGGAAGGTTGGCATCCCTCCGGGGAAGGAGAGAGTTGCAGAAAGATGAAGCTTTCTGGAACTGGGCCAGTGCCAGCATATCAGAACTCATCTATCAAAACGAAAAACAAGAGTATTGTGGGAGTTGCCTGTCACACCCTAGAGGGCACCATTGTCAAGTTAAAGAATTAGGTCTCTAGGCATCAAATAAAATAGGTTCTTACTAATGGAACATCATTTCACTACTATCTTTCCTTCTTTCTCACTTCAAAGCCAAAAGCAAGGTAGGTGACAGTTCTCTGAAGATTTAAAAAAAACCAAAAGAAACCCCAAAAAAATCCAACTAAAAAAATGACCAAAACAAACAAACCAAGCTCCCTCCAAACACAAAAGAAACTAATAAAACCCTTCCTATCTGTTTCCAGATCAGCCTGACTAATCTCATGGCTTTTTCTCCCTTTTCCTTTAGTATTTTTCAAGGGGAATGGAATAACTCAGATTTTCTACAATAGTTTTATTTTGTATGTATTTTTCTAGGCATATGTCAGTGAACAGACTGACAGAGTACACACGTGATCAAAAAGATCCTGGTGAGAAGTTGGTTGACCTATTTAAAATACCGGCCTCATGTGAGATTTTTAAGTTGGATGATCCTCTCAAATACACAAGATTAATATTACGATGTAACATAGATACACTAAAAGTAGGATGGAGCAAATGTATCAGTATAGCATATAATGCTTTCTGAACCCCTCCTCTCTTTAAACTACTTGTCTGTGAGTAACTCTAGGCCTACCAGAAAATAAAGCTTGGGTTTCCACATACAGTGAGTGGCCAGCAGGAAACCCATTTTATGTGATAGTGTTTTCAAATGCATGTTTGAAGGAGCCCTCCAGCTTGGTTCTGCTGCAATATGTTCTGCTCCAAGTTCACTTTGGTAGATGTCTACTTGTGTTGTGCATTTATCAACACGTTACTACCTGACCTTCAGCAGGAATGAGGAACTACATTCTACCTGGAAGGATGTAATCAAATCCAGCAGACTCTCTGAAAAGGGAAAGGACTTCATGGGAATATTTGGAGATATTTTTCTTGTTACTGATCAACTTCATCACGTAATAGGTTTGGATCCTGGCCATCATCTCTTGGGCCAACAAAAATGCTCTTCAAAGCCTGTTAATACCACTGCACTACAAGACTGGGCAAGTGAATATTACCTTCCTTTCAAAACTAGGATGTGTTTATTGATTTTCCTATTCACCAGCACCTCATGGGGCATACTCTGAAACCCTGCTGGTAGGAAAAGAGACAAGGAACATATCCTACATGAAATCGCAAAGCACTAATCAGTATGTCAGCATAAATGAACCAGGATTTCATACCCTTTGGTGTTTGTACTCTGTTGGAAAACAGTTCTCAATTAAAGCTAATTGATCAAATGCACTGTACTTTCTTTTCAAGCACAGGTTTTTGCCTCAGTAACTTCAACAAAGCAACACAGACAAACCTTGATTTGGACTACTAAAAGAGCTTTCATATATATAAACATTACCATGCAAATTCTTAAGGTGGGAAAAAAAGAAACCATTCCATTCATTCAGTCATTAACAGCAATACTTCCAACAACTAAAAAAATTCCCCCAAATCCCAAAATAGATCCACTGCTTTTGAATTGTCACTATTCAAGTGGAAAATCTGTAAGGTGAAGTTCATTTGTTTTGGTAACATTCTGAAACAAAATCAAGACACGTGGCATTACCCAGAGTCCTAATCAAAGTGCAAATGTTTTCTGAGGCACCTGTACCTGGGTTTTTGGATAAATATGCTAGAGAGACAAAGTTCAAATCTTGATTTCAAAATGTCTTTAGTAGCCAAGGGCTGTTTCTGAATTGAGTTTTCTTTGAGTCAAGCTCTAATCACACTGAAGCCAAGTTTTTATTTTCATTATACTCTTAGCATGCCTCTTTTTCTCTCTCCTACCACCCCCTCCACTTACAAGTGACCTGGAGCTCTGTTTTGAAGGGGGTAGGAACTGTCTCACATTGGTTGGTGTTTCCTTTTCAATGGAGTGTCGTCTCTGAGGTGGCTGCCGTCTCTCAGGCTGTGGTGTAGACGATATGGGCAAGAACTTCGGAGGCACTAAGGATTCAAACAGCACAAAAAAGTTAGTTCTTGTAAGGGAGACTGTTCATTAACATTGCTCAGTATTAATCCAGCCACTGATTTGCTAGAATTCCTACTGGTAGCTGAAGTTACCCATCCATACTCAGAGCTCATACTCAGAGACAGGTATCCCATTCATCACATCTTCCAGACTGAGAGAATAGGAATACTCATAAAACTAGCAAATAAGACACACCAGTTCCCATGGTGTTTCAGGATATTGGCTTATTCTGCTTATTTCACCATCATGCACAGAAAATACATGCACAGATTGCAGGTTTCGTTACGAAACCTTTCCAGTGAAACTGAAACACTTTGAAACAAAGAAAAATACTGTTACACAGTAAAGGCTACAATAACTGAATACTTGAAAGAAAAAAAGACCAAATGTTCTCCTTTGGTCTGTAAATAGTAATACCCATGATTGTTGTATGGCTTTCAAACAAGTACGTTCACTGCCATGGTGACAGATATGCAAGAAACTTCTGAATTTGTCCCAGGTTAGAACATGTTTTTGCAGCAACAAATTATTTTATGAGATGAGCAGAGCTAACCTATCCCTCCATTCCCTTTTTGACTACAGTTTTACATGGAGTATGAAACCTTCTCCTTCACAAAGAGGTCCGCACATAGTGGGGAGTAATGGCTTCCAACTGTTTATCACATTTGACCCATTCAGCACGTTCTAGGGTTCAGCTTTAGAGGATTATTCCATTAACAATGCTCAGCTTTAACCTTCTATAAAAGTTTCAGATGAAGTTCACAGCACAGAAGACAACAGAAGTGTGTAAAAGCAGCCACTGGGCTCTCTCACAATAACTTACTCTTCCTGCTGCTGGTGCCTTCTTGAGAGGGGTCTTCCACTTGTGAGGGGGAGATGCTGCTGCTACTTCCTGACTTGTGCACTGATTCCTCCTGTTTGGCAAGAGGAAAAGAAACAGAATTCCTCAGGGACTGTTCTTAGTTCTTTTACTGCTTCTTAGTACACAGAAACTGTAAGCTATCACAGATATTTTGCACCATTCAATCACTCAAAGCCCTAGAAGTCCTGAGAAAAACATTGACTCTGCACAGTACTGAGCAAATGGAAACTTTATTTCTTGCACTAACAAGGAATCAGCATTTAGATTTCTCTAGTTGCCAAAGGAATGAGAGCCACTCACGTAAGTGACTCAGGTAAAGAGAAACTAATCTGATTTGCACTGCACTGTTTCTCTAATTCCCAATCCTGGTGCATTTCTCCTTTCTTCTGTATTTTAAAAGAAATCTCATTCACTATAAAAGTGTGCTTCTTCACAACAGCCAAATGCAACTCCTGCAAGATGAAGGAAAGTGAAATGGGTTTTGACTAACAACTTTCAACTAGCTAAAGCATTATGTCACCCAAATTATTAAATCCTTTGCTTTCACCTAAAAACTGTCTTCAGTTGCCAGATTGAAAGTAAAGATACAGATCATCACAGGAGCCTCCCAAAGGAACAGTACTGAAGGACCAAGTGTGAATGCTCTTTAGCTCCGATGTGAATGCCTTCAACCAAGAAGACTTAAATGATGTAAGTTGTCAAGATATACAGATCAAACATGTGACCTGCTCTAAATCCAGCAGGTGGCCGAACCTCTCTCTCACAATTTCCTTAGTTAAGTGAGCTGAAAGCAGGAAAACCTCCACTGGCTGAAAGATTGCCTTCTTTGGCAACAGCCAGTCAGACAGAAAAGCTGGCAGGACCACCTCAATGAGCACCACGCATCACAGAACAGAGGCTTCTACAAGTTCCCAGGTATTCCTGGTTTGTCATTTCAAATTATTACTTCTGTGCACAAACACGTGCACTGAAAATGCTATTGTTGCCCTACAGTTTCTCAAACATAGAAAGCTTTGTTCAGAATGAAATCTTGTGTAGGAAGTACTGATGAATCATTGTACTTATTTCTTCATATCTATACAGTAACTGTTGACTATTATGGTAGACTATCTGACATTTTACATTTGAGGTTGGATCAACACAACATCCAAAACTATGCACTTCTTCATAGAGTGCTAAACAATTATAATTTTACAGGTACTGAAAAGCTGCAGCTTTAAAGGCATCACTCTAAAACATGTAACAATGTTACAGACATGATTTTTGTCCAGATAGATGTAGCTTCATTAGGAAGATACAATTTTTATATCTGTTTTAAAAAATCACTATTAGATTGCTACTTCTTCTAGCCACACAAAGCAAAACAGCACATCCTGCTCCCCGCCCCTTGGAAACTGGGTGATGCAGAAAAATCAAGGACAGAAAGAAGTAATGATTCATACAGTATTCATCCTTGCCAGTGAATGGGCATAGGGCTGTATCAGACCTTCCCTTTCACCTCTATCTGGCTACACTGAGTGTTGGGATGTAGCCTGCATCACAATACAGCTGAAAGAATAAAGGAGATTCAGGATGAAGAAAATGTGTCTGCATCGTAGCTCATTTGGAGGTCCAAAGCTTAGCAGTGCAGGTATTTCCAGCCTGTAATTTAGGGCATAGTCATAATTTCCCTCCCAGTGAGTAGCTCTAAATAGGTTAAGCCCAATTTGAACTGTAGTCAAAAAGGTGGCCGAGTCATTTACAGGCAATCAGGACAAAACAAACGCTTTTCTGCGTGTTACATGCAAAGTAAAAGTCAGGAAACAAATAAGACATTTTGACAGAGTGATCTTCACTTTCTTCAAATGTTCTATGTCCCACCTCCTTCATCAGCTTGAAAATTTCACCCTAACTCCCTTCAGTTTATTTTCACTACTTTAGCACTGTTCCTGAGCCCCAACCAGTATTCTGCTTCAGCATCTGGAACATCTCAGTTGCTTCACCAGTTATGTCTGTTGACTCAACCCAGTACAGCATGTGTTCTCTGTGACAGCTCGATGTTACTGATTTATTCTCAATTTATCTTTTGCTGTATGTTTCAGAGCTTATTCCATACCACTTTGCTTGCCTACACAGTATTCCCTAATCGATAGCCACATTCAGACATCTTGATTTTCCCTCCTACAAGAATTATTTCACATTTCCCTTTACATAATTTTCTTTTACTGACTTCTGCTCATTTTTCTGTGTGAAATATCGTGCTGCATTAGCTTCAAGGATGCACAGAAGCTGTAAGTTCAAGATCCAACTCTCATTGACAGGTCTTAATATTCCTGCATTCTGCCCAGCTTCATTTATGTTAACAAAACCTCATGTAGCCTCTGTTGTAATCTTAAAGACTGATGAGTGATTTCAGAATGCAAATCTCTTCTGCTTTCAGAACAGATGTATCAAATTATGCACCCACACAAGTCACCCACAGGATAACCCCTAATACAAAGAGGACCAACCTTTCACAGATCAAGAAAGTATGCAAAGAGATAAATTTCTCTCCACATATATTTCTTCCCAGCCTCCTTTTCAGCTTAGATGCCTTTGTAACCACCCTGTCAGGAAACCCCTCCTTCCCCATTTACAAGAGAGAAAAACAGTCAGGGAAGACTGCTTTCCCCAGGCTAAAATTATTCTCTGTGAATAAAGCCTGCCTGCATGAGCTTTCCAGACAGCTTAACTTTCAGAAAGGTCCAAACTCAATTAATAATACTACTGGTCCAGAAGACAAAGCTCATTCTTGAGGATGTAATGTTGGTACTTCCTGAAGATATATAAGGCAGCTTTGAAGCTAAAAAGCTTTTTAAGGTTTTCTCCTTTTAATGTTTTTTTAAATCTTTAACTCTCAGTTTGAGAGAGGATGGATTCAAAATTATTTCTTCATCTGAGAGGTACGTGCTTGTCTCTGTCTGTGAAACATTTTTAGGGTGTTAGTTCCCAATCTTATATAGCAAATTAATGCACTGACATTTGCAGCAAACTGCAACCCCTCTGGCACAGCTGATGCTCTTCATTTAACAGCTGGTAGGGTGAGGCTGGCCTTACATCTGAGTCCTTCAGTGACAGCTCCTCTATGGGTGCCAGAAGGGTGCAACACATTTTCCCAAATTCCCAAAAGCATAATTGCTAGACACACACTGTGGACAGACACTGGACACTATGGAAAGTAAGTAAATACTGGTTTAAGGCCGAAATTCCCTTTTAACACTTTAAAATAATATTCTCCTTTTTTGAGATCTGATCTAAGATTTTTGAAGTTCCATGGGCTGACAAAGCAGTCACAGAAAATTCAGATTATAATCTGCAAAGTCACTTCTCATCTGATCAGTTCAGCAAATTAAGAAACAAGACTCAATTCTGACAAATCTAGAAGCAAGTTGTGTCCTGATTTTTTACCTCTGAATCTGAGCTGTCAAGTTCAGCCAATGTGGGAGCTTTAAGGAGTCTCTTGCGTTGTACTGTTACTTGTGTGGTCCCATTCTGCTTTCCTTGTGGTGCCAGGCCACCGTTCACTACAGAGGCATCCACTGCTTTTCTTCCAGCCTCTGGCGTTGGCACATCTAGCAAAAGAAACAGAATAATTGGTGTTTGGAACTAATACGTACTTTGCCTTCTCAAATCTTACTGTCAAGGCAATACACACAAAAAGAAAAAAAAATCATTGTGATAGTTATATGTGTGCAATTATTCTACTTTCAGCAGTATGCTTCTTGGAGAACTACGGGCAATGGCTTGTGATACAAAAGCAGTATGAAAGAATGAAAGCCATGGAAAAAGCAGCAGTGCATAACAGCATAACACTAAAACCCAACCTCAGAAGAATACCAATCAACTTTAAAAAAATTGCTTGTGTTAAACCTGAAAATATTCTTCCTTCAATGTATAACCTATAATTAACTATAACAAGTACCAGAAGAATGCACAACCATATCTGTGCAAGTGGGTTTCCAGTGAATCTGATGACAACACCATACAGAAATTAGGAGGTTTAGCATGGAGTAAACCCTGTTTTTCCTGTGAGGACAGAATTGCACTTTATTCTGCAGTATACAGAAACGGAATGAAAATGAGGTAAATAATAAGCATTCATCAAACACATGCACAACTCTTAGGCTTGCATGGCCATTTGTATTAAAAATATGTCTGTGATGTCAGACCTTCATGTAACAGCAGAAACAGGAGGTTCCAGCTCTATTTTCATCTACATGAGTTTTACAAGGATGTAACTCCACGGAGTAAATTACTTGGGATTTCTGCCAGTGTGCAATGAAGATGCATCTCAGATAATGTAAGATTTGGGTCTGCTGTGCTTAGCCTAGCTTAGCTTAGGCATTAAGATAATGACTTAGGCTTTGATATTTTAGAAGAGCTTAGAGTTTGGTCTGATAAATCAGTTTTATCCCTGTAAAAGTACAAAGTGCAGTATTCCAAGCTAAAGAAAATTATGTTGGAGGGACAAGGAAGAGAAGCTGTTAATCTCTCATTTGCATATATGCCTAAGCATCTGGTCTTTCTACAAATGTGTTTTTCTACTCATGTAATTATAGGACTCCTTCCCCAGTCTTGTAATAACAAAGTACCTCTAGGTATTATAAGGGTAATGATGAGTTATTATTCCCATTTTTACACATGGTGAAAAGAGGCACAGAAGGTCAAGACTTGTAGCTTAGGTTACTGGGAGGACTGTGACAGAGAAACTATATCATCCAGATATTCAGAGTGCCAACAATGTAAGTACTCACCATCATTTGGAGTTACTTACATGTTGTCCTGGTACAAACAGACACAGTCACTGCTGCTACACCACCATTTGAATTAATAAAGCCATCTTTGCACAAGGTAAATTAAAACTACAGTCTAGACAAAGCTCAGCTACAGTAGGTAGCAGGTCTGTTTTACAACATTCTCACCAGAGCAGCTATTGAAACAGAATAAGGAGAGGAATAAGTTAAATCAATATATATTTTAAAGAATTATTCAGGTTATTATAGTTAAATGCTGGAAACTGAGCTAGAAAGGACAGAGGATATATTATAGTTCCTCTGTAAATCATACCTTCAACTGGGAGTATAAGAAAAGGCCATTATTTGGCCTATTAAAGTCATAGTGGCATTCCAAACCTATGAATCTGTGTACTACAGTGTCATTACTGCCTTCAGGTCCTCCCTACAAAGAGCTGCAATCAAAGACTTAGACTCTCTAACCCTTAGTTCCTATCTTCAAAGGCTTTGCTAATGGGTGTCCTGACTACCACTGTGGCTTATGGGTCATGGAGTTTTTTTTCCTTCTAGATCTCTGTGAGTACAGCATGGGCGTCCTCCACATCAAATGCATTCCTGCTCTAAGAGCTGCTAAACGCAACCCCAGAAAGGGACAGCAGGAAAATAAAACCCAAACTGCCTCCCCTCCCTGCTGCCAATGCCACTTCTTGAGACCTCATAATTAGCTGGCACGCAGTTGATTGATTGAAGAAGCTCTGGGTTTCCCAAATGAGTAAGAAAAAGCCTCTGACTTGTCTTTCGATTGCACAGGGTGGTTCCTGAACAGACTGTCCAGGGCAACAGCCCCAGCATCACCACCCAACAGCTAAAGGTGGTGCCCCTTCTCCCCTAAACCTCCTGGGTGGTGGCTCCGCTGCCTGATGGTAGGGTGGGTGAAGAATGTCCTGTAAGCACTCTTGGACTCACTGGGACAATAAATGATGGGAAGGCCAAAGCATAGCCCTCCTGCCAAAAAATAAAACATACAATAGGTCTGGGGAAAGGAAAGAGGGGGAAACACCCACTAGACATGCCCTAGCACTATGGCAGATGATGGAAGGTGTTTTCACATCATAAATTCTTCTCTAGTAGTTTTTTGTTTGTTTGTTTTGAGTGTGAGTTTTTTTCCTCTAAAAATTAGGCCCAATTTCTTTTAAGCCCCAGAAATGGAAATTTCTGGTCCATTTTGGAGGTAATTTATGTAGCCAATCACTATCTGTGAAGCCTAAACCAGTTGTGATTTGAAGTCACACATGTATGAATTGTTACACATATTTCTGAGTTCTTCATATGTTGGTTCGAGTTTTCTTCAAACACAAGAGAAGTTTTAGGTGAATCAAGAAGACAACCCAACATGGTATTTGTTTTCAAGGGCTCTTCAGTAGGATATATAATTTAGCACCATACTTTCCTTAAAAAAACCCAGGGACTTTTTACCACTTGTAAGCACTAAAGAATAATTAAAAAAATAGAGCAAAATTAGAAAAGCATCCAATCTATAAAATCCATTTGGTCAATCAAGTTCAGTTTCTCATTCTTGCACTTGCAGTACAGGATACATATGAATAAATGGATTATCATAATTGAAGAAAAACATCATGAAATCTTAGTTTCGACAAACAGATTTCAAGAAAAATCACTTGTTCCATAAATAAAACCTGAATTTGTTAGCAGACACAGACCAAAAAATGACTACTCTGTTTAAGCTATTTTAGTGATGTACTCAGGCAACAGAAACATTACTAGGTAGCAAATAATTGTACATTGTCATAAACAAAATAAAATTTATCAGGATAAACAAGGCAGAAAAAACAAATAGACTAATGTTTATAAAAATGAACGTGACAGAGAAATCAATGGACAGTTCTTTGAAACAAAAACCTAAATTTATTTTTTTTTCAACTGATAGGAGTTCACAATCTCTGGTTTCATAGATGTTTTGAAGATGGTTCCAACAACATTAAAAAAAGGCTTGTGTCTGTAATGGCCCCGGGTCAAGAATTTATTAGAGAGTCAGACACACTGAGAGAGTGTCACTTCTCCATGTTTTCAGGCAGCAAGTACAATGAACAGCACCTGCAAATTGGATGAATGTGTCTGCTTTCTTTTGAGTTTTTCTCTAAGCTATCATTATGACAGGCAAATCAAGAGAAGGTCTTGATTTGATTACTTGATCATTCTGTTGGGCTTCCCTGACTAGCTTTAAGACAGGGGAGACAAAAAACCCCCACCCTAGGATAATATGAAATGAACCTTTATTTACGTGTAAGATTATGTCTCTTGAGAAACAAGGAATTAAGCAGACCACAAATTACATGCAAACCACAGCAGTCATGTAACCATATGCCGTCTGCCTCCTAACCAGCTCTCCTTGGCAAAGAGTGACAAGAGAAACATGAATTTGCTCTAGACAGCAAATATACTCCTCAAGATTATAATATTTTACACTGCATTTAAAAGAAGGCTAAAATGGATTTGCAGAATTAATATAGGTTTACTTTTTGCTTGTTAGGATCACGATATACTGGGTATTCTTATATGATGAATAAGGGTAACAGAGATGTGCTGTTCCTTTCAGTGGACTTAAGACATTGAAGTCAAACATGAGAACTAATAAATCAGTGTAACAAACTGCCAGCCCTTTGCTGGTGTTTTCATCATATTGTGTTATCTAAATTAAGATTTTATCAGGAGCTGGTGGAGTCCTTCCTCACACTGGTCTGAGGCAGAGATGATCTAAAAGTAATAATTCCCATGAAATTTGGGTTTAAATGCTTCAGTTTCCTTTTTTTTCTTCTCTCCCTGCACATCCCCCAATGTACAAATTGTTTCTGAAATAACAACCTTGAAGCAGCCATGCATACAGCTTTGAGGTAAGAACTGGAGTGTTAAGAGTGGAAATGATTGATCTGCATTCAACACTGCATTGAAATTAAACTGCTTTTAAGGTGTTTTTCTATAACAGGAAGAAGGCAATGACTGTCTTGGTCTCAGTGACTGCCCTGTCCCTACCTGATATCTGAGTACCTCTTGGATATCTCACTATGGGTTCCTCCTATTCTACCAGTAGGAAACAGCAGTGTAAAAGGAGGTCCCAGGCATCCCTCCTCTCCTCTTCATGAGAGCAGTAGGCAGATGCCTGGGGTCAGGCACTGTGACATACCAACTACACCAGCTCAGTGCCAGTAAAAGTCTTTTCAGCATTGGTCTGCATCGTTCCCATCACAGACAGCATGCATAATATAAACCTGCACCTGTCCTTTAGCACTTAGTAGGAAACACTTCTGGTTTTCAGCTGGTTTGTGGGTTTTTTCATGACAGCAATTCCATCAGGCGGAGAGCAATGAAAGCAGTGAAAAGGCAAGTGTGTGGAAACAGCAATGAAAGCACAGTACAGCCTCTCTGCCTCCAAAATAATGAAAAAAGTAAAAGCATGCAAACCATTCAAAATTACTGCTTATCTGCTTACTATCAATATCCCAACCCATTTAATTTGCTTGTACTGCTCATCTGCTGTCTCACATCTATCTAACTGGAATGTTTTAATCACCAGAATTTACTTCTAAGTACAATTTATCAGATCATTCAGTCACACCATACTTGCTGATAACTACATGATTTGAAAAAACAAAACCAATCACATTTGGGAAATGGACAAAGAAACCAGGAAGAGTTCTTCAGTGGTCAGTCAAAAAGAGCAAATCAAAGTACAGTACAGATTGCTAAAGCTACTTCTTTAAAATAAAAACAGGATGGTGATGAATTAATAGATTATGAAGGGAGCTTTTGCAAAACATTGTTGGGATTTAAATAAATGAGGATGTCTCAGAATTCTTAAAAATAAAAGGCAAAGGAAGAAGCAGACAGACACATGTCAAAGGACAGACCTGAACATTTCTCTTTTGTTGGTCACTGGCACATGCAGTTTTATAGTCTCAAAACTGATGGAACTTCTGGTGTATCTGAAAGTAGTGATACTTCTTGAAAAACTAAAGTTTGCCTGTTTATGCTGCTATCTGAGGCCCTGGGGACCCTGCAGCTTTTGGTAGAGTAAAACATGATACCATGTACATACGTAATTTTAATCCCACCAGACAGCTGTAGTAGCTGTACAATGCACCATGAGTGTAAGGTTTCACAGAAAGGCTTGAGCTGGATTAACAGCTTGTCACCACCTCTGACAGGGAAAGCCTGTTTCTTCCTCCCTTTCACCCATGCCATCACCTGCCCTCCTCAGCCAGCTCTCTGATCATCTGATCAGACAGTAAAAGGGTTAAATCACGAAAAGAGCAGAAAACCAACCTGTTAAAAAATTAAAAGTATTTGTTCCTGGCTTACATGGGTGTGTAATACATGTGAATAAATGAGCAGGGCTTACATAAAGGAGGAAGAGGAATCTCATGCATAGAGGGGAGCTTGGGAAGGAGAGAGAGCAGCCAGTCCCTCCTCCCTGCTCCACAGTGATTACTTGGCTCAGCCAGAACAGGGAACCACATTCACGGGTAGGTCACTTGTGGACTGTGTTCCCATATTGCATAACTATTTTAGTTTTTATGTTATAGTTATTGAAAAACCTCTATATCGTCTTTCTAATTCACAATATGCCAGCATTTCAATCAGATTATGCCTTTCTGTGGGGAAAACAACCAGATGAGGCTAAAGGGTGCATGGAGAAACTGAGGATGAGAACTCTGCAAAAGTCTCAGATGAGATGTTTCTACATATAACTCGAAGGAAGGAGGGGAGCGGGTACAGAGAGCATGGATTTATTTGGAGACTCTTTTTGGGAGTCACCTAAGGGAAATTAGGTAAGAGCTAGCATAAGACAGCTAGCTCTCCTCAGCAGACAAACCTTTGGGGCTGATGTTGAGTATTTCCTACATCAATGATGGAATCTTTGAGCCTGAACATCCTGGAAAGTTAGTGTATAATGAGGAAGGAATGAATTTATTTTCTGGCTAGCAGGCACAGACTCTATCTGACACTGCTGTTTCTCAAGTAGAATATGTTCATACAGTTACTGCATGTCCTAACTAATGGCTTACAAAGAGGAAACTTGAAATTTGATATTAGGTAGTTGATAAAGGATCAGTTATTGAATCCCCTGTAACAGTTATTACCACCAAACCTTATCAATTTATTTTGCTGATCAGTAAAGAAAGAAGGTTTAGCCTCTTTTTTAGTGAACCTCTTTGATTTCACAGCTCACAAAGCTTCTAATGTAAAGACACACAGAAGAACTGACAGTTTCTTTCTAGATCAGTATACATAGGTATATTTCATTAAATCTAGAAAGGTAGATGAGTTCAAAGCTAGTTTCTGGATCCTTGTGAGAAATGAAGTACTGCAAAAGATGGTATAGTCAAAAAGTCAGATTAATAAATAAAGCAATCAGACTTGAAGGTGACACTGTATTCTGCAATCCTTTTAAGAGTCTGGAATTCCTCTGGGCCACCTTATTTTGGTAATCTGTTTAAGCAGAATTCCAGCACTCTACTTCAGGTGAAATGCAGATGTTTCCTATACCTAGGCAATGTTTTGTGGTAAGGGAAATGTAGGTACCAATAGCTAATTTATATAAATTTTTTATTTTCACTGACCATGTATTGGAAGAATCCCTTCAAGTTTCTTTCCTAAATGTGAATTCAACAAACAGATGGAACAAATTTCACAATAAGCACAATAACCACAGGTCAGGTGGTGTAGGACATTTTACCTGACAAGTCAAAACTGTAAGACATGCTAAGTGGCCGGATTGCTGTAAAAAAAAAGAAACAAAAACAACAAAACAAGAAAACGATTCAGCTATTAGAAAAGCAGAGGGATAATGAAAACAAAAGATTAACTCCACTTAAGACATTTTGGATTCTGTTGTCTAAATCCAAAATGTGTCAGACATACTCCTGCTTCACTGTAGTAAAGCTCAAAGTCTGAAAACTACAGTAGCATAAATGGGATATGCAAACAGAGCAATTATAAATATATTAGTATAGTTGTAGAATGAGATCTTCGGAATTCAATAAATCAAATATCAAAACAAGAGGCAAGTATCTTAAAAATTTAGTATTTTCAAATAAAATCCTATGAAAAAGGGAAAAGGGAAAGAGGAGAGAAAGCTGAAAAGAAAATTGAAAGCACAAAGCCACGTTTCACACAAGTTTCAGTGACCTGAAATAAAGATATTTCTAATTTTTTTAAGCATAATCTCCAATGATTATAATTAAACTAATAAAGAGAGACATTCAAGCTAAGCTTGAACAGTAGTTTTCCTTGAAGAGGATGGAAAAAAAGGCCAAAAAATATCTGATTTGTGCTGATTCCTGTGCTTTTCAAAAACCTCAGGTGCACTTAGCCTTTAAAATGTATCAGTAATATTCTCTTCTTCCTGGGCCTCTAACTATTTTATTGCTAGATAAGAAAGTGGTCAGATGTTCTTTATATCTGGAAAGACCTATCTATATTTCCAATTAAACTATGTAATTCAGGGAGCAGACACTCAAAATAGTACTCAACTGAAAATAAAATTTCAATGCACTAATCTGGATAAGCAGGCCAACCCCAATGACAAGAATGTACAAAAATGTTAAAAAAGAGCTTACATGTCTTACTTGACAGGTGATAAACATGCAAGTCGGTATGAAAGAGCCTGTCAGCCACACATACCACTGCATTAAAAGGTGTTTATAAAAAAAGGTTATACTGGGACAAGTTTTGCTCATGAGAATAAAGTGGTGAATGCTGTAGGTGGCTGACTCAGAGCCAGATTTGGGAGTTGGTATTTTTTCTGTAGTTCATTAACTAGACAACATCGGCCATACATAACAGCTACCGAAGCACTATTTAAATCCCTGTCCAAACTAAGCATTATACATTTTAAAACATAAGGGTGTTTATCACCTCATGCTGAATCCTAACTGAAGGTTGATAAAACACGCACATGAAGCAAAGTTTTCTCTAAGTTCCAATAGCTCCACCTGCTTGAGTCACAAATCCATGCTTTTAATTAAAAGGACATGTACCTCAAAGCTGTGTTTGTCTTGACAGTTTATGCTGATCATTTTATGAGCTCATTTGAAAGCTCACTTCAGCTCCTCCACTCAAAACACTCCCTTTGTGAGAACAGCTACCAAGTTTCAATCATCATTTCCAAATAAGTTTTAGACTGAGAGTGGCCAGCCAGAGGCTGCCTTTTCTCAGTGGCAGCTCAGGGTACAGAAGGTCTTACCTGTACCATGTGTTGTGCAGAGCAGAGGGACAAAGCCTGAGGCTGCTGGGAACACATGCTGTAGGTACACTCAGATCACAGAGGAGGAACTGCAGGAGTATAGCCCCCCTCACCCCAACAGTCAAGTGTAGTTGTGCTCTCGACTGCTATAAACTGAGCAAAAAGGAGTAACTGTGGGACACGTGAAACATACCTTATGCTCCCAAATATTTCATTCTAATGTGCTTTTTTTTCCCCCCTCCTTTTTAATAGCAACAAATATTTCTGTCCAGATGGTGTAAGTGTCCCATGTGGAGTTAGATTTGTAATCCTTAAGCCTCATTACTTTACATGTTGTTACACTAAATTGCATTCAGTGGTCATTTAAACTGCATGGCAGATCTATTTGTGCCATACTGAATGCCACTAGCATTACTCCATTTGCAATTCTGCACAAACACATTCTACTCTAAAAGCAACTTTGGGCATAGCAATCATTTCAATGTGAGAAAGAACAAACCCTCATATTTCAACACAAGAAAAAATTATCTTAAAGACCTGTGATCTTTTTACTTCTTCATGCCAGCAGCAAATATAAACTCAGGAAAAAAAATTGCATGCATCCCTTTTTACACCTACAGTAATATGGCATTTAATCCAATCAATTCACTGGACTTAAGAGGAATTACTAGAGTTCCAAAACACAAAAATTTAATTCTTTAGCAAAAAATGAAGAATTGGTGGAAGAGAGGTATCCCTCATTGGAGGCCATGCCCTAAAATCAGTTTAGAAGTCCTAACCAGTGGTAGTCCAAAATTTAGCATTGGTTTTAGAAACTGTTTACTAACCTAATTGGATGCCATTTATATCAGTTAGAAATTGTAAAGATTTATTAGATCAGATTTGCTGCCCCTGAGATGACATGATAGTTCTCAGATGGAGAACATTTAAAACACTGAAATTAAATGTTTGAAAGAAAAGTGAGGAATCATTCCACATTTTTACAAGCTTCCTACATTTGGAAAAATGTGTAGGTCTATTAGAAATGTTAATTGATAGGGCAAGCATAAAACTAATCCAAACCAGAAACTGGAAGGCCCAAAAAACCAATATTCAAAACACTGTGCTTTTAAAAATGCACCCAAGCATTCCCCAAACTCCATCAAGCACTTCAAAAACAATGCAACAAAGCAAGACTGATGAAACTGTTTTTCTCCAGAGACAATGGGTTGTCACAATCCACTTGAATCTGGACCAGCGCCTTTGAGCACGTGGAAAGCACAAATATTTTGCAAAAAGCAGGGATAGACAGTACGTACGTGGGTTATTTCATGCTTTTCAGATGTAAGATGCCACATTTGCTCTTCAAGAATCCAGCTAGTTTGGTTTTTCTGATACAGATAAATACCACTCTCTTAAAGCAATCAAGTCACTATATAACACTATATTTGTCATTCTTTTGTCATCAGAACCTGGTGATTGCTGCACAGTACAGTATTTTGTATAATTTCATAGCGGGTTGTTAAATACGCACTGCAGAAATTAAATGTTTTGCAGTGCAAGTCTGAATTATTTTCCCACTAAAATGATCTACAAAGAAATGTTCCACAACTTAGAAAATGAAGCAAACATTCAGATTCAAAGTAAGTGCAACAGATTCAGCAAACACAATAAAAGCAGGTTTTAAATTAAAATAAGGAAGTTGATGACACTAACAACAGGAAACACAGAGAATAAATTAATTAAAAACAACATGTAAAGAAGACTTGCAGATATGTAAGGCATACTGCACTGTGGAGAAGAAAAAACTGTTCCATTCTGAGCAACTCTAACATTAGCTGTCATGTGCAACAAGCAATATAATACCATTAAATTTATCTAATACTTACATTAAAAACTTGAATGGAATCAAACTGAACCATTCGGTTTCGTATTTTAAAATATAGCTTAGCCCAAAAATTGCATAGGCCTAGAAAATCCTGTAGGTTCTTTCTTTTTCTGAAGTGTTGAGAATAATTTTATCCTTCATGACACCTGCACAGACATGGCTAATATTGCTGCTTCTCGTGTGGGAAGTTTTCTGTGGATGCTGCGGGTAAAAACTGGCAATGTGCTTACCCAGCCTGCTACGCCTTATCTCATCAGGTGAGACTGGACGTAACTTCCTCTCCGCCTTGATTTCCTCCAGTATCCTTTCATGAAGGCTGCGTGGCCGTGGTGGGGTTGGTTTCAGTTTCCTTGCCGAGGCCTTGGGATATAAATATAATCATATTTACATGAAAAACTGCTTCCTTGAAAGTAGATTTCACACTTTTTTTGAAAAAAAATGTGGAATGTTGTGATATGATTTTACATGCACTCAATTTTAAACCTCACATAAAAAAATAGGGTTTTATTTCTCCCTGATGCATGATGATTTCCCAGAGATAAAGGGCTGCTGGTAATAACAGCTATTCATCGGTATGTGCAAGATATTGCACACTCAAGATCCTGTTCTATATATACAGAAGACAATATTTTTGAAAGCCTATGGCAGAAAATGTGGTATTTACATATTCATTGGACACAAACATGCTTTAAAAAGCCACAGTTTTTGTTAGGAATGAAGCCCATTGGATTACATACAGGATTTAATGGAGGTCGCGATCGGATGAAATCCAGGATTATTTCATGGGCACTCTTTTTTAATCGAGGTGGGATGTCACCGTTGACCTGGAAAGGAGAAAGTGAAACATATATTGTTGTGTTTTACATTCACAGTCATGCAGATGAGAGAGTTGAAAACTCACAACAAGCCTGACAGAGCTGACAGTGTTCTGACACCTGCACCAGACGTAAAATCCCACTGGTCCTGAGCAGAGCAATAATCTATATGCAGAGCACAGTCAAGCAAAAAAACATACATAACAGCTTCTCAGCTTTGCTGATAGCTGCAAAATAACCACAACTGCAGCAGCTTTAATCAGCAATACTTAGGATTTTGAAATGATGAAATCAAATGTCAAGGCTGCAATCGTGTCTATGGGAGAAGTACTTTTCCTCTCTGTAAATCATAAATTTCTGTAGAACAGGGGCTGGGTGAGGGTTGTTTGCTTTTTTTGTTTGGTTTTCTCCAAAGACACAGACATTTCTTTCTCTGAGAACTCATTTAGACTTAAGACATCACAGGAAAGAGTCATCAGTTCACTATATGTATAGGATATAAAAGAAGGCACTGGAAGTTCTCGTATCACATAAAGAATGTATACATTGTAAGCTGGGAATAAATGTATGGATTTGCTTACAAAAAGCACCTGTCGGGGTCGGTCAGCATACAGCACAGTGCCCAAGCACACTGTCAGGGATGAGAGAGCATCCTATGTCATACATCCTTCTGGCACCTCCTATTACCACACAGTAGCTGGCTATCAGCCCTATCCTCCAATTTGACAGAAATTCCCATGACCATATATGACATGAAATACATGACTGTATTTCTTAGACCAACTGTCCCATGTTTCAGCACTTCTTTTTATTTTCTTAAAGGCCAGTTGTCTCATTTCTTTGGGAGACTCCATTCACACAAACTCTGTAGCCAGAAAACATATGTAAAGACATATCTCTGGTTTGCCATATCACATGCCCTTTGGCTATCCAGATGGAATGGTGCAATCAGAAAAATGGGTTTAAATGCCATATTCACCTGAATATGATCCCTAATTGAACTTCATCAATGCCAAGCAGCTTCTGTACAAGCTCTGCTCACCTCAAGTATGCCCTGTTTCCAGGCTGAGGCTGAGTGATAGCCTCCCAGGGAAGATTCATCCCTTTCCCGCTAAGGAAGAAGATGTAGAGTCCCTCCTGGGGAACACTTAATTGCCTTTCTGAGGACTCTTTCTGGAGATATTCTACCCCAGACACAGTCCAAACTCTATTTGTGGCACCCTCCTTAGCTTCCTTAGAGTGAATTTCATGTTGCTTGGCAGAGAATACCAAGTTGCTAAACCCTTCAACGTGCATCATCTTCTTAAAAACAGTGCAGAAAAATTAAAATGGAAAAGGTTTATACTAAATGGTGATTTGACATTTCCTGATGAGGAGAATATTTTTTTAAGCGGTGTGATTGATTTCTTCTCTTTAAAGACTGAGCAATTTTTTGAGGCCAAAAGGCTTTGGAGGATTGTTAATGAAATGAGAAGTCTCTCTTCCCTGAGTTACTGTTCATCAGATGTCAAAGATGATAGCTGAAGCTGAGAATTATTACCATCAGAACAGCCGTTTTGTAAACTGATAATCTCTGTTCTAGCCCTGGGGAACAACCCTCTCCGTGACAATAGTAAATAAATAATACATGGCTCTGAGCCTTTCACCTCAGGGCACTCTAGGCCCTGACTTAATGCCATCAGGGTATAATTAGTATCAGTATTACCATCTGATTGGAAAAGAAGAAATGTACGATTTGCTTAAGTGATTTTCCACAGGATACATGGGGAGCTGGTGGCAAAGCAAGTGGATGTTTCACAGCCAACAAGCCAAGAGAGTGGGAGCACCCACAGCAGAACCTTTGGCGCTCAAACAAGATACTGATATGGAAGATACTGATATGGAAGATACTGAAGAGAAGCCTTCATCCTCTCTGTCCACACTAGATCTCTTTATTTACTCAAACTAGCCCTCTCTGTAATGAGCAATTTCAAATGCATTCTTTACTTTTACTTAATTAAAATTCATGGCTCTTGATTAAAGTCTAAATCAGAGACATTCCACAGATGCAGCCATGATACATGCAGGGGAAAAAAATCACCAAGGAACAAATTTAGCTCCTTTTTTTTCCCCCCACATACCAGATTGGTCCCAGCTGCAAACCAGTAAACACTGTAAAACTATACTATACTAAGTACTGTAAAAACACTGTAAAACTATACTAAGTTTTCATGTAAACCAGCTTTTGTATAGCAGTATGCATTAAAAATAGCAGTGAGGAGAAAGCATAACCGATTATTATAAAAATCAAACATAAATGTGGACACCTGCACATAAAAATTAGCATGTAATCATCTACTCACAACCTGCTACCATTACATTTTAATATATAAATATGGATTTGCCATTTAAAAAAATAACTGCAAATAGTACTTAGTTACCTTTGGGTGAAACCCAAAGCCTTAAAAATGGTGATTCCAAACAAGAAGTACATTGCTCATAACTTTCAAAAAAATAACTTCATTTATCATTGACATTTAATTATTTCAGCCATTTATTTGTCTCACTATTAAAGCTGTCAGCATTAAGTAGGAGAGTGCTATCTCTAAATAATAGCCAACATGAAACTGATATTGTTTTGTACTATCTAGACATTTCCATTTAAAAGGAAATTGCATAGACACTGATACAGACAGAGGGGGCATGCTACATCATTTCCAAAACAGCTCATGATAAAATTTTATGGTGAATTAAAGTACTATAAGTAGATATACATTTACCATCTTGCATTATGCAGATAGTATAGTGTTTTAGTTAACATAGTTGTTATATAGTGTGTATGTGACACCACACAGCAAGCTCAAGCAGCAGTGTCCAAGAACGAAGCGCTTTGGTACTTCCCATTATAAGGTATTCACGCTGCTGCTCCTGTACATCTACTGTAGAGACAAGTTTATGATACCACATGATAACCACAGTATTTACACAGAGTTACCCCTTTGAATATCCCTAAAGCACGATTAGGAGCTGTAAAACTCCCTGCTCTACTTAGGATGACTTCTAAACTTCTGTAGAAGAGTGACCAAGTTGGAAAACGAAAAAGCGGCATTCCCTGCTGAATGCAACTGAATGCCACTCAGCACAACTACGTCAGACCCTTGTGTTTACAAGAACAAAAGACTCTACAATGCCCAGCTGGACAAACTGGTCAAAGTCCTTTCCTCACATTCTCTATGTCTTGCTTGAAACATATGAAATCTTGCTTATGAAAATACTGTCCACACACAGCTGTTACTGCAACTAAAGTAAGTACTGTAAGATGCTAAATACTGCAAAGAAATAAATGTTTTCAAAAAACACACCAAAACCCCTGTTACAAGATTCTCAGCTTAGACATTCAAATTACTGGATATTTTTTATATTAATAACTTCAGCCTATATATTTAAATTCCCCCGTTGCAACACGGCCAAGCTAATACCACTGTCACAGTTGTTTGTGAAGAGCCTGAATATGAAGACAGGGTGCTGTTACCTATAAAGATGGATTGCTCAAGAAATACAGCGAATGATGCACATCTTGGAGGGGGAGAGGTGGGTAGAAAGGAGAGCTAATTGTGAATCACTGTGAAATTAAAAACTGTAGCTCAACACATATGCATAATAAAGAAAAATCAAGCCTGCAAGAGCAATACAACTCTTCAATTTCTCCATTAGTAAATGTTGACTCTACCCACGTTCACAGTTTTTAACTTTTGTGGGAGTGGGTGCTCCATGGGAGAAAAACACTATTAAATCTCTCCAGGTAGATATTTAAAGATCACAAAATGCCAGAATGAAAGCTATCTTGCTCCCACAGCAACCACAGAAATGAGGACTCTTACATCCACATGGAGAGATGACAAATCTGGAATTATTTTCATATGTCCTGAAATAGAAATGCCAACGTCACTGAGACAAATTAAACCAGTTATTTACCAAAAGCCCAGAATCTGACAATCTTCAAAACATTTTGAATGTTTGCACTATGACGGAAGGTGGGTGAGAACAGGCAGCTCCAGTTATTGCTGTCTGTTAGTGCAGTACTTTTGACAGTCTGAAACACCAAAATACTTCCTAATAGGAACATCTGTTCCTTTCCTAATTTTTGCTCAGAGTACTGAGCAGCCATGGACAGATCAAGCTACTCTTTTAAACACAGCATCATATTAATAAAAAGAACAATGAAGATTTCATGTTGCATCTGACTTACTTAAAAAATTTACTAGCCTCTTATCATTAGTAGCACGTGTGTTTTCACAAGCTACCAAGTCTAAAACTACTACCTATAAATTGAAAGCAAAAATTGCTTTTAATAAAAATTTTGCCAAACATCCATTTTGATTGATAGAAAGAAACATAATCCGCTTTTTCTAGACTGCCTAAAAATTAAGATTTAAGATTCTTGTCCTTTTCTCCTCTTCTCAAGAGCCACAATGATTTTCTCTGATGGGAATACATATAATCAGCTTTGACCCATAATAGTCAGGTAAAAGATGCTGTATGTATGCAACCTAATGAAAGCTGTAATTCTATGTGAATCCTTCAGGCTCTGCGCATTCCATATCAAGCTACAGTCTTATTATTGAACATGCTTTGCACAGTCTTCAAGCAGACCCTACAGCAGGATTCAAGTTACTGAATTTAAGGTTTCCAATAAGAAAGAAGTGATTTTTCTAGCACCATGTCAGGAGCAGTTGTCAGACTGAACCACAGTCTGCACCACAGACAGTCCTACAGGTACCTGCAGCAGATTGTAATCTCAATTCATGTTTATGCCCAGAGTTCACTTTGACAATCTATCTAGTTGACAAGATAGCAGGCCAAAAATAGATCCTTACAGGGATTTTGTACACAGTGAGAGCCTGGATGAGCAGAGGAGCAGCTGTGCCTCCAAGACATACCATATAATGAAGAAAATCTTTTCTGAAGAGGCAGGAGCTTGCTTAGCAGAAGATGAATTAAAAGCTAGTCTGACAAAAGCAAAATTAGATGACCCAGGGGTTCCCATTCAAACAAAACGACTATTCTGATTGCATACAGTAATCAAGGTCCTGAGGGGACTGTTCCTCTTTCGCAGCAAGTAGAAAGAACACTTAGCACAGTTCTCTGAATTGTTAGGGGGAAGACAGATAACATCATTACCTGGGTTTCTATTTCACCCTCTTGATTTAACATTTAAGCAACATCTGCTGCAGAAAATAAATACAATCAGATAGTCTAAATCCAGATCTCGATTAGAAAAGTACTTTCAGCTCAAACATAAAAGGCATTCATGCTACACACTTTCTGCCTCTCTCATCTGTCTCCCTCCCCCCCCTCTGATTTTTTCTCTGGTGGAATCACGGCTTTCTTACCATCAAAGATTGTGTCAGAATTTGTCAGGAAAGGAAATACATCTCAACACTGAATATTCTAAGACAATGCTTCCATTGTAACTAATGACAGGGGAAGATAAGTAAATACAAGGTATAAATATTGATATTGACCAAATACATGCCTCTGAAAAAGGGATATAAAATGTCCTTCTAGAGATAAGGACCCCTTTAGATTGATTGCTAGCTTATCAGGAAGAGCTTCTTAATGCTGAAAAAAATATAACCCAAAAGGACAGAAAGAAAGGGAGACACCAATAAATATTAAATTGGTTCTGATAAAAAGAGTACCTCAAGTCAATCTTACAAGCACCCTTATGAGAATCTAGGAGGAGGAGATTCATGAACACTCTCCAGCTTGCTTTGGCTTATTGTCTTGACTTGAAAGTGACAGTAGAATATGCTGAAAATAACTGAGCTCAACTTCTAAAAATGGAAGATTTAATTTTTTTTACATTGAGTATTCCTTGAAAATTCATAACAGATCTTGATAAGTTTTCAAGCGCTGTGATACAGGCAATAGATAATATAAGTTTTCAACCCCTGTAGGTTTTCCTTTCCCATCACACTGTCATTCATGGTAGCACTTTACATTCTGGAATTCCAAAAACTATACTGTAAATCAACAGAAATGTTCTCTCCAATGAGAAAAGTCTAAAAGAGTCTCTCAGTTGAAAGCATGACAGGACTTTTGAGATGACTCTTAAGGTTATCACAAAAGCAACGCAAGGTATTTGTTCAAGCATATGATGCATAAGCATGTCTTTCATAATCGTAAATGCCTGCCACATGGAAAACAAAATACACTACATGTGTTGGTTTCATGTTTTCCCTCTCAATGCACTATGAAAATTTAAGATGCCATTTAAAACCCATGAACATTAGTATCTGTAAGAAATAATAATTTCAAGATTCTCAGAAAAAAAAAAAAGAAAAGACAAGAAGAAGATAAAAGAAGGAAAAGAACATTTCAGATTTGACAAATTCTAGTGATTCTCTTGACTTACCATGACCTTCCTTAAGGTGTAGCGTTTGGATCTAATATCATCCATCAGCATCTCATAGGGTGTGAGCTGATATTCTATTGGGAGTGGGTTGTACTGACGCTCTTGAACTTTCTTAAGTTTAACACCATTCCGTAAATCTCGCATCACTTGCACCCAAAAACGAGCCTGAAGGGAAAAGAGAGAGAAATTTTATTTGATATCTTACCTTGAATAACAACTCATATTAAATCGAAGTTGTTAGTTTTCCTTCCAGGGCACCACCAAATATGTACAGCTGAACTATTTTATTTTTAACACATCAATCAAAATCCATTTTATTTTATATAAGCCTATTTTTAACACTCGTGAATGTAACAAAACTTTGTTGCAACTCAGCAGACTCACCTCAAATACAGAAAAAGAATTTGAAATTCTCATACTTTACATCTGTATTCCCATTTCAAGTATACTGCAAGCATGCCTTTAAAGTTTTTAGACTTATACCTAATACTATGCAAATTAAAATGATGACTGAATCTGAAACATTGTTGCCCAGAACTTCATTGCAAAATTTCCCAGTAGTTGTTCTTCAAACAGAAATCTTAGAATGGACTCCAAATCCTAAGATCCAGCAATATCTTCTCAGTAGTCAACTTCCTTTGGCTCTGCCTGTAAGAGCAACACACACTAACACTTCCCTCTCATTTTCTGGGAAGCAGAATGGCTGGAGAGAAGAAAAAAAAAGTGGTGGATAGAAGACTGGGAAATTGAAATCAAGTCCTTTAAAGAACCTCATAATATTCATCTATGAACTGGTAAGAATAGAAACTAGAAAATAAAAAAAAGCTATTTCCTGGTTAAGAGCTTCCCTGTAACCTTTTTCTTTCATCGTTGGAAAACCTCAGCTCTGTCTACTCCCTGACTGCCCCTCTGAAGGTGAGTCAGCATGATTCCCGCCTAAATATCCAGTCTCTTTAAACTGCAAAAGCTTCTCCATGAAAGCAGTCTAAAGGAAATGTATTGCTTCAATACTTCTATTGTTTCATCTGTCAGGAAATGAAAGTTGAGACTCATTTGGTTCTAATTTGTCATTAGTTACTATTAATTCATATGGTAAAAAGAACAGAGACTGATTTTAACATAGTACCATACAATGGTTTGGGTTGGAAGGGATCCTAAAGCTCATCTAGTTTCAACCCCCCTGCATTGGGCAGGGACACTTTCCACTAGATCAGATTGCTCAGATCTGTTCCTGTGCTCCATCACCCTCATTGTAAAGAATTTCTTCCTAATATCTCATCTAAACCTACTCTCTTTCAGTTTAAAGCTATTCTTCCTGTCCTATCACTACAGGCCCTCGTTAAAAAGTCCCTCTCCAGCTCTCTTGTGGGCCCTCTTTAGGAAGGGTGTGATAAGGTCTCCAGGAGTCTTCTCTTCTCCAGGCTGAAAAACCTCAACGCTCTCAGCCTGTCTCCACAGGAGAGGTGCTTCAGCCCCCTGATTATCTTCACGGCCCTCCTCAAAACTCACTCCAACAGGTCCATGTCCTTCTTATGTTGGGGAACCCAGAGCAGGACACAGTGTTTCAGGTGGGATTTCATGAGAGTGAAGGTAATGACACCCTAAGTAAGCTTTATAAAGAAATATAAATTACTAGTAATGATGCTGAATCACTATTTAATTGTTGCCTTACCCAGTCAGCATTTTTTAAGTCATCAAGATCTGTGCTGGATTCATCACTTCCCTCTTTGTCCATTTCCTGAATCTTCTTCAGGTTCTGCCAATGAAAAGGAGTCAATAAATGAATGATGGTGTTACTCTCAAGTAAAATTTCAGCTTGATTTTTGACATCTCTTGTATCAGGTTGTTTGGTTATTCTACTGAATGTTTTATGACTTGAATAGTAATACTGTAAAAGTAACTTGAAACACTATTTGAATGTATTTCTCTTCCTTGAAAAGCGTACCTTAAATAATGGGCAAAAAATGTTAAGTTTTGAGTATGAAAGTACTTCAGGTACTAACATGCTGGAGGAAAAACTATACATGGAAACTTCAATCCCTAAAATTTAGCTATGCACAGAAAAAAAGCAAACAACCACCTGGCAGGTCTGTTAAACTACAACACAGAAAGGTAAGGATCCCATTCATACCAAAATTATTGTTATTTGTTGAATTCAAGACTTCATTTTTTAGAAGGAGAAATTCCCAGAACATTAGTTGTCAGGAGAAATAATCTACGAGAAATCTTTACACTGAACAGACTTGTATATATATTGTAATTAATTAGTCTGTATAACACGGGTATAGGTTCTGAAATATCAATAATAAAATCATGTAAGTAAGAGAAACATCTTTCAAAGATGAAAACTGTTATTTGTGGACAAGATCAGATCATGAAAATATGGAGAAGATTGTGTGCAAAGGGGCAAAAAGAAGCTTTCATACAAATAAGAATGTGAAAAATGATTAAAAGTTAGAACACACCAAAGAACAGGCAAGCTTGCATACAGACAAATGCAAGAAAAAAATTTGGAAGGCTGTGGTTTTAAGCAAATTATTTTTTATGCATTAACTCCTGCATATTCATAATGTTGTTTTATTTTTGTTTATTTCTGTATTGAAATGTTCTGGAATGAGTAGTACAAACAAATTCTCAATGACGTACTTTACTTTCACAGAGAGCTTTACAAAAAATCTTTAACAATGTTTAATTTGATTTCTTTTCTACATACTCACTAGTATATTCAAAATGGATAGTTAAGTCCTCTGCTAACTACTTCTTTATTTTATATGAGACTAAAGCAACAGATCAGAGGTGTGACAGACATATTTATCAAAAGTATATTTCTTACTTTTAAGCACTCAAGCTCTTCCTCTAATGGTACTGAACAATCAGTCTCAATTCAGCTTCTAAGTTTTCAAGAAAAAATAAAAGCAAATATTTTTTAAAACTTTTTTTTTCCTGGGAGTAAAACTTCCAATTTCCAAACTGCCAACATTTCAGTGTAAGAAATGGAAGCATGGGAAGAGTGCTTAACTTGCACATTTAACAGCACAAGTATTTCCCAAACCTGGCTACAGAGATAGCAAATGTGAGTCAGCTACCACAGAGGTTTTGGAAAGAGACCAGATGGGTTCTTTATTGTCTTATTTAATAAGCAACACAATTGATTTCACATCAAGGAGGAAATACTACCATTACCCTATATAAATAAAATATATAATTTACATGAAGACTCTCAAAACCATAAATCACCTACACTAACAGAAGCAGACAGATCACAGGACAATGTGGGAACATTCTGGCATGACTTGCAGTATCACAACAGGATACCTAATTGGGAAAGAATGTCTTCATGGAAACTTGTGTTGTCCTGGTGCTGTGGTCAGCAGTCAGTCTGACACTTATAGGCAATTGCCCTTTCCAAGGGAAAAAAAAGAAAAATGGAAAGAACAAATAAAGGCCTTGCTTATATGTATTTTGCTATCCAGGGTTTCTTCTTTTCTGTATCACACAGTTGCAATAATAATTTCAAATACAGTATCTGTGAACTGTAAATTACTTGCTTTCTAGCAAACTGCTAACATTTATTGATAATCTGCAAAACATAAAATTGTTCTGATACTTTCTCCTTTTCTCTTTGTAACCAAAAAGTAACTTTAGTAAATGAGCTCACAAATGTCAGATTTGCTGCTCCTTTTCATACTGCAAGGTACACATTAATTTTTAAAAAAATAACGTATTCCAGCTGCTTAAGCTATACTTCAACCATTCAACACGATTGGTGACAATTACCCATCTCAGCAACCATGTTCTCTTACCATACAGTTTATTGGGTTGCTTTATGCCCAAAGGCTAATGTGTTTGACTGACATAAATATTCCATGAAGCTAAAAAGATTACAACCTGTTTTTCTTAACAACAGAAAATAAGAAGAGGGGAAAAAAACCCCATGAGCAGCTAAAAGATCTTCTAAATAAGGCAATCTAATTAATTTCTCTGGAACATAGCTAGAGGGGGAGTTTCTACTCGAGAAAGCACAGGTGTAAGTGATGCCGGCTACCATGCACTGGAGAGCTGCAAGAGCAAAACCTGCCAGCCAGGAGATCTCTCCAAGTACAGTTTATAGTACAAATGAATTGGTACAAGCACAGGCTACTGCCAAAGCCAGGCTTCTATTATGCCCCACTCTCATGCTTAGTGCTCTGTCTGCTGCTCTTGTACCAGCAGACACCCATTTCACAGGGATAGTTCAATCCCCTTCCTAGCACCTGGCTCAGATCCCTAAGTGCTGCCCGCTATGCAATCAGTGGGAGAAGAGTACAAAATAAAGGAATTTCCATCATTATAGAAGTTACAAAGCTTTGGAAGACTGGGGAGAAAATAAATCAGCAAGTGCTCTACCCTTGCCGTTAGTTCTTAGGATGGCTTCTTTAACTCTTCCACACCTGCCAGGTACTGCTTAGGAAGGAATAAATTCACTGTGACAAATGATTATGTTTAAACTCCTACACTAAATGGAACATTAGGATTTCCCTCCAGCACCTCCAGCCATCATCAGTGCGTTTCTGCCTCTGCTTCATTGTAAATAATAGAAACCAACACCTTTAAAATACAATAGACCCTTTATCATAACTCAGCTGTGATCCAAAACCTGCGACTAACCTCAGCTGCTGTAGCCACTTGTGCTTACCCTTGGGACAATGGCTTAAGAAAAGCTATTACAGCAAAATAAATACATGCCCTAAAAGAATTTCCATTTCAGAAAGTAGTAACATCTTAAAATGGTTATTCTAAATGATCTAAATGATCCCAGAACCTCAGATCCATACCACAGACCTGATTCAGTCTGAGTGTTTGTTCAGGAAATAAGGTTTAGAAGTGTACAAAATGTGTTTCAAGAGCTTATCCTCTTTTTTTAAACCATTACAGCATTTGGCCATTTTTTTAAAAGACTGCATTTTGTGACAAAAGCTAGTAATAAAAATATCAAATGTCTTCAAACCTCTTGCTGCACTATTAAAAGCAGGCACTTGATTTGCTGCTGCTGCGTGGCCCACATTTGAGATGCACTCTTCTGTGCTCAGTGACAGATGGGAGTTTATATAAGACACTTGTCAGCACAGTGTCAAAGACTTGTTTCCATAAAATGCTCTCTAAAGCACAATGCTTCAATGAATATGGTATTCTAGGGAATTCAGATCTGAACTTTGTCTTTCACCAATTGCAGAACACGGGCTACTGCAGTTTCCAGTTTATACTCTTAATTAGGAATGATTTGTTCACTAATTGAATTGATTCTTACTCACTATCTGTGAAGCTAATAAAATATCCTTGCACATTTAGGCTCAATTTAAAAATATATAATAGGCACATGGGGAAAACCTGCTTTTACATATCTTCAGCTATTCAAATTGGGTTTAAATTCCAAGGGTTTGGCCAGCAGCATTACCCTGGTTCTTTGAAAAGACCCAAATCCCATGTGATTCACACATGGGGATAGGATCAGTTAAATCAGTCCCTGAAAACCTCTTGAGTTGATATCAGACAAAGGTTTCACATATAGTGGTATGGGTTGATGCACTTTGCTCAGTTCTGGAGAGGGCAATAGTCCCCATGCTGCTCAACATAACTATGCTGTTTAACAGGAGGAAAAAAACCCAAACCAACTGCATGGAACACTGATTTAGTGACAGTGCCTGCACCACTTAAGAAAATAAAACCAAATCTTCCCCCACCAAACACTAACCGGCAACATTTTCCTGTATTATAAATCTCCTAAACTGAGGGATCAGAGGGATCACAATGCGGTTGCAAGCCTGACAACAGTACAGTTGCAAGAGTGGAGTCACTGGAGGCCTGGAAGTGTAGACGAAAGTGAAGTTGTGAGCAGAAAAGTTTGTGAATCCATTTCTTTCTCCAGCTGTGCTTTCTGAAAATCCAAGCAGCAGGGTATTTGACAGCTTTCACAGTCACAAGACTTTTAAGAGTAACTTGGCTAATGACTGTATTTCCAAAATAAGTTACCCATTAACATTATTTAGGTACCTATTAACTATATCTATTATCATATTTTGTACGAATAATACAGCAGTATAGCCAGGTTAAATGGCAAGTAACACCTGACTTTTTTCATTAGAACTGTTTTCCAATTGAATCTTTGCATGACATGAAACTAGGAAAAATGAATGGAAAAATTTAATTTCTATGCATGTACTTAATTAGATTTGTATGTTTACATTTCATACAGATCAGATTGAAATATATCCAGGCAGAGTGAAAGAATTATGTTTTTACATCAGAAAAGACAGAAATGTTTTAAAAGAACAGTACAAAGATGACAGATTGGGAGCTTTCTCTGTGTTCTACCAAAAACTTAATTACAAGGCACACTGTGGATAATGAAATTATGGATGAGTTTTTAATAAGCATGGACTTTCCCTGCAATCAGAGATGTAGGCAATTATAAAAATATACAAAGTCTTAATTAGTCTGGAAGGAATATTAATCTTGATGCTTTAGGGTGTACATCAATCTCTAAATATTTCTGAGATATAAGTCAAACCTTATGTGACAGATCTGCCTACTGGACACATCTTCTATTTTATGCTGGCCAGCATCACATGATGTTTTTTAGCACCAGCTGCGCCAGCTGTAGAGCTTATCACCCACAGCCCTCTCATGAACGATTAGCTCTGCTACAGGCCAGTATCACCCTTTACTGGTACCACTCACAGAGTCACAAAGTGTTTGAGGTTGGAAGGCACCTCTGGATTCAGCTGGTCCAGCTCCCCTGCTCAAGCAGGGCCACACAAGGCCAGTTGCCCAGCATCATGTCTGGTCAGCTTCTAAATATCTCCAAGAATGGAGACTCCACAATCTCCCTGGACAACCTGTGCCAGTGCTTGGCACAGCTGTGCCACCCTCACAGCAAAAAAAGTATTTCCTGATGTTCAGAAGGACCCTCCTGTGTCTCACTGTGTGTCCAGTGCCTCTGGTCTTGTCACTGGGCAGCATCCTCCCTTCTGGTATTTGTAGACAATGATGAGATCCCCCTGAGCCTTCTCATTTCCAGACTGAGCAGTTCTGGGTCTCTCAGCCTTTCCCCACAGGAGAGCTGTTTGAGTCCTTCATCATCTTCCTAGCCCTTCAGTGGGCTCTCCAGTGTGTCAACGTCTCCCTTGCACTGAGGAGCCCAGAACTGGATGCAGCACTGCAGCTGTGGCCTCCCCAGTGCTGAGTAGAAGGGAAGGATCATCTCTTTTGGCCTGAAGGCAACACTCCTCCTAATACAGCCCGGGACACCAGAAGGCTCCTTTGCAGCAAGGGTACATTGCTGGCTCACTCAGCCATTAAGTGCACATGGAACATTAACTCCAGTTAAAGGCAAAACCGGGCAGTAACGGGGAGCTGAAGGAGGACTAGGGCAGATATCCCATCAACATATCAACAAAGCAGGTCCTTAATGTGGACAGCATCACAGGTGAGTCCCCTGTATGATCCAGAGAAGCAATTTCTGCATTCCTTTGCTTGTATAGTCTCTCCCTGCCTCTCTCAGTCACAACTGATGCCATTTCTGAGCAACGTGTGTGACCTTTTCAGATACTTCACAGCAGGAACATTTGCTTTATCTCATGGACATAATTTACTTGCGCCTACAGTTCTTTCCATGGCTAGGTGCCAACAAAGGTTATCTCAATGACTTCTGGGCAATCCTGAAAAAGATTAATCTTTTCTTTTACATGGGTCCATTTTTAGCAGTTACTGTCTTGCCCCTTGCCACACATATGTGCCTTTCCTCTACCTTGTGGACCATTTTTCCCCAAAACAATTTAAAGAAAAAATTTAAAAAAGGGGGAAATCCCCTTTCTGTAGAATTTTCCTACTGCAGTTTTGAAAGCTCACTTCTTGAGATGAAAAACAAGCTGTACTCCATCTTTTACTCATCATCTGTAAACGCTTAAACAACAGGGCACAGACTTAGGTGGTCTTGGCCCACCAAAAGACCACTTCTGGATGACATCAGAATGGTACCCAGGGTGGGTCTGCAATAAGGGGACCTTTCACAGAGGCTAAGCAGCACACAGATGCTGCCAGTAAGCTGAAAAAACACCCCAGTAAACTTGCAAGAAAAATTTCACCTTGCAAAAAGACGTTAGATCAAATTAGTTAACTAAATTTCAATCCCAATGGAATTGCTGCTGCTATTGCACAGAAATATTTTTACTAGTTACCCTAATTTTTAATTGTTTAGTTTTTTAAACTCTTGCAATAGTAGTATCACATCTTTCTCAACTCTGGGCTGTCCTGTGCATCCACTACACTAAATGTTTCATTCTCTTTAAGAATGAAAATACCATCTCCATGTCTTCAAGTCAGCTTTACTTCTGACCTTTCATACACAGGGAATCAGACTGGAAATAACCACATGGCATCAATTAAGTGACAAAGTGCCTTAAACATTCTATTTGACATCCACTGAGATGACCTGAACAGGTCACTCATTGCTTCATCATTTCTGATTAATACAGTCACCCAAATGCATGCCAGTAAAATTTTTATTGAAACTATGCTCCATTTGCAATATAACCAATATAATGGTGATGTTCACATGATATACTGGGGAGCATGTGACTCCTCAGTATATATATTAGTAACAAAACATATTATGACCCTATAGACCCACCCCTCCTACCTCCTGATCTATCCCTCACGAAATCCTGCAACTTTCAAAATACTGACACGTTTTTTGAGGGGAAAATTGACTCCAGCATCACAGCAGTATTTTTTTTCTGCCTCTTGGACAGTTTATTTCCCTTCTAAACCTGTAGTATCAGGTAGGTCAGATTTGGTTCTCTCCAAGCAAGTGAATTTCTGCAGATAAAAATCCTCCCTCTTCCACTACAGTGAAGGTGGCTATTTAAGTGTTTACTGAGTAAAAAACCACAAACCTCACATTCTTGAGAAACAGATATCCAGATGCCATTCAGTGGCCCTAGAAGGAATCCAAGTAATTTCAAAGTAATTTTTATCCATAGAAAAGCTATTTTAAGTAATTTTAGAGGATATCTCCCCCCCTTTGGTGTTTTTAATTTCATGTCGATCTCACATCCACAACTGTGTCTAGATCTGAGGGATTCTAAAGCAGGATCTCCAAATAAAGCTGTTACTTTTTAAAATAAACTAACAGTACAAAATTCCTGACATCTTTAGTGTCAAACCCACAATATTACACAGTATAAGTTTGGGTTTTTTTAATTGGAGTTGATAAAAACTGGTTTTTTCCCCACAGTTATCTGCCAATGCAATCACCACAAAGTCATGACAACAAAGTGTCCTCACTGAAGTATTCTGTGTTTATCTCCTTTATACCCAATACTCATATGACAATAAAAAAACAAAGAAAGATCTTTTTTACTCAAAGAGTATTTAACTGTACTCCTTGTGACTTAAGGTTCTGCTATGTATTTGTGAGACAGAAGAGTACATAAACAATACCACAGCTTTTACTAGCACAAACCTAGTGTGATCATATGATCCCTGCTTGCCTCAAGTATAAACTATAGAGGTCATTTTAAAATGGTGTAATGAGATTTACAGCATTCCATGTCATATTTTCTTTATACTTGATTTTTAATTTTGGACACTACATTATTTTCAAAATTAAATACCTCCCAAATTTATAGTTGGATAAAAGCTACAACCAAGGATCAAACACATCATAAACCCAAAGTATTCAGATTCCAAAAGCTGCTTCCAAGATATTTCTTCTTAATTTCTTGTGTGCTGAGGGGCTGATCCAGAGTAAAACGAAATCAAAAGGTCAAAATTCTGGCCCTGGTAAAGTGCAGCAATTTTACTGATTCAGTAGGGCCAAAATTCCATCTACAAGGATTACTTCCTTTGACCCAAATGTGCTTTGAATCAATCCCTAATAGCCTGTGAGAAGCAAATGTTTTCTTTCATTTGGGATTAACTCATAGTATGCTCTATGCTGTGATCAGATGTTGTTGGGTTTTTATGCTCAATTATAAGGTGATTAAATAATTCGCAAATTCAAAATGTCCTACTTTTTTTTAATACTTTTAAAAAATTATTGTTAAGACTTGATTTTAAATGGTTATAACCCACAATATTTTACCTGGACATCGACAACAGAGATGCCTTATTACTGCTCACTGTGGCTGAGATGTTCAAGAACTTCTGGAAACATAATTCCTCTCTCAGCAGAAAGAGGAACTCCAAAGGGTCTTATCTTTGAGCTTCAACATTGACTTGCAATAGCTGTTAAATGAGGTACTTCCAGCACAGGTCCCTCAATTAATATACAGGTAGTTAGAAGCCGAGATGTGAAATTAATGATGTCAAGGTTCAAGAGACAAAATTCAGATTTAGCATGGAGCCACTGTATCTTGACTGTTCCCTGTATCAGGGGCACTGGATGAAGAAGTCCTGTAACACAGGCACTTCAGAAAACAAATGGCTCTTTAGCCATGCTGACACTGTTGAAATTATCCTGGTATGACACTGCTTCAGTTTAAAAACTGCTTTCCATTTGAGTAGGACTGGAGGAGATGTGGAGATGAAACTTGAACCCATGCAGCAAAAAAAAAAATCTCTGAAGGATTCTCCCTCTTGGATGATGCATCTCACCCAGGAAGGAAGGAGCACCAGCCCCTTACGCCTCTGACTGGTTTGCATCTTCCACCATCGGTGTGAGAATAAAAGCTCTCTTGTGCTGCTCTTAGGCTCATCTGACCCTTTGAAGAGCTGATCTAGCTCATTAACCTGACAAGGAATAACTCCTCTTTTTTTTTTTGTTTTGCTTGATATTTGCTGGGTTTGTTCCCTAGATCCAGAAGAAGGAAAACAGTGGGAGCATGTGTGCGTGGGTGGAACAGCTCTGCCTCTTTCAGCAGCAAAATTTTTAGGTCAGCCTGTAAAATCTTATCCTGCTTTTCAAAGGTACTGTAGATCTTGACTTAGAAAAGAAAATCCTTCAGGGATTTATTAAAGGAAATTATGAAAGCGCTGTTACTTGACAAGTTGGCTTTGGTGAAGAAATCAGCTTTAAGAAGCATGTTTCTCTTCCTGCTCTCCCCCTCACCCACCAGCTTTCCAATGTTACCAGCACCAGCACTGTGTAACTACAATTGTTCACAGGGCCATTCTGCAGTCCAGATCTGAAACTACCTGCATTAAATATCATCTTAAAAGTCACTCTTCAGCCAGATCATCTAATTGCAGTGGTTCATAGAATGGTCTTTCAGCCAACAATAACAGCCAAACAGGCAGCGAACATAAGCATTGTGACCTGCAGGCGAAAATTTTTCTATTTTTAAAGTTGGCTCTGCAGTGAAACCAATGTGACAGACAACAACCCAATCATACAGCAGAAGAGAAGCTGCTGACTGAGGACAAAATACGAGCAAGAAGAATCTCAGACAATTCTCAGCAAAGAGAATTCCCTCGTGAGAAGGAGCTGAGGAAGAACAAGTAAAGCTTTGACACTTCACAACATCCCTGAAACACCAGAGAAGCTTTTAGACTCAAATACATTGCATACATGCATGTAGGAATGGGTACATGTATGGAACGTGTTAATCTCCAAGAAAATCTTCTGTTTTACTCCCAAATAGACTAGTCCCAATCCATAACAAATTCTACAACCATCTGTAAATGGTTAAAGGCCAAAAGGAAAAAGAAAATCTCAGTTGAAGAACTGTTCTCCCTAAACTCTACAGATCATTTCTTCAAGCATCTGACATTCCTTGCTAGCCGGGTACTGAAGTGATTTTGTAAGCTGAATTCACACAGGGATGAGCTCAAAAGCACATAATCTTCACAGACTGCTTACCTCTTTTGCACTTTTAATTTTGGCCAAGAAAGTGTACAGCTCCATTGTTTCAGCAAACAGAGCCCGACATACTGCTTGATAGTGGTTCGGAGCCTCTGATCGGGTTGGCAGGTGGGCAGCACACAGCTAGGGAGACAAATAAATAACAATATCAAAACAATGCCCTATTGCTTTCATTAATGCTACAGAGCATGAGAAAACATGAAAGTGAATGCAACAGAATATCAAGGGCACAAGCATCCATGAGTCATTTCAGTTTAGTCAGAAATTGGGATGTATTTTCTAAACCTTCATTCTTATTTATTTTATGAGAAGAGCTCTGTAGGGATGGTAAGGGGACTGGTTGATCACATTCTGGAAAACTCTGAAAACCAAGACATTGCCTTTTCATTACCAAAAAAAACCCTCCAAACCTGCTAAACCTGTAAAACTCTGAAAGTCTACTGAAATCACTAATAATCATTCACTATTACTGATAAGCAGTCAGTCCAGAATTGCTTTTAGAGTAAATCATGCAGCTCCCATTTCTGACAAGAGTTTCACTGAGATTGGCCATTGTATTTCAAACAGAGAACCCGAATGTTATTAGCAACATTCTGTTTCAGGAACATCCAACTTCTACTACTGTAGAATAGCTCAGCACAGATACTAATAGTTGTAATATCTTTTTTCCCTAAGTCAAATCCATAACCTGTAAGTTTCAACATGGAAATCTCAGCTGGAAACAGTTAGAATAAAATAAATAATTTGTTCCCTAAACACTTAAAAAAACCCCCAACAACCCAAAACCAGAACTAGAGTATCCATATCATATATCATACTAGTCTATATATTAAAATAAAAGAAAATCTTTACCAAGGTCCTAAAATTTGTCTTGTTACTCTGGTTTTATAGTAGCTATATATTATATATATAGCTGTAGGTATAGCTATAGAGCTAAAACAAAGAACAAGCCAAAACCTGAGGGTGGCTACATTCAAATCTCCAGAACTAAAGCTTGAGACAAAAGCCTCTTTAGCAGAAGAGTCCTTAATTAGCCTAGTGGCATACTTGTCTAAATCTCTCCTGTTATTACAGTGAACGCTGTGGTTACAAAGGGCACGATGCATGTAAAGCCCAGGCTGTTTTTCCATATTGCTTTCCATTTGACTTAAATCCATCCTGCCACTAAAAGGTGAGGTCTTGTGGCCTCTAGCTGTAAGCATCCACTGATGCCCTCATGTGGGTATCAGAGTTCATGCCCTAATTCAGAAAGGATTACTCATTTGGACAAAAATTAACAATGTGAAGGAAATGGAGCAGGAGACAATTATTGTCCATGGCAGAGATACACTTGTAGTAGTGCAGGCAAAAAGGAGCAAGGAGAATGCACTGCTGGGGTGGGAAAAGGGAGGAAGGGCTGAACAATCGTGTTTGAGTACAGCCAGACTTAGATTGGTTCAATCTCACTGACAAGTTGCTTTCAGAGGTCATAGGTCCCTTGCTGTCTTTTATTTCTTCCCATTAGAATAGCAGTGCAGAGTTCAGTGGTCAGATTTGGTCGATTCCTTTGATAAATTTTTACAAGCACAATTTGTACTCCTGCAATGTCCTGTTCTGATTACTTTATGTACTCTTCTCTCTCTTCTTTCAGTTGTAAAAAAGAATATATATAAGGAAAGTTTATATATGTGAGTGTATAGTTTCATTCCTTCCTATATACTTTCCTTATATGTAGGGAATGCAAGGCAGGTGTTCAAGAAACTGCCTCCCTTTCAAATTTTATGCTGTTTTATAATGGATGGGCAAAATTTTCTTACAGTCTTCAAATTTATTTCTGGATAATCGCATGGACATAGTAGACAGAAAAACCAAACAAACAAAATCACCCTTTCCTTTTTTTTCTTTCTTTTGTCTTCTTTTTTCTCCTCCCCTTTTTAAATTTTTTTTCTTTTCTTTTTTCCTTTTTAACAAATCAGATCAACTCCTTTGTGCATAAAGGGAGAAAAACCAAAACAGATGCACCTCCAATGTGCGCAACAGTGACAACACATACCACAAAGAGAGAATCTATTAAATATTTCCCTTAACTTAATGAAAATATTAGAATATTTAAAAGAAAAAATTATGAGTATGGTTAATTTGTGTTCCTTTTTCTCAATAATGAATTGTGTCCTTACCTGCCTTACTATGTTTTCAGTAGGCTATTTCTGGTTATTAATTATTGTACAGATAAAAGAGTTTCATTCTAAAATACACCACTTACAATAATAATAATAATAATAATAATAATAATAATAATAATAATAATAA